>NW_019392696.1:718296-1318296 GCF_000648675.2 Cimex lectularius
TTTGCAATAATCTGAATGACATAAAATGTTAGCCAATATCAGTTGGAACATGTCAAAATTACAAAATTTAAAATTTTGGTCATGATTGCACGTTCTACTGAGGTTACAAAATAATACCTACAACTTGTCAAATTTCACAAAAACTAATTCATCTAATATGCTTTACATTGATATATCCAAGTTTTTAAATAACATTCTTGTAGAGTTGAAAAATAACAATTGAATGTTCGAAAACGAGCTAAATTAAATTGGAAGGGGGGTAGAAATAAATCAATTAGAACTCGCTTTGTAAAATAAAAATGACATTTGTTTGACTGGTTTTCTGAAAAATGCTGGATGGGATCGAAGTTTAAAAATAATCATCACAGAATGTATCAGGTAGGGTGTGTTACTGAAACGTGATTTTGTTTGCACAAGTGTGCACAATGTGTCATTTTTATTTGAAATTTGACAAGTTGTAGGTATTTTTTTGTAACCTCAGTAGAACGTCCAATCATGACCAAAATATTAAATTTTGTAATTTTGACATATTCCAACTGATAATGGCTAACATTTTATGTCATTCAGATTATTGCAAATAGAAGTATCTTACAGCAAATTTAGCGTTCTTTCAAATGGTGTAATTCGATTTGTTGAAGTCTCAACATTTTGCAAGTTGTAAGCGTTTTTATGAGGTAAGGTAGTGAAAAGTTGAAAAAACCTAAATTGACTAATATCTTCAAAATAGAGAACTTTCCGAAAATTTTCTCCTGGGTATTTTTTGCTCCAAATGAAGAGTAGAATCGATTCTCTGAGTTTCATCAGAAGGAACTGGGACACCCGGTATGTAAACCCCTAAACCATCATGGATGTTATAGCATATCACATAGGACTTGTGCTATGTAGCGGTCAATAAGTCCATTGTTGGGCAAAGCAACTGCCTGAATGAATTGACTTAAAACTGCGGTTTTAAGGAAAAAATTTCATCAAAGAAAACAATTTAAAAAACCAATTAACTCACTCGATAAGCTGACCCTGGAAAGGATGAAATTGAACTGATTTTTTGTTTCTTTTTTAATTGAATGAGTAACACTATAATGATAAACAAGTTATGAGGTTGTAAACAGCAAAACCTAGTAAGAAACATATTTTACAAAGAGTGAATCGACATACCCCACCTTCGTTTTTTTCTATTCTAGTGTCCAGTTTTTTTGTCCTTGAGTGTATTTTATTTAAAAAAGTAGTGGATTTTATAATTTTTGGTGTCCCATGTACCCATAAAAATAGCACCAATTTGAGTTCTTTGTGACTTGCAACAGGGATTTCAAACCATAAAAAGAAACACTTTTTTATTTCTGTTTCGTAGTGACCTATTGTTTCATAATTTGTTTAAGTCGTGAGGGGCGGTCAAGAATGAGGTAGTTTAGAAAAACGCCTTTTTTGCCGTCGTTTCGACCTTTATTCGTGGTCATCTTCAGGGCATAATGTGGTGCTATTCTTGTGGTGTCATATTGGTTTTGTCTCACAACAGTTTCACACAAACTGCCCCTGAAGATGACCCGAATAAAGGTGGAAACGCGCAAAAAAATGAAAAAGGTGTTTTCCTAAATTACCACATTCTCGACCGCTCCTCACGACTTCAACAAAACACTTTTTTTTTATTTGAAATTATTAAATTTATAATTTCAAACTCGAAGTGCCTTGCACTTTTGTTGGATTTTATTGATCCAACTCAACAACTACGCAAACAAATGAAATTTAAATAGAATAAAAAACAAAAACCTAATCTTTTGTTTGTTTAAAATCATCCTTTTACGTTCATCGGTTAATTAATTTATTAGGGGTAAAGCGTTATTTTTAAAAAATATAGAAAACAGATCTAGAAAGAATTTTTTTGTTCCTTTTTATTAATACGTCAGTACTGTTAGCTATTCATCACTATCCGGTCCGATTAGATAAATCATGAAACAAACAAAAAAAGTGATGACCTTTCCTTGAAATTATATTTTAAAAGTTCCCCATAAAACTGGATGCAAAATTAAACAGGAAGAAACCAATATATTAAGGGCAAAACGACGATAAATAGATATATTAAGTGGGTTGCAGGATCTTAAAAACACGGAACAACCTTGAATTTACGTCGATATTCAAGGGTATTAAAAAAAACGGAAATATATCCGTATTTCCGCCATGGGCCTTAATGAAAATATTTCTATAAAAGAAAATATTATTTAAAATAAAAATAATAATAAAAATAAAGGAAATAATCTCATACCTTGGCCGAAAGAAAGCGCCATGAGGGAGATGAAGACGAAAGAGAAAATTGAAGACTTCATCGTTGAAAGATTTGTCAAATCTGGTCTGTAACAATCTACGATCCGGCGGAGTACGTCAAATTAGATTGTGCTCTCCTTTAGAAATTGATTCCGTTGGAAAAAAGGTGTTTGTCTTAATTAAATACGATGTTGTTTCGGGTTGACAAGTCTAAGATGGTCAACGGTCAGCGAAGGACTGAAATCTGCACTGAAGTCTGAAACTGAGTCGACAACATTAAAACAAGGAACTGCACAGTGCACAGTTCTGAGGAACGATCTGGGCCACCACGGCCGAATGGATACGGTGACTTGCCCATTTTTTCTACATATTTTTTTTCCAATATGTCCATGTTTCCAATTATCCTTTCATTTCCGAGAAACTTTGTTTTAATTGTTTTAGCGATTAAATTAAATTATTTACACATATTGTGTATTATACGAACTTTGTATGTTGTTTTGAAGGAGGGGGTAATGCTGTTCGTGGAGGGAAGAACGCGTTTTAAATCTCAATTAAGGATCAATTACATATATAAATTAGTTAAAATATAAAATGTTACATTTTCAATTGTTTTACTTTTAAGATAGTGAAAGCTACCTATTTTTATATTTAAAATATTAATATTTTAATTGATTTCAAAGTGAATAAACTGCAATCAAACCAAGGACTAGAATTCATACAAGCCTTGAACAAAATGCTACAGTTTTTCAAGCATAACTATGGCTATTGAACACTGGGCCAGGGAGATTAAAAGGCTGGGGATTGTCAACAAAAGAATAGCCATCTACTCGGCTAGCCAGGTGGCACTGAAGGCAATACTGCATCGACGGTAAAGTCCAGTCGTTTGGGACTGCGTTAGAGCCCTGTCAGACATTGGGGAATATAACAAAACTACCTTGTCTTGGTGCTAGGGCATACAGGGCAGAGGGGCAACAAAGACGATAAATTGGTCAAGTTCAATGAGGACATTTATTAACCCTGAACCCTTTGGTGGCTTGCCAAAAAACGATGGGTCAAAAATAAGTCCTCTGCTCAATGGGAATGTACCCCAGGACAGAGGTACGTGAAAAAATGTATCAACTGACCACCACAGAAACTAATGGCAGAACTACTAAATCCTAATGTTCTAGGACTAGAATAATAGTTGGACTGCTAACTGGACACTGTAGACTCTGGAGGCATATGTATAGACTCAGAGTGGCAGAAACAAGCCTGAGCAGATATTGCCAAGAAGAAGAAGAAACAGCGGAACATGTAGGCCCATGTAGGCTGAGATTTCTAATCCTGGGAGAGGAAAAGTCAGGACCTGAAGGATACAGAGATACAGACGGGAATCCTTGAAAAAGCATCAAGTTTACTGAGGAGCTCTAGATTTTAAAAAAAAATGGTGATGTACAATAGACCAATAGTGGTCACGGTACACAGGTTGTAAAGAGGCTGGCTCCAATATAATCTAATCTAGGCAATGATATGCCAATAAAATGAGTTTTATTTATTTATTTTAAAGGTAAATAGGGCTTTAAGCCCCCTTACATGTACATATATTAGAAATAAATTAAGTTTTAAAACTATAGTACAATAATAGTAATAATAATAATAACCATAAAATAAAATCTACATGTCAATATTCTTTAAAATATTAATTATTTATCAAGTGATGTAGTGATGCAACCACATTATGAGAGAAAAGCAGAAAGAGAAAAAAAGGAAACAGCCAAAAGAACAGTAGGAGGGAAGAAAAGGACATTATTCATGTTGTTTTTAAAAACTCAGATGCCATCGACCTTAAAAAAAAAAGCCGGCAAGGAAGCAGAACATATTTCCCAGGGAAGCAAATTCCATAGTTTTGACTCGGCAATTCTGAAGGACAAGGCTAAAGGTTTATAGGAATGTTGAAGGCTTGAGATATGGTTGGGGCATTTGGATAATGAATGCGAGGGAAAAAGTTGATCAATATTGAGGACGTTTATTTGATTTAATTATAAATATGTATATTAAAATTCTAAGTTTATAAAGTCTTAAAATGTTAAGGCTGCTGAAGGCGTTAATATAGGAAGAAGTATGATCTCTTAACTTAAAATCATAACAGAATCTAATGCAGGAATAATAAGCAATTTGAAGGCGATGATCAAAGTGAGAGTCTAAGGAAAGTGAAGAAAAAAAAATAGCTCTACAGTAAGAGAATAATGGAATTATTAGGGATTTAATAAGGCGAACTCTAGTTTTCTGTAGAGTGAAAAAGCTAGGGAGGAATCAAAGAAAATGGAAGCTGAGTAGGCCTTTTTAATAATAGAGCTCACATGGTCATGCCATATAAGCTTGGAGTTAAAAATAACACCGAGATTTTTAACTTTAGGACAAAAATTAATAGCTGTTGATATGAGGAAGGAACAGGCAATCTGTATTAATGGGTTTATTGGAAATGAATAAGGATTGGGATTTATTAGGGTTTAAAATAATACCGTTATTTCTTAACTATTGGTTGAGAGAATGAAGATCAAGGTTGAGCAAAGAGATATTGCTTGTAGCACATGGAATGTAAAGCTGTGTCGTCAGTATAAAGATGAAATTGGGAGAAATTAAGAAAATGGAAAATCATTTAGAAACACGGAAAAGAGTAAAATCTCAAGAATATAGCCTTGGGATACACCAACTGACACAAAATTCAGCCTAAATTGTTCTTTCTTTGTACCTTTAAATTTGGTTACAATTTTTCCTACACTGTCCAATTTATTTATTTATTTTTAAACTTTAACATAAAAACACCATAATAATAAAAAAAATCAAAATAAAATTTTATTATATCCTGACTAGCAAGAATTCGTAGAAAGCCGGAGTGTATCAAAGAAGGCTAATACTCTATTGTGATTCACTGTTTCTTTACAAAAATAATGTTACAAAAAAAATCACATTGCAACTGTTATTCCATTAATTAATTATGTAATATTCATCCTATTATAACATCATTTCATTATGTTATCATTCATTATGTAATATAACATGCTAATTTTTGCTCTTCATAAGGGAATAAGTCTATGCAAATCAGACTTATGCAACAACGCCTCAGTATGGACATGAATCAGTTGATATAAAATTTTCCAATTATCAAGGCTAATATCCATTTCCTTTTGGCTTTATCAATAGTTTACATACTGTTGAGGATTAACAAAATTTAAACCTCAGAATTCTGTTGAAATTTATTATTTTTTAATAAGCAGTTTAATTAACAATTCTTATATTATCTTTAAGATTCCATTTATTTTTTTAAGTTAAAAAGATGACTTCAATAATGAAGCATTTCTACAGTGCATGTTGTTTGCATTTTATATGAAAATATGTTAGAGCATATATAGAATATTAATATATTTTCAGCATAAAATCTTTGGTTTAAGTATATCATTCATAAACAATAGTTTTTTTATTTAATCTTAAGACATGATTAATCAAGTTAATACAGTTCAAACAAGCTTTATTTTATCGCTCTTATAAAAATAAATTTAATAAAACAAATTTTATATCTGTACAATGCTTTTATTTTACATTATACATAAATTTGCATTAGCAATTCTCCAGAGAGAATCAATCATAAAATAGTTAAAACAAAACTTATCTACAAATAAAATTCTAACTTTATTTAAACATAAAAATTTAACACTTAATAATAAATTTGATCCCTTTTCATGGAAATATGCACAAAATACAAAATTTATTAGCCAAACGTTATACAAGTCAACTGATAAACCACAGCTTGAAACAATTGGTTTTTATAAATTTGTAATTTTATCACTGTATCATTGATGATAAAAATTTGTCAATTTACTTAAACTATCAATGATAAAAGCAATATGACTCTGCCATTCATAGGAATATGAAATTTTCCATGGTATTAGCATGTACTACTGAAGTAAATTTGATATTTTAATGTCTGTAAAAAAATATCAATTGCACAAATTAAACCCTCACCTTCAATACAATTTAGTCTAGAAAACAGTTAATAATTTTATTACAATATATTTAATTTTCTTTTGAATTTTAACTGATAATTAATAATCTAATCTGATTAATAATTTTAGACATTATGATGGAATATTGTGATTTATAGGTACTATTGATTTAAAAATGACTTGTACAATACCTAATGTATGGCTAGATGTATCTGTATATTTTTTCCCTTTAATTAATTATTTTTCCTGAGGCCTGTACTTAAAATACCATTCGAAGTCTAATTCATGAATTGCACCTTTCCACTCAAACTTTGTCGGCGGTTTGTCCTCGCCGTTTTCAAAAGTGAATAATTTACTAAGTTCGATTGCAATTTTCGATATAATTAGGCCAACCGAGCCATACTTCTCCTGGCAAGGATGGTAAATCCTGCCAGTGGCGGGCGACATGAAAAGATTCTGGGGTACGAAATCGTTGAACAACTTGTCTCCAGCGTGATTGTAGAGCAGGACGTCCTTGCCATCTCTAGACGATATCTGGGAATAGACGAGTGGCGTATCGTCAACACGTATATAATTCCTCTCCCTTCCGCAAAGAGATATGTAAGGGAAATCTAGATATCTTTCCGTCACATTAGGACGAATCCTTTTGAAAAAGAACTCAAGAAACTCCTTATCTGGAAAAAAAAGACAATTTTTGAAGTAAATAAGTAACTGTTTAATACATACCGAAACCAAATATTCAGAACCCATGAAAAAATTCACCAGTATTTTCTAGGCTGAAGTCCATGGAATTGAGAAGACAGAGAATTTACAAAAACATAGAATGTAATGTCAGACTGCAAGCAGCCATCACAGCACTAAGATCAAATAACATTAGTCCAAAGATGGTGCTGAATTGCAATACTACACTAACTAGATTAGGTATGCAAAATAAAATCACCCTCTGCTGGGTCTCAGGATATGTAGGAGTAGAGGGCAACAAAAGAGCAAACACCCTTGCGAGGAAAGGGACTGCTTTTCCCCCATTGAGCAGAAAAATCCAAGAAACTTCTAGCAAATTTTAGAAGAAAAGAAACAACATAATGCATCAAAGAGAGCAAGAAAAAACCCCGAATCTTGACAGGTTTCATCACAGTAAACTGGAGACTGAGTAGGAATCTGAAGAAGAATGACATAACCCAACATGGCACGTTTAGATTCTGCAGAACAGACACCAACACACCTACTAACAAACTGTGGTGCCAGGAGGAAGTGCTTTGGAATGTACAATGTAACCATAATTGAAATTCAACCGAAACAAGACCTATGCATCAAATCCTTTGATGAGTTAGGACTCACCAGTGTGCTATAAGTACTTAACAAGAAATACAATAGCTCTCAAGGGTGCAAAAACTCACCCTGAATATTACGACTACATTTACAACTGATTAATACTGGAGTAAATTCATTACAAAAATTTATGCAATATTACAAAATTTGTGCTGGAATTGTAAGTTGTAAACTTTAACTACCAAGCTATAATAATGAACCCTCGTGGAGCCGGTGTTTCTGAAAAAAAAAGACTATTTACCTTACAGTGATGAGCGTCGTGTCAACACCTAAACTGTTGCGACTACAGACACCCCTTAAGTATAATCTTTGATCTTAATGCTTTCTTACGGTTCTTCTATTCAATTTCATCTTTGGGAACTTTTTGTTTAACATAATATTGATATTTTTATATCTTGTCGATTAAACCAGTACCTTTGAAGCAAGATGTGAAGTTTTTCATCTTCGAGTCATCTAAAAATAACTAAAGTTTAAAATAAAAAACCCAAAGTAAATTCAAAATTTGGTTTTTGCCTCAAATTATTGATATACTCAACCATTCCTTGATGGTCAATGTAGTAGAAGTATTCCCTAATATTGTTTTTTTCTCCTGTCGTTTGCCCCTGCACGTAATGAACAAGCCTCCGGGCATTGTTATTTAATATTTTAAATGTGTTTTTCAAAATCATGGCTATTTTTTAATTTTACTTAAAACGACAAAAAAAATATATAAAATTTCAAAATAAAACGACTTATGATAAAAGATAAAAGGGATTGTGCGATTCCTCAAAACTTTGCATAATGACGTCATTGAATGATACTAAAATGATTAATTAAGGATAACAATTTTGTTCTCCAAAAAATATTTATGTATTTTATTAAATTGGTCTATGTAGTTAATTCTAATTACAAAAATTTAATTTAAGAATATACTTAATATTAATTTGTTGTAAATTTTGTTTGTACCTTATTTTAATTACAAACAATCATTTGTTTGGTTAATCATCATTGGTTTTAAAATCTTACATAGTTCATTTTATACATTAAATTTTGCTAAATAAATAAACAACCATAGTGAGAAGTACTAAGTATTGCTTGGTATTATTATTATTATTATTATTTTTTTTTTTTTTAAGGGTGCTTTAATGGCTAAGGTCATTCACGCCTAACTAATATATTTAAAATTTCTATCTTAAGTCAGCTATATACTATAATATAATTTGTACCTATATGTACTTTATAGCTATAAAGCTCTGACTCCAAACATTCACTCATAATCTAATCTATTCTATTGCCATCCAAAGCTTTAATATATCCTTTTAAATTACTTAATTTAGAAGGTCAAATTATGCACACAAAAAAATTATAAAATTTATTCCTGTTCTGTAATTAGAATTTTGAAATTTTGTTCCATAATTTAAACATTTTCCATAGGCTTGTATGGCTAATAATAATAATAATAATAATAATAATGGAGTCAGACTATTTGGGTCCTATAATCTGCTTAATTTATACACTTGACTGGTTTTGCAGATGACAACATCACAGTGTCCGATAAATCCTTAGAAAAGGCACTTGTAGCTAATAAGTATACTTTGAATGAACTCAAAAAATGGTTTGAGGAAAATGGATTGTGCCTCAATAAAAATAAAGAGAGTGAGTAGAAATACTTTGAATGAATGTAAAAAATATATTTTGCATTGTATAAATTCACTTTTTTCCACATCCCACATGCATTTGTTAAATTTAAACAATGTTTGTAAATCCCAGGCCCTGAAGATGATCTCAATAAAAATCGAAACGTTGGCATGATAAAGAAAATGTTTTTCTGAAACCTACATCACACTAGACCGCATCTCACGATTTTTGAATAATAAAAATAAAACTCAAATTCTTGCATTAAGGCTAAAGGACCTTTATTTAGTCTATTCCTAAATCCTTATTTAGTCTATTAGCCTAGTCTCTAGTCAGTCTATTAGCCATTAAAATAAACCGCACACTTAACTGGGAAAAAATACCTAGATACACAGATATCAAGTGAAACACTAAATATTAAGCATATGATGGGTGCTTCCATGTTTTCAAAAGTTTTTGCTACCCAAAGAAAAGCAATTAGGTTTATTTCAAAACTAAACAATAGATTATTTGGAGATCGTGAGATGCGATCTGGTTAGGCTTTAGAAACACATTTTCTTTATCGAGCCAACGTTTCGACCTTTATTGAGATCATCTTCAGGGCTCAAAGTGTTTGTTTTCTGTGTAGATATGTCATTATTGAGTGTGCATTAACTGTTGTTGCCCCTTGGAGAACCTCGGTGGCTGGATGGACAAAACCAAGGTCTGAACCCGAACGACCAACACCCAGGACGGATAATTCTTGAGGTCTGTCAATAATGTATTGTAAATTGCACAAAAAATGAAATTGCGAGAAGATGCATGTGCAGATTTAAGCTTATATAAATCAGTAAAATAAATTGAAAAAACATTGATAATTTTTTATTTACGATAATATAATTACAAAATGAACTGAATGTAATAAATTAAAATTAAAACTATTATGAAATTGTTCATATTTCTTGGATGTTATTTCTTCAGGTCACGCTTGGAACAATGACGTTGCCGCTCTTGAGAGATAACAATTGTCCTTGTTGAAAAATTGCCCTCTTTTAAGTTTTGTTTGCTAAAAACATATTTATGTTTTTACTTATATTATTTTTTAATTAATAAATCAGTTAGATACAGGGTATAAACTGTATCAAGGGGTATTTTTGGTTTTGTAACTCTTTTGTTTTAGATCCAGAGAGCGGTATGAATATGGCGTTTGTTTGGGTATTTGGTTGATGTTTTGAGATAATTTCAAGTTATATTGTTTAAAAAAGGAGAGATTAAATTGAATTTGGAAATATCTTCAATGAAAAGCTTCGCCTTCCGCTTTGTCTAAAGTGTCTGTCGATAGGGACCGATCTGGAATGTTTTTCGACAAATGGCACATCTTTGGTTGGCGTTACAGTTGTAAACATCAAAAAGGTTTTTCTTCAGAGACGAAAATTTAAATTTACTTAAATTTTTACGTCCCGTTTGATAAATTGCACCGATGTTTCGACGGACGGGACGAGGATAGTCTGAAACCGGCTAGCTCAAGTGAGTCCCGTTCACTCTTTTTATAAACTCGGGACAATTTATTTTCCTTCTGTCATACCAATTGGTTTCAATCCTTGTTTCCACCTTTACAGGTATGGTTTCGAATGAAATTGTCAAGGTGAAGTAATTGGGATGGAGGAGGCAAAAGAGAAACCTGATTCTGCATCAGTTAAAATATTGTCTCCTCTTAAAACACAAAATGCCAAAGGTACTGTAGCGCCAGATCACTGCGAAACCCTAGTCCTGTTTAAAAAACAACTAATGCATTTTTATTTTCCATCAGGTGCTTCTGGCGATGAGATCGATATCGATAACAATGTTGAGACGGTAAGCACCACTTAACAATACTATTCTCAATGTAACTATATCCCAAGCATGTTTTCTAGTTCCTCTATCTTCACCCTACACTCAGTTTATCTGTCAGTTAACCTGAGTAAACCGAACGATTAACAGAGCTGAGTGTGTAAAGCCACTGTTAAGTTTTTCATCCAGTTTCTCATATTATTTCCTTCGTGTGTGTCAATTCTTGCTATTGATGTTAGTATGAAAAGTGTGTGACATCCATGACAAAAAATTATCATATTGCCTTTTGGTTTCAACACTGGACTAGAAGAAAAATGAAAAGAGCCGAACGAAAATAAGGGGCTTATCTGGTTATATAAACTTACTCGGAGAATTTCTCAGCGGAGGAAAAATCTGTATGTTTCAATAAGTGAAATAAGGCTCTACATTTTCGCGAAATTTTTCATGAACTGTCAGTTGGCTAGAGGCTTCCCATACCGCCCAATGGAATAGTGCAATTACTTCATTCCTGGGCACATTGGTATAACTGGGAACAAACAAGCGGATAAGTTAGCCACCCCACTCATTCTGTACGTCCAGAGGATTTTCAAAGATCAAATATTAAAGCTTCTAAAATATGAATGGAGAATCCGCTGGAACGAAAGATACACATTGAAATCATATAAATGTAAAAAAAATATATATATATTGGTAAAAATCTATTTTTTAAAAATATTACATTCTGCATAGCTTAAATGTTAATAATATACCCAAATGGAATGCTAGCTTTGACTCGCGCCTTACAACAATGAGTACTCGTTGAGAGGAGTCTGTGGGGCTTGCACAGGCATCCACTAGCTTTTTGTTATACAGGGATCTTGATCATTATGTTTCTCACTGTGACCTCCTGTCTAAATCTAATCAGTACGCAAATCTGAGTGACCTTTGGTAGGTGTTTAAAATGAGATATGAACTGCTTTGGCTAAATTACACTGCACTTTACGCAACTCTAAGATCAGAGACGATAATTTCCATTTCATTGCACCTTCTTCTTAAATGAAATCCGCAAGCTCCACTTGTAGTTCCCTTTCCCTAAGACCAATTAAATAACAAGTTAAACTATGAGCCACCTTCACATGTTGGATTTTGTAGACAAACATGGCAGTACTTATATTTTTATATTAATACAATGAATATGCAGTGTTGTATAATTTAATTTCAATTTTTTATATTATTACTATTGTTCTTATTTTATTTATTCACATTTTTAGTTGTTTTTTCTTTTTCTTTCTTTCTTTTTTTTTTCCAATTCACATTTTGTTGCCCTGTTTATATTTTCATTCACCTTCGGCAGAGGGAATTTTCCATGCCATAATGTTACTTATTTAGTAGTTGTAATTTATTGTATATTAGTTGATTATAACAGAGTACCTTTATTATTATTATTTCAATTAATTATTCTTTTCATGTAAGGTCATGACACTAGATTTTTCATCTCAACCATGACCTTAGGTAAAAAGAATAATTGATTAAACTAATCAATTCGGTCAATTATAACTACTTAATACATATATGGATTATTATTATTATTGTTATTATAAACACATTAACATAGAAATAAAGCAATGTTTACATTGCATATCTCACTGGCACTCTGAACACAACTTACAAGAATGATACATCTACACGGAAAACAAACACTTTGAGTGAGTACAAATACTTTGATTGAATTTAAAAATTCTAGCATTGAATAAATTCATTTTTTTCCACATCCTACATGTATTTGTAAAATTTAAACAATGTTTATAAATCCCAGGCCCTGAAGATCTCAATAAAGATTGAAACATTGGCAAGATAAAGAAAATGTTTTTCTAGAACCTACGTCACACCAGACCGCATCTCACATTCTCCAAATAAATATTTTCATTATAACTTTTCATGTTATGGCATGGAGACAATCTGAGAACACGCCATCATCTCGCAGACCTCACCACTTTTGTGTCTATTTATCTGGGTTTTTAAATAGTAATAAAACTTTATTTAATTGTAATTCTATTTAATCTGAAGCTACTCTATGGAATATTGGCCATTATTTTTAATTATCTATAATTCACCAATTAATATACTTAATTCAACCAGCTTTTCCTTTTTTTTTTTTCCACCAAAAAAGTTATATCCAAGCACCTGTATAAGTAATAATGATGTATGAAAGGAGTATTTAACAGGCAGCTAATAAATTTCTATGAGATTTGTCATAAAATGCTGTCTCGCGTTATCATGTCACAAAACATGTTTATAGTTGACAAAACAAAAACAAAAATTTTCGGCTTGGACAATATGTATCCTTTCAAGCATTGGGTGAATCGAGTTATGATATCTCTGTAATTTCCCGAACCAACCAATAGTGAATCACTCCTTAAAAATTCCACCAAACATTCAAACATGAATCGGCTTTGGGGTTGCAAACTGGTTTAAACGAAATTGCTTTCTGATGTGATTATTTGTGAGGGATCTCTTAGGAATTAACCATTGGCAGCCTTGTAAGTGTTAGCTTTCAGTGGTTTGTGAAACTTAAAATTCACTTGCATGTTTCCTCAACTTATAGCCATCATCGGATTAAGCATTGCTAACTTTATGTCTTCTATCTAGAATTTATTAACTAGCTTTGGGGCAAGCCATCTTTTATGTTTTTCACACATGTTATGTGCACCATTAATGAGATTAAAACTATTTTAATAATTATCTAAAATTTGGTTCCATGGATAAGCCACTGCATATTATGTCAAATGATTTTTATTAAGTGGGCTAAAAGAAAAAGAAAATTTTAAATTTTATAAAAAGCTGTGTTATAAGTAATAATCCATTTTTGTGAAGAAAGTAATCACAAACTTTTTACAATATAATAATAATAACTTGATTCTTATGTTTTAGTCATGGAATTACGATGTATCACCCTCAAAGGTGCTCAAAGAGGTGAAAGTTACACCAACACATTCGAAAAAAGTTATAAAACATGCTCTAAGGCAACAGGCCAAAAGAAGAAGAAAGAACACTACAATAGCTGCTGGAAATTCAGCCCCTATTCAACGGTTGTCCCTGTCACCTCATTGTGAACGTAAATATTATAACCATTGACATAGAAAGAAAAAATATTTATTGTTAATTTCTCTTGCAGTTGAAGAAATTAGTAACGAAACTGCATGCTACAGACAGCCGACTATGGCTGAAGTTCTTTCTTCCATTCCTGGCTTTAGCATTAAGCCGAGGAAAAGATCTAATAAGAAATTATCCGCTGCTGCACAACTAGAGCAGACGAAGGAAGGCTGTGTCGATTTGGAAACCCCAGATTCTATCCTTGTCAATTCTAATCTTAGGTCCTTACTCAATAAACATACATTCCATTCCCTTCCACCTCTTTACCAGTATAAATTATTGCAACTTTTACCTCATGTTGACCGAGTCCCCGTTCAATCAGAATCGATGTTTAGGTATGCTTACCCTCCTCTCAAAGGTGTTTAATATTATTAGTAATCATTTGTTTATTTCAGGCTGAGTAATTCAGGACTTAACAATGAGTTTTTCGCTCGAGCTTGCCTAGATTGGAGAGAAAGATTAGCAGAAGGTGAATTTACGATAGAAAATCAAGCCAAACTAAAAGCAGAGCAAGAAAAAGAAAAAAGCAAATTAGACCCATGGAAGGTAATACTTTTTATTAAATAGTTGCAATTCAGTAACAAAAATTGCAGAAACATTTAAAATACACATATTTAATCCAGAAAAAGTATATGCATATTATTCACTAATCTGGCATTATTTGTAAACAATTTGTGTTAGAATTAATTGTCTGTAGTGTTTTTGAAATTAAAAATAATTACTTGAGTAAATTTTTGTTGATTAAATTCTGTCTTCAAGGCAAACTGAAATCTGTAAATTAATTTGTTTTTTAAATTTGTGCCTTATATAACTTTTAATTTTTGTTATATATGTTATTTTAAATTTTCAGTTGAAGCATTTCGAGCCTATGTGGGGAGAGAGTTTGCGGGAGTGGCCGAGTTTGCCTCCGGGTGTCCTGGCAGCCCAGGGAGCCCCTATCCCTCAAAATCCTCCTGTGACAAGGACTTCCACACAGAACCACCATAGCCCGAATTCAGTTGTTACCAAAATTCCAAATGATATTAAAAACTCGTCTTCTAAACTGGTCTCAAAAGCCAATGTCACTTCAAAAGTCAATCATAGTCAACAGCAAGAGCACAAGCCGCCGCCTATAATAAGGACAGTCGGAGCTGTCACACGAGCGGTGACAAGCTACAGGGAAAAGAGACTAGCAGAGGAATCTTCTACAAACCAAAACAGACCAAATAAGAGAACACGTCCTCAAGGTATATGTCAATATTGGTTAATATAATAGTTATATACAAATGATACTTTAGTAGTTGCTGTGATGTTTTTATTTATTTATTTTTTTTTTAGAAAAATTCTCCAAAGGTGATGCTGGTAGTGATAAGGAACTTGAAAAGAACGATGAAATTCCTGAAAGAAGAAAGTCTAATAGATTAGAAAATGAAAAACTGTATGTCAAAACCCAACCTGAAATAAATCAAGTCGGGACAGAGGTCGAGGAAACTCACAAGGAATCAGCAAATGAAGTCATATCTGTTGCTGATGAAAATCTAATAACGGAATTGATAATCGGCGACCAAATAGAAATAAGCTGTAAAGACGAGGAAGCGAATGTAATTGAAATAACTGTTGAACCAGACGAGGTGAAAGAAACCGTGGTTTCTAATGACATTTCTGAAGTGGATACCAAGTGGGTTGAAGAAAAGAAAGATATCGAGATGTGCAGTTCGCCTTTGCATGAAGTACAAATCGTTGAATTTGAACATGAAATTGTCGAAGAAGTGGTTAGAGGAGTTGTGGAAGAAGTGGAACAGCAAATGCGAGACGAGGGACAACAAACGTCAAACTTGCTGCATATTGAGACTGAAAGCGTGTCAGATGAGAAGCGCCTCTGTCTGGATGATGAAGACAAGACGGCCGAGGAGAAAACTTTAGGCGATTTGGTGGCTCTTCAGGAAGAGGTTGCAGACCGGATCGAACTTTCAGTCAAGGCAGAAGCTCTTCAAAAGGCCCAGTCGAGCTTAGAAGAATGGGAGATCATCAAGGTAGACCCTAATCAAGAAGGTGAGACCTCTTCTGGGCTTCCTACTCCAGGAGATGCTGATGACCTGATGTCATCCACATCAAACGACCTGGATAGGAATAAAAACCAAAATTATTATGGAGATATTTTGTACCAAGAGACACTGAAAGATGAGGCTGCTTTGTTGGCAGCAGCGTGGGATGTCGTTGGATCTTCGACAGAATTCCAAGACGTCAACTTAAATCAACCAGTAATTTTACTTTATATTATGTAACAGCTTAATTAACCTGATGATTACTACTATATATATTTTTCTAGGTTTCTGTAATACCTTGTCAAGAGGAACTGGAAGTTAGGTTACAAGAAAGTTCCTTGCCTGTTCCTCAGTGGGAATACACTTCTTCTCAGAGCAAACAGCCACATGGGCATGTGAAACTTGAACTAGAAGGTAATTTTTATTAAATTTTTTTCTTTTGAATTTTGTTAATTAAAATAAGTATTACAGTTTTGGCTTTGTTTACTCGGCTTAATTGTATAGAAACATTTTGTTAATTTAATCAAATTTTAATATCTTAATTACATATTCTGTATGCTCAGCCCAGTTTGTACTTGAATTTGTTGTTTCAGTGACATTAACCCCAGAGGTCGATTCCCAAGTATCGTCCACAGTTGAGCAGCTACCTTCAATGGGAAGTTGTGGCAGTTCTGATAGATGCAGCCCTGTCGTAAGCTCAGGGGAGACAGGCACAAGAACTTCCACCATTCAGATGATGACAGAGGAACCGCAGACGGGTCTTTCAGCTGAGGCTGTCATGTCCATCCAGCAAGCCCAGCCCCCACCACACGTAACTGTGATCCCCCCGACTACGATCGTTTGTCTTCCACCACCTCCTCTTTTTTCAACCCAGGCTAATACACATACTGCACCACCGATTCGGCCTCCACCACAGAACCACAACACGTCGAGTTCAGCGATCCCATTCATCGCATTGACGACCTCAACACCTGTCAGAGCTCTTCCAACTAAAACTGTTTCAAAGGTCATTATTGGTTTGTAATATATTTGCTAACTTGAAAAGGAATACATTTCTGTCTGTAAAGTCGTATAATTTATTGTTGGCACAATTTTAAATTTTGTACGATTGTCAATTTTATTTTATTGTCTATTAGAGCGGAGCTGGTTCTGGTGGTGGGAGAGGTGGAGGTGGACGTAATTCCAATAAGCCGCCCCCTGGAGCTGTTAACTTAGAAAGGAGTTATCAGATATGCCAAGCTGTCATTCAGAATTCTCCGAACAGGCATCAACTTAGGTAATTTAAAAAAAAATTCTACCTGGTCTTGTTTTTTAAAAATGTACTCCTCTAAATTTTAACCGTACGTTTTTAGATGCCAGCTCAAGCCCCCTCCATCACTGCTTTTGAACAAATCAACATCGGGTGGGACCAGTGTGTCCAATGTTGTCAGGAACTCAACAGGGAACAATACGAACCGTCACACAGTTCGTCAGGGTGTAAGGCAGACACAGCAGCATCAAGTCTTGCTGAAACATGTTTTCACGTCGTCTCATGGAATTCCAGTTAACATGGCTGTTCTGCCACCACAACATAATCAAGTATGTTAGTTTAAACTTTATACTTATTTTAAAGTTGGTTGAAAATTATTAAGGACAATATTGTTCCATTATTTCCCTCAGAATACAATTAAACTTACTACCTAAAATGAGGCCTTGGTAATCAAGTGGATAGAGCATCTGACCTATATATGCCATGCTAATGGTTTGAATCCCAACATAGCTCATGAATTTTTATTTGTGAATAATACCAAGACAGTATTGTAAACTGGTTTGACCCCTCATTCATGACACCCAACAGGGCCTTCCTGTATGATAAGAATTACTTTACTCTTCTACCTGCTTTACAAAGAAGATGAAATATAAAATAATTATAATTGAGTTTAAAAATGACCAAAAATTACATTTTAAAAAAATTTAATTAATTAAAAAAATAACAGAAAATATTAGACTTTTTAATTTAATTTTTTTTTAGATCGGTGAATATATGATGGTACAGCGAGGTGTGCAGGTACGGCGGTCCAATTCTGCTCCACCATCCAATGTCGATTCTGCTGGAAGTGGTCTGGTGCACCGTGGTGGGCGGCCAGCAAGTGTCGGTGGCCCAAGGCCTCCTGCTTCTGAGTCGGCGCCTCCACCTCCACCCCTACCGCCCCCTGTGGCACCTCCACCGTCTTATCACCATCTCATAGTTCCACAACAAAATACTTCTTCTTGCCCATGTTCTCTCAAAGCGATGATCGCTTGCGTAAAGTGTGGTGCCTTTTGTCATGACGACTGCATCACGCCCCACTCACGCCTCTGCATTACTTGTGATACTCGATAGTGTAAGTAAGAGAAAGAAGAAATCACACATTTTCTATCAGATAATTTTTTTTATATTTTAATTAACAAGGAAAAACTCCTTCAATTAAGTAATTGCATGTTATGTTTTTCATATTTATTAAAATAAAATAATAAAAAAACGAAATGTTGCTGAATATATATATAAAATTATTTTAAGACAAATAAGATTGGATTAAAACATTATCCTTTTTTAACCTACTTATTAATATCAGTTGTTGCCCTTATATGTTAAAAAATAAATGTTAGTGCAAAAAGGTCTTCAAACAAAAATTAAAATTAAAACTTAGGTATTCCTTTTATTAGGAGAAGGTTGTATTTATTGCAAAAAAGTGATAATTATATTAATTTATATATTACTTACCAATGGCAAAACTTGATATAATGCTAATATAGTTAAAATTAATTTTAGTTTATAAGTCAACATGGAGAATAGATCTGCTTATTTTATTACAAAGAATATACTTTTAAAAAGTGTGCTCTTTTGTTGTATTAGATTTTTTTCAGGGTTTAGTTTATTTTAAAAAAATATATAGTTATATAAAAGTATTGAAGTGTTTATAGGAAGCATTACAAAAATGTTTCCCAAAGCTACAAATAATAGTCGAACATTTCACTCGAGTGATTTAAATTAAAATGTGGATTTGGAAATGAGACTCTAATACCAATAAGTTATATTTAATTCTAATTTTAAAATATACATCTATTTATAAAAATTGGTTTGAAATTGATTGGAAATGTTTTTACCATTGCATTTTGTTAATTTTTTTTTTTTTTTTACATGAGGATTAAAATGAAATCTGCCCAGAAAATGTTTGTTGCAATAACCGCATGTCTTAAATTTTGTCCACATTTAAAAAAAAGTTTATAAATAATTATTAAGACTGGAATAATTTAGGCTTAATGGTGATTGATACAAACGTGATTCATGAAATGTTAAAACATGAAAATCAAAGATGATCCTTGCAATAATTTCAGTCTAGTCATGATTAAAAATATTTATTTGATCCTAACATAAAGGTATGAATATTTTTGGCCTGCTATTTTGTATTAAATTGTTGATTTTCATTTCCAAATACATATATGCTGTAAGTGAAATGCATAAATACATGACGACAATCATGACTAAATTATTATCATTGTTTTCCTCAGTATTGTCAATGGAATGCAATAGCTTAAAATCCTAGGCTAAAGACAATAAACTAAATGTGGATTGCTGTTAAGCTTGGTTAAAATATGGGTTTTACATTCAATTTAAAAATTTCTGCTTGCTATAAAAATATTTAATTTGTTATCCTTTCATTACTTCCAACTTTCACATAAACTGTTATCATTTTGTTTAAATTCAGATAATATGCTTACTTTGGTAATTTCCAATTCAATTTGCATGGGTTCTCGATCCTTGATATGTTCATGTTTGTTTTTGACTTTGTTGCTATTCATTTTTTTTTAAGTTTCCTTTGTTTTATTTCTATTGACTAGTATAGTATAACTAAATAAATATTCAATAATAATGGATTTATCTCTTGTATATTTTGATTATGTGAAACAAAATGTTGTCTTTATGAATCACAATGATGGATAATTTGTATGACGCTTCTTTAAAATATTTATTTTGTTCCTATTTTTTTCCTTTAATGTTATTTTTTACATCAGAATCTTGTTCCTCTCCTGAAAAAAAAAAAAAAAAATGAAAAGGTTGCAGTATTTATAGTTGGATAAAATACAAGATATTTTGTACATCCTGTAATTTATAATGTAAATATGTATCTTTTTCTCTTTCTCGCTACTTTTTTTGTCTGTAAATATGAAACAGTTTTGCCAGAGAAAGTAATGTAAATATATATACACGTGTTATATAACTCAAAATCACATTATTCTTGAATTTTCTATACTTTATTCTTGAATAATTTTATTTTGTTGCAGAATAAAACATTCTTTAAGAGAAATGTTTTCTATGTACGCATTGCAAGTGTTTTTTGTTCTCTCATTTTTTGTGTATATAGATAAAAGATAAAGCATTTACTGAAAAATAATTGAACAATTTATAGCTTTGAAAGTAGCTATTATACCTGATATTATGTAACATCACAGTTTTTAGCTGTAAAAACATAAGTTGCTAGATTGTGTATTTTGTTATATGAAAAAATAATAATCAAACTTGATTTGGAGTTTATTTCTAACACTTTCACTTTGCAGGGAAGGAGGGAAATAAATATTTTCTTGCCTGCAAGATGGCCTGTTGATAAATAAAGTGATCATCAAAGATCAATAAATTTGATATGACAATCAATCAGAAAACACATTCACTTATAGCTAAACAAACAAACTTTTAACAGCTTAGTACCAAAAATGTTGAGCGTGAGGGCAATTACATATGGAGCAGGCCCATCATCCAGACCTATTGCAATCCAACCCCTCCCCCCCCAATGATAAACAAGCAATAAAGAATATGGTAAAGAAAAGGTGGCAGGATCAGTAGACCTGATCATGCGAAAAACTCTTGTGCATCAAGTGCACAGTTGATAGGTGGCACCGAAATAATTTAACTTGAAGAAGAAGGATCATCCTAACTCGACTCAGAAACCGGCCGCTTACTTTTGTGCGAAAGCCATCATTTTTGAACCATGGTTTGGCATGTAGAGGAAAGTTTGCTCGATTAATTGTTGGGTCCTGTATAATCCTAGGCTCTGTATAGATAGCGAGTAGCCATACCACCAAATTTGAAAGTATGGAATGAAATTCATGCTTGAGTTAGGAATCGAATACATTTTTTTTTATTACTGTACAATTTATATAAAAAGTTCGGAGATAGATGTATTTTGTGTTAACTGTTTTGTAAGAATGTATGTGTGTGTGTGTGTGTGTGCGTGCGTGTATGTGTGTGTATGTATATATATATATAGTCTACACAAACACACACACACACATATATATATATATATATATATATATATATATATATAAAACATGGCAGAATGTTGAGTACCCTACTGACCCATGTAAAAGGCAATGGAGGAATGGTATGTAAAATAAGAAAAAAATTATTCCAGAATAAGTGAATGTGTATAGGTTAAAATAGCATGCATTAAAGATGAAATGACCTTTTGTTAATAGCACCTGAAGTCTAATTTTGACAGTGGTAAGAATAACACCGAGGTCTGACCTGGCCCATTAAACCACCATAGTGGGTGATTCTCATGGCTTGCCATGAAAAGTCGTAAAAGCCTCAATATATCACGGGAGATATTCCTATATTTCAGGGTTCAAATTAAGATATTAGAGTAAGAGTCAGCTTCTTTACGACCTTTGCCCGCGTCCGTCTATTGTACATCTCTATTGTTGTCCAGAGCTCCTCATTAAGTTTAAGGCTTTTTATCAGATCCCAAAGTTTTTTTCAAGGACTCCCATGTGCATAATTCTGGTCAGGGTTTTTCCTTCCTCAGGGGTAGGAATCTCAGCCTACATAAGCCTTTGGCACCAACAGAGGACATGTTCTGCTATGTCTTCTTCCTGATGACAATGTCTGCTCAGGCATGTGGCTAAGGCCCTTCAAGCATACATAAGCCTCCAGAGGCTGCAGTGTCCTGTTAGCAGTCCTACTAAATATTATTCTAGTCCTAACAAATCCTAGAGAAGTTCTGCTGTTAGTTTCTGAAATTATTCTTTGATGAACTTTTTTACATGCCTCTGACTTGGGCTACATTCTCATTGAATGAAGGACTTATTTTTAATCCATTGTCTTAAGGATCCACTTTTTCGGCAGTTGGTATGCCACAAAAGGCCAATAGGTATCCTCGTTGAATTTTCCTTGGCCAATTTATCAGCATCTTTGTGGTCCCTTTTCGCTGTGTTCTTTGGTACCCAGACAGGTAATTTTGTTGTTTTTCCCAATGTCTGATAGGGTTCTAATGCAATCCAAAATAACTCTAGATTTACTACCATTGCGGCAATTAACCTCAGTTCCATGTGGCTGTCCGAATAGATGGCTATTCTTCTGTAAATGATACCGAGCCTTTTAATCTCCTTGCAACAGTGTTCAATAGTCACAGTCTCCACTTGAAAGACAGTGGAGTAGTGTGTATGATTCTAGTTGTTGGTTTATTTCCATAAATACCACCTGACCCATATTTGATTTTGGTGCTATTGTATGCCATATATGGTCAGTTGAACTGGCACATGGCCACTTATTGGGTCTGTTTTCTTTGAGTTATTCAAACAAGTTTCGACATTGCACATTATTACTGAGGAAAAAACACCATCATCTACCATATTTGGCCGGCATTAACTGAGATCATTTTCTCTCAGCCTGCTCTACCAGGTATTTTAACTGGAAATTTTTAATGAAATCTGAGTTTAGGGGTCATGGCGTCAAAAGGTCCAGGACTCTGTTCACCTGAAGCTCCCCCCAAAACTTTGGCTTCCTCTTGTCATGCAAACAATCTATTGGACCTGCATTAGCCTATGAATTGTGGCTCTGGCCTCTCTTTCTGAATAAATATATGTTGTGGTAGTTGATTTTTTTTATCTTTTCAGAAAGTTTTTATATGAAGAGTACTAAACATCATTTATGTTAAATTCTGAGTTTTTATTTATTTTTTGAAATATACAATGTGATGAAATGCAATAAGTTCGTTTCTGATCATCCTTGTCTGTCTTTTTTTTTCTGTCAAAATTTTTTGGCATTTCACCATATTCACTAATTAATTAATTGGTCCTGTAAAAGGTGATCGCAGATGATCAAACAATAGGTTTACCATCTTGTAATCCTCTCTACACAGTTTCACAATTTTTTAAAAGATTGTTATAGAAGAAATTTGCCTTTAAAAGACCTTTTAAGTTTGATGATTAAATGGCAAAATTTCAAGTCACTTCTACTCTAGTCTAATTTATGTTGACTTAAGCAAGTATGATAATGCCATCTCGTTTCTTGGCCATTTGGGCGTAAAGCACTCAATACATCAGGAATTTTTTTAACTTAATTTTTTTTTATTAACTTTAAAAAAATACTACACATTTGAAGTTACTTTTATATTTTGCCTCAAGAGAAAACAATTTTTTTTCTAGTTTTTAAGCTACGCATTAAAACTGACCAAATCGTTGCACAATTTTCCTTTAAATTTAGTGATACAGTGACTCAATGTAATATGTATTTCTATACAGAATGTGATCTAAATTTGTTTAATGTATATAAACCTCTTATTACAATAACAATAATAAATTGAAATTATTGAACATGAATCTGAATAAATTTTCTGATTTAAAGATGTTCCCTAGTGCAACATCTGTTTCTGGAATGCAAATATTGTAGAGAATTTTTAGAGTTCGACTAGGCAATTTATTGATAGTATACTCACTGCGTAATTTATTTGTTCGGTTCTTTGGGAAATTACAGGGCAACATGGCATCAGACAGGAAATTTGGAAAGTTTGTCGACCGTTGCCCAGGCGTAAAGGCTGTAAGTCAAAAACAGATGTTTAAATTTCAACAGTTTCTTACATTTTGAAGCTAAATAAGAGGCAATGAGGTGGTAACAACATAAAAAAATAAAAAATAAAAGTTGAATACTTTTACAAATATAAATCATTTCTGAATTCCACCAGATTATTCACTGAAGATAGCTAAAACCTGGAATGTACCTGAGAAAAACAAAATTAGCAAAAATAAGTAGACCAAGATGATCAATGATGATCATGGTTGAATTTAGACTTCATTGAAACTGTTGGCTTTAATTTCTTAGCTCAACCTACATAATATGCATTGTCCAAGAGCTTTTCAATGAAAAAGCATTGTCTTCAAAAGTAAAATTTGATTAAATCTAAAATTATAATCGTTATAATCTTGACTGATTTATTTTAGAGTCCTTTATTTCATTGTAGGCTATACTAGAATTAGGGTTAGAAATATTTCACTTTTTAATGTGGAGTATGGTAAAGAAATTCAGAGTATACCAATTTATGTATTTTATGTATTTCAGGCAGGGGTTAAAACAAAGATTGTAGCAGATGACACTGTGCATAATTGTGTCCACCATTTGAGTACTGATGAAATTGTTCAAAGCATTATTAATGCACAGCCTAAACCGAAGCCACCATTTAGGATCCCCCCAAAAAATCCTCCATACACACCTTTACCGATATACCTTGGTTTCAACTCAGATGTAACTATATTATTCTGGCTTAGCCGTTCGAAGTTACTTTTTCTTCCTTGGTTGTTTATACCTTGCAGTTTTGTAGATTTCTAAGGTGCTTGTGCAACCCAAGAAAACATTTTTTGCAGCGTTGAAAGACGAATTGAAAGAGACGGCATACAAGTCATACTGGCTCAATGAACTGGGTGCTTTGCCGGATCAAACGGCTAACTTGCCTGTTGGGATGAATATGTACACTACTGTTTTTGGAAAGCCCAGCCACCAAGCTAGTTGTAAACCTGATCAAAAAATTTTGTCAAAAAGAAAAAATCACATATCTAAATTTCAGACATGCATGCTGGAGACCTCATTAATCCAAAAAAGTGTCCTCACATTGTGGAAAAGGAGGCAATGAAAGGAAAAGAATTATACAAGATTTCACATAAGGCTTATTTACCAGGAGAGCAAGTAAAGTAATATTTTCAATTTATTGATGTATTTATTATTTTAAAGAACAGTAATTATGAAAATTTTAACTGTAATTGAGTTGAGCTGAACCAAAAAAGATCAATCTATTTTCAAGTAATCAAGTTATTACTTTTAGACATGATCCAATGATGAAGTTTCCTCCAAATTTAATTTTTGGTAAAACAACTTTGGCATCTTATGATGGCAAGGGTGTAAATACACTCATGAACTGGATAGACCAAAACGAAGTTTCAACGACTTCACAGAGCTTGGCATTTTTCCGATACCGTCATCATCATGAGCTTGGCAAACCTTTAAAAAGGTGGCTTATTTATTTATTAATTAAATAAATTATAATAACTATTTTAATTTACATTAAATAGAATTGGAATACCCAAAAAATTTGATAAATGCTTTACATTTGGAAAAGTCGAGAGAAAAGAAAAAGATTTTGAAGAAAATCCATCGTTAGAATTGGCGGAACAAGTAGCATTTGTGTACAACATGAAAATTAATTTGAGGAAAAAGCATTTCAATTTTTTGCCCCTGCTCACCAATTTAAGAGAACTGGATGTCGAAGTAAAATATCACTGTTTAAACCCTAACATTTGACAATAGCATGTACAAAACATAAACTAATTTTTAAGGGGACAGGCATTTTAGAACAAGGTCAATTTTTTGATATTGTTAAGTCATACGGATTGCAGTTTTATAGAGAAAAAATTGACCCTATTTGTAAAAAGTTGAAAATTTACACTGATGACGGCAAAGGGGTTTACTATGATAAATTTTGTGCACTGATTAATCCAGCAGAAGATTTACCAAATTTTGGAAAAGTGATACGTATGTCAAAAACCTTACAATTAATTATATAAAAGATTATGTTATAAATTCTTCTTATATAGCAAAATCAAGGGAAACAACATACTCTTCAGAGTATATGTCTATGTGCAGTGATCTTCAAAGCAAAGATGAAAAACGTCAGTTTAAATACAGAAATATTTAAACAATTTAATTGCTTTAACAACTTAAAAAATTAATTTGATTTGTTTTTATTTGGTGCAGAACCTGCTGCTGGACTACCGTCTAATCCGCTCAAGTTTGGAGAAATTACAATTCCTGCTGGTATGTGCAAGGCAAATCATGATGATCTCCCTTCAGAAACAGATGTTTCTGAATTGCTGCGACCAAACATATTTCTTCAGTATGGCCTTAGCCATCGCGACTTCTTTCAGGTTTATATATCTCTTATAATTGTTTGTAGATACGTTGTTTCATTTATGATTGATTCAATTTTTAGCCAAGGACTAAGAACTTTTTGAGGGACCTGTGGGCAAAAGTGGGAGTGGATATTCCTGGCAATATATTTGAGATGTTGTGGGCAGAAGGGGAACGACGGGACGGAGTCGAAAATGTGTCTATCGAGACTTTCCGTAACATGCTTGATGAAGTTTCTACAGGAAGATTAGAACAGCTTTCACCTCTTAAAATGTAATTTTGTAAATGATTGAAATAAATTTATTCTAGTCGGCTTTTTATTTATTCTTTAAATATATGGGTATGGTGTAGTACACACATGTACGTACAGTGTTAAGCTTTCAATTCTTGCGGTTCAATGGCAATTCCAGTTCGCCTAATTTACAATAAATTACCAGGGGGTACCCACCCAGGGTGTTGGCAGTCTGGGGTCAACCATCCAGCCACTGAGATATCAACAGCTAGGTTATTTCAGCACCCAATACAATCAGTATCCAAGTCAAAACTCATTCAGTGTTAAATAAATTCTTTCCATTTAAATACATTCACTCAGTTAGGGTGGTGGAGTACTCAATATTCCTTCATCACAATCTATTGTATAACCAATCCAATTGAGGGTCGATGAGGTACTCAATATTCTGCCATAAGCATTCTCATACTACACATTCACACCAATAAATACATTTACTCTCAACATACAATATGGGACAAAAAACAATACAAGTATTGTATACAACAAAACAACCCTTTTTTCTCCAAGTATCAGCATAGGTAACTTAAATTCTCGTTGTCATACTCAAGCACAATTTCATATCAGCATTCCTATATGGTCTCTATTTGGAGCCAAGGAATAGCACCTTTTGATTAAGTGGGACACAAACAGTGTTTCTCTACAAGCCGGTCACTTATGTGACCTTTGGGCCAAAAGTAATTGTGCGAACAACCTTGCATGGCTTATCCTTAATCGGGTAAAGATGACACTTCTGCAAGTCAGATCATCCGAGGACCATATTGACATGCTCTTGATACATAAGAACTCTGCTGATCGGCCAACCGATGCTGCAACTTTCTTTCTCTAGCAACACTAGGTGACTTTTTACCCTCTTTGACAACTCAACCCAAAGGTGTTCAATAGGGTTTAAGTCGGGGCTACATGCTGGCCTCTCCAAACATTGAATTGAAGCTCATTCCAAGAAGTCATCAACAATCTTTGCTGTGTGAGGCCTTTCATTGCCATGCGTAAAAATAAAACCATCGCCAATTAGTGGCATATAAGGCACAACTACTAATAAAACATCTTCAACGTATCATACAGTTGTTAGGGACCCCTTGATGAAGATCCAGTTTTTACGACCTTTCATAGAAATGCCTGCCCGACCATAACACTGCCTCCATAGCTACTCTCGAGTGAAAATGTTATGTAACGCTCTCCTGTTCTTCTCCAAACCTTCTCTTGGCCATTAGAAGACCTCAAACAAAACCTTGACTCATCCGAAAACTAGATTTTAATGTCTAAAGTAGTACTGTCCAAGCTATGGAACTCCATAATAGAACATCTGTGTTTTATCCAAACACAGATTTTCTACAACTAGATTTTAGTACAATCATGCACAGATTGATTTGATTTCTTGGAAACTTAACTGAACTATTCTGTTTGCTGCCAGAATATAATTAAGAGATAACTAAAAATATTAAGGATGGCCATTTTTTTTTTTTTTTTTTTGCCTCTCAATGAATATAGTCTTATATATCTTCCTCTGCCAGTCTACTTTTTTGTTACCCAAAATTCCCTTGTGTCCTTGTACCCAAGATCCAGGTTTTGGATCATGTCCTGGGACCAACTGTAGTGTAAAACTATTTGAATTATTTTCATGTATGTTTAGTAGTCATAATTGACTGTATTAATAATTTTAGTTTGTGTCAAGAGCGGGATTCGAACCCATGACCTTTGGCTCAATACACTGCTGCTCTAACCATTTGAAGTCACAATAGCTCAAGTGGTTAGAGCAGCGGCTATTGAGCCAAAGGTTGCAAAGTTCGAACCCCACTAATGACACAAACTATTTCACCTCAACCAAGACCTTAGATAGAAAGTATAATTAATTGAGCTATTTGAATTGTTTAAACTAGAATAATTAAACAATTAAAACCAAATATATAAAAAATGTTTATCATACAAATATTAAAGAAAAAATATATTACATGTTAAACTAACATTTTTTTTTCCAGTCGTTTGATCGACTATTGCAATTCAAAAAACAGGAAATGTTCAATGCTAACATTAATTGTTACCACATAAATAATGTTAAGAAAGTGTTAAACAACAAGGGACGCAGACAAACTGAAAGCTTCGTTTGTGTTATTAGATAAACTAAAAGAACAAAATACGTGTATATATACAATTATCCAATTTACATACATTGTATAATACAATTACATTCAATCTAGTGGATTTTCTATAAAGCTGTGAGTATGTTTAGTAATCAATAGGTGGTGTTTTCTTATTTCTGTATAGACTGTTACCTTCTATTTGTAAGTGTATGACGATGTGATAAAAATCCCTTCACAGTTGAAGAAATGGGCAAGACATCAAAAGACAAAAGAGACGTGTATTATAGACTGGCGAAAGAGGAAGGATGGAGGGCAAGGTCTGCTTACAAGTTACTTCAGATAGACGAGAATTACAACATATTTAAAGGAGTAACAAAAGCTGTGGACTTGTGTGCCGCTCCAGGGAGCTGGAGTCAGGTTTTGGCCAAAAAGCTCTGTGTTCCAGGCGTGGAGAGCAAGATAGTCGCCGTGGATCTTCAGGCGATGTCACCGTTACCAGGAGTTATTCAGATCCAGGGAGACATCACCAAGAAAACCACAGCCGAAGAAATTATAAAACACTTCCACGGAGAGTTCGCGGATCTTGTGGTCTGCGACGGTGCACCTGATGTTACCGGCCTACACGACATTGACGAATACATACAGTCACAACTACTCCTCGCTGCTCTCAACATAACAACGCATATTCTAAAGCCTGATGGTACCTTCGTCGCTAAGATTTTCAGGGGTAAAGAAGTTTCCCTTCTTTATTCGCAGTTGAGAATTTTTTTTAAAAGGGTCACCATGGTGAAACCGAAGAGCTCTAGGAACTCTAGTATTGAAGCGTTCGCTCTCTGTGAAGGATACAACCCCCCAAAAGGCTACGTCCCTAATATGGTCAACCCAATATTGGAAAACACATCTGTTAACATGATGAAGGCCAACGAAGTTAATTCTTTTATCGTGCCATTCTTGGCATGCGGAGATTTGAGCAGTTTTGACTCAGATACAGCATACCCTTTGTCCCTTCCGCAGAAGTACAAACAAAGGGATCCGGTGCAGAGGCCTATATTACCTCCTTACATGGAATCTCTCAATATTATATCTAAACCTGGCGATGTTTTTGTGCAAAGAAGTGAACATGTTTAATATAATTTCCATTGTACATTTATATTCTGAAATAAATTTATATATTTTTATACATTGCTGCAGTTTCTCGAGATCCTTTAATTAACCATGACTCACTGGCTTCACAATCATGGAGTCAGGTAAAGCAAAAAGAATTAGGTACATTTACAAACTAATGCTATGTAAAATAGACTTGTATTCTTATATACGTATATATAGGATGTACTACGTGGTATACAAGAACTTTATACAGTAGACTAAAATAAGGAATTTCAAGAAAGACTGCATTCATAACCTTTTTTAAATAATTTTGATATAAAAATACCCAACCATAGAAAAAGTAAGTACCACGTAACTAGAAAAGTTCATGTGTTAGTTGATAAATAAAAAGTGTTTTGAACTGTTCATTGTAAATTTAAAGAATATTTTCTTTCCCATGACTTCAACACTTGTAGTTGGTATGTGTTTATTATATGAATTTTAACTTGGTACTATGGTAGCCTAAGCAGCTCATAAAATTTGCACTGCATTCAGTGATGAGTAGGTACAATAAGAGGTTCACTGCCAACAAGTTTGCTTCTGGGTATGAGCAGGTGGAAGATGAACCATGCTCTGGTAGAATTAACAAATTGGAGGCATTTTTGACCGGTTGATAAAAATCCTGTATAGCAACACCAGGAGGTCATACCATTGGCTGTTACCAAATGACAATTGAATTAAGAACCAAATATTCACCAACAAAAGGTGATGCTTTGAGTTTGGTTGAGTTTTCACTTTTTAAACCACAGTAGGCTTACTTATTGTTTCATCACCAAAAACTGTTCAATTTTACAAGTTTCCCACCCTAGAACGGAGCTAAAATTCTTACAATAAGCACACAAATTATAGGTTTTGAAGCCATGAGAAAGAAAATATTTTATAATTTACATTAAACTGTTTAGTACACATTTTCTTTATGAACTGAGCATTATCCTCTTGATGAAAAGACTTAATCCTCCTAAGTAAATACAACTGTTGTTTAACGACATTAAAACAACAAAAAATTAAAAACCGCACAAACTTCTCTGGTTACCTGGTAATTCCTATCATACAGGAAGGCTTAACGTCCAAATGCCCACCTGTTAATATCAAACCATTAAAATACTTATATCAAATAATGGAATTCCATGTGGTATGCTGGGATTTGAACCCGCTAGCATGGCAAATATGAGAATTGGACGCCCTAACATCTCAGCCATTGTAGTCCCCTATAAAGATTCCCCCCTCAAGCATGTGAAAAAAGGTAAATTGAACTATTTTTAGTGGATTTATTTCAATAATTCATCTAATAAGAACATTATGTATAATTATATAATTAGTTAATGGAAAGGCTTTATGAAAATAATCATATTAGGCTCTTCTTAGTCTTGGTTCTAGGAGACTGCGGTGGTCGAGTGTTTAAGGTGCCTGATTTGTATTTGCCACACTAGTGGTTCTGGGTTCGAATCCCGGCACAGCCCATGGCCTTTTAATTGAGAATTGACGTGGATTGACCCCTCGTGTCGAGTGACACATAACTGGTTGTTGGACTTTAACTCCCTCTTGAATTACTTTTAGTCTTGGTTCTGGCTGGTAAGTCTTTTAGTTTTCTAACAAAGTCAGATAGTTATCATAATTTGGATAAATGTGTTTGATCATTATAAAAAAATCTTATATTTTGTTTGTAAAAATGATATATAATTAGTTGATTAATTATTTTAAATGTTATTTAGAAAATGTCCAAAATATTATTTTAAAACAACTGTGTAGTGGGTTCTTAGTTCTCAGATGATTACAAATAAAGAATAAAGATTAAAAATAGTGAATGACATTGGTTGTTACAACAAACATTGTTGCTAGGGTGGTTGTTACAACAAGTTAGCAGTCAAAAGGCAGTTTGAATATTGAATCCGTTTAATCCTTGTCAAAAAAATGAGTGAAACTATAAAGCAAATTATTGCACAGTTGAACAAGCCTCCTTTCAATAAAAATTACAACTTGATTTCCTTCGACTCACTTTCACCAGAACAACTCTTGCAGGTAAATCTTCCGTTGTCGATTGTTTGAGATTATTTAATGAACCGCATTGCAGGTATTGAACGATGTCTTGTCCCTTATCGATGAAAACAATAAAGTTGACATTAAGGGCGAAGAGCCGGAAGAGACCACCATAAGGATGCTGTCCATGCTAAGGATCCTTAAATATGATCCAGGCTCTGACCCGTAAGAATGTTTCATGTGTAATATCGCTTCTAAGCTGCCTGACGGTGACATTCTCTCATTTTAAGTGTTGGATTCCGGCAAGGAATCGTCCAAGGTGAAAAACATGTTATCCATCCAATTCTAGCCTGGCTGCTTAAAAATTTGGAAGATCTAAAGAAAAGAGCTTATCTCGCTAAATACCTGGTCAAAATTGAAATTCCAACAGAAATGCTTGGAGATACTGACATTGCAACACTTTATGAGCAGGTGTTTTATTATGGTTTATTCATTTTTTTATTTGATAAAATCATTTAATTATTTCGTGATTCAATACGAACTTTTTAACAAACAATTTCTCTTTAATTTAAGCCAGCAAAATACTTTTGTCTTTAAACAAATAAACTGTATCAAGAATCAAAACAAAAAGATTTTAAGATTTTAGATAAATTTTTTAAATTTATTTTTGCTTTTCAAGTTATTAAAAAATACAATTAACAGGGTTGACTGGAGTCTAGATACAATTAATTTTAATAAATTATTTTTTATTCTTAATTGAAGTGTTTGTATGGCTTTTTAGCTTAAACTTAGAATGGTCATTTTTAAGGACTTTATTTATTGCACTCCTTTTCTATAAACTATGATGTTTAATTTCCTTTAATTAATTAATAGTATGAACAACTAATTGAAGAATTTAAATTGGCGCATAAAGAGAGTACTGCTCTTAAAGCAAGGGGCCTCTCTGCATCCGAACTCCGTTCTGATATAGAAGCCATGGAAAAAGAGAAGGAAATTGTGGTGAAAAAAATTGAAAGACTATCCAGAAAGGTAACTGCATAACATTTTAATCTGTGAAGAACAATTATTTACATTGAAGTTCAGTTGGACAATTTAGAGAACAAAGAAGAAGTCCTGGAAGCGTCCAGACGGCTTAGGCTGGAGAGGGAGAGGCAGAAAGAGCTCATCCAACAAAGGCAGAACGAGATGGACTTGATGCAACAGCTTCAGCAGAAATCAGCTCGTCTAAGTCAGCAATTGACGGAAATAAGGCAAGCAGGATTTGGCACAACTCCCCAAGGGCTGATTAAAAGCCTCGAAGAAGAGTTACGAATGACTGCGTACATCGGATCGGAGAAATTGCCAAAAGAGCTTGACATGAAACGTAAAGAAGTTGAGATCATGTCACGGATAGCACACTCTCACCCTCCAACTCAAGCCACCATTGACACTCTTCGGCAAAAGGTGAATTTAGTCAAAAATGCTAGCTGTACATTTTCTAAACATTAATTACATATTTATTTATTTATGGTTTACTAGGAAAATTAATTAACAAAAGGAAAGAAAATTTTCTTTTGCATATTAATTTTGCTAGTAAACACTAATAAATACTGCATCTCACGATTTCTGGATAACTAATAAATAAATAAACAGAATCATAACATTAAAAATAAAATAAAAATTTCAGATAGAAGCGATTAGCCAGGAAGTCAGCGAATTGGCTCAGAGAGGACTCGCTGCCAAAGAAGGCACTGAAGATCATCTTGCCCCTTTTAGGCAGCAAGCAGCAATCATAGCGAGGAGGAAAGAAGAGGCTGCAGAAGAATTCACAGAAGCCAGAACTCTACTTGACAGGCTTCAGGCGAAAATTCAGGTTCATGTCATGTAATTCGTTTGTTGTAATTATTATAATGATTCTTTATATCAGGCAAGAAAAGATGAACACAGTGATAATAAAGTTTTGTCAGAAAAGGAGTACAAAGATTATGTTGCTAAGTTGAAAGTGAGGAGCACGTTGTACAAGGCAAAAAAAGCGCAGGTTTCCTCGTTAGTTGCGGAATCTGGGGTTTTGGCTCGTACCCTTGATATTCTCAAACAAAATTTGGAATCAATACCCACAGTAAATATACAAAATATTTATAAATTCACTTTCTTCATTCAAATTAAAAAAACTTTTTTTAAAATAATTCTAAAGGCAGAGCCGATAGATCCAGGCAATGATGAAAACCTTGAAGGAATCTCAAAAGAGGAATTACTTCAGCAGATTAACAGCATCAACAATAAAATATCTTCCCACAAAGCACAAATTGCACCCCAGCTTCAAGGTTAAATAACATTATTAATATATTGAATTTTTCACATTAAATAAATATATATATTTATAGAGCTAAAACAGACAAAAGATCAGTACCATGAAGTTTTAGAAGAGTACACTGAAAGAAAAAAAGGTTACGACACAAAAGCAGCTACGTTAGGTGCTTCAATTGCAAAACTTGAACATGTCAGTATTAAAATAGTAATGATAAGTTGATGAAGTGATGTGTATGTATTAATTATTTTTATGTGGATTCCTAGGAGGTGAAGGAATTAAGCAGGGAAGAGGAGACGGATAAGTCACAAACTGCCTTACTCGAAGCTAAAACAGATATAATGAGAGCTCTTCTCGAAAGAGCAGAAAACGAAGGGAAAATCATCTCAGAGGACAGGCCATCGCTCAGGTGCTTTTTTACTGCAAATATATGTTTGAACACAGAATTATACATACTGTTGTAAATTTTTTAGGGTTAAAATGATGAACAAGATCGCAGAAGCTGAAAAATTAAATATAAAACTTCGGGAAGAGCAGCAAATCGTTAAAGAGCAACAGGAGAAAAAGGCCAAGCAAAGAGATCTTTGGTTCAACCTCGAAACGTAACTAGCCTGATCGAGAATTACAAAATTTTCGCAATTAAAATAAAATATTTTTATTATTTCAGACTTTTAAAGTGCAAAGAAGACTGTTTTGAAGCCGAAAAACAAAGGGACGGCGTATTGAAAAGAGCTAAAGGAGCAGAAACATTAGTTTTCGAATAAAACAATTATTTGTTTATTTTTGATTAGATATTACGATTTAAATTCATTTGAGAATTTTTATTTATTTTAAGAATTATATTTCTTTGGTTTTATTACAACTAAGGAATACTTGGAGAGAATGTAACTACCTCAAACTTGAGAACTAGTGACTGCACCAATTTATTACAATTAATTTAAACAGTTTCATAAAACAGATGTTAAACTAAAACAGATCTTAGGTAAAATATTTAGTTTTGTTTATCTAAAAATTGAATAGAAAATTGAAATTGAAAATTTTAACATTGCTGTTTATAGAAAATTGTATTTTAAACATATGTATGTAAACTACATGCTAGTTATTAAGAGGTGTAAATTTTCTTACATTATTATAATTTATCTTTGTAATGAAACTTTTTTATGTTTATAATTATTTAAATTAATGATGAAGCATACCATATGCAAAAGTATTTCTTCAAATCTCTTTCTAAGGACATAAAAAACCCTATTTTTATAAAACTCGATTAGAGATTTTATTTTTTATGTGAAAAGTATTTAGATTTGTAAAAAAACTATCTAGACATTATTTAAAGCATCTATTAATTTCTGTTAAAAAATATAAGTAAATGATTTTGCTGTAAAGGAATAAATACTAAATGGCAATATGATACAAGCTTTTATTAGCGTATTAAATATTAACTTCATTTATCAAATAAAACAGTACATGATTATGTCAATTCAGTTTATTGTTACAAAATAATCAGACAGAGCTTATCCATTAAATGTATAAAAAGAAATTTTATGCATTTAATACATTTACAGTTTTTTGAACAAAAATGGGAAGCATGTTCTAAATGCTGATTTGATCGTTCTTTCTTTATCTAGTTGTATTGATGACGTGGACTCTGCATCACAATTTGACTCAGTTTTTTCACATTCTTTCTGATCATTAGACAGAATTTTCGCTTTAATCTGGTCATCTTTGATTTCTTTGACCTGGCCCTTAGTGGCTTCAGGATGATCTTTTACCTTTTCACATTTTGCTTCTTTGTACTTCTTCTTTAACTTGACATTTTTTCTACCACCATCGTCTGCATCGGAAGAGCTTAGGCTGTCACTTGGAGAAGAATCCCAAGAGAACAGTGGCAGTAGTGTGTCGCCTTGTTCTTCTCGGCTCTGTTCATGCTCCATCAACTTATCACCTCCCACGGCGATCACCAGGTTTACCAGAGACGGTGACTCCCTCAGGTGTTCTCCATCATCAAGCAAACTCAGTTCCCTGAGTTCTTGCCAATTTGACTTTTTCTTCTTCCTCCTGTCTGGTTTTTTGATACGCAGGACTGTCACATCAGAATCACATGACGCAGCAGAATCAGAGTTTATAGATATCATTTTTCTCTTTCTTTCAAATATTCATCCCATTTTTTTGCTACAATTTGTCTTATTTTTTACCTTGCAGTAACAATCCAGCATATATGTTATAGCAATTTGTTATATCATATCCACACCTGAAATCACGTGTTTTACAACAACAAGAAGAGGATCGATTCTAACTCAAAATAAATCACCTTTTTTTATATAGTCAAGAACACATATTTCAAAGATTTTAATTTTCCATATGTTGGCTACATTTTTTTATCCAACCAGAAAAAACATTTGGCTATAAAAAAGTACATATATTTTTTTAAAGCTAAATGGATGGATCTTGCATTTTTTAAATTTTTGACGTGTTAACCCCTTGGATACAGATTATATACGATATATTCATCAGGTTTTATAGTTCATACCCATATTTAAATAAAACCTTTTATTTCATTAAGTAGTACAAAAATTGGCAAACAATTTATTTTTTAAAGGTAACACACAAAAACAGTTCACAATACTATTCTAATAAATAAAAAATAACACAATACAATAGTTTATGGCAATAATTTATTTTGTACAATGGTTTATTCTTTGTGTTTCATAAATACAAAAATTCCTTTCATAGAAACAATCCTCCATAACTTAAAAATTTAATAATGATGACCTGTAAAATGATTTTTTTGTTGCAAATTATCCCTTAGAAAGATTGAAAATCATTAAGGAAATGCTTACATAATGAGGTGGATCACAGTTCATCTTCAAAATGGTGAATATTGTGGAGATGTTCACCATAATCGGTTGCCTCGCTTCCTACAAAAGTCTCATGGTTTTTGAGGACTTCCTCAAATGACAACAGATTGTCATGGTCATCATCCGATGATGCGAACAAATGTTCAACTTCTTCTTCGGCTATTTCGCTAGACACCAACCAAACAGAACAATGTTAATAAAAATTTCGGTTAATACGTTCTCAATACTTCTAGACTGTCAACAGAAAAAAGTCGTAATCCCTTTCATTTAATATTTTAAAACAATAAATTTCATATCAATTTAATGTAATACTTCAAATTTTAAGTGAAGATAATCAATAAAAATTAAAACAATTATATTTTATTGCCTACCTATTACTCGGTACAACCCAAGAAAGAATTTCATTTGGCCCAAGTTTGCCATCTTTATCTTTGTCATATTCACTGTCAAACTTTTCTTTCTCTGATAATAGCCACTGTTTATCATGCATTTCACCTTTAAAAAATAAATAAATGTATAAGTAAATAAAAAACAAGTTTTAATCAAAATAATTATAAAACATAAGAAAACCTTTCGATCCAACAAACTCCTGAAAATCAATTTCTCCATCCTTGTTTGTATCTTTCTCTTCCAAGGTGTTTTGGAGAATTAGCGGTAACATTTCTGGACTTTCTTCAGGGTGGGAAAATGGTACAAACTCGTGTCTTTCAAGAAAACCGTCATTATTTTTGTCGGCAGCTTTAAACATTACTTGGTCATGTTTCAACAGCTAAGACACAACAAAACAATTAATTAAATGCTTTATTCATTAAAATTGATCGTTGTAACAAAAAAATTACAGTCTGTTCCTCTGAATTCAGCTCATGTTCGAGATCCTCATCAGAGCCGTATACATCAGATTTGTACTCTTCCCATGAAACTTTCCCATCATTGTTTTCATCAGCATCTTCAAATCTGTCATTGGATTCCTCTTCTGAAAGCATTCTATGAGAGAGAAAAAAATATAAATACTTTTCTATACAGGATAATTAGTTAAAATCAACCAGGCATAACTAGATAATGTTATCAACGTACTTAAATGATCTCAAAATCCATGCCCTCAACTCGTTCCTGTCAATAAAATTGTCTTTGTTTAAGTCCATTTTGACCAACAGGATTTTGAGCCTTCGCTTCGATTCTTCTGGCGATAAAGTATCAAATTCTTCTGCATCTTTTACACTCCCTGAAAAAATTTCAAATATAAATATTGATGGCATAAAATTTTAAAAGAAACATCATTAGACACATATAATTAAGCTATGAAAACAATGATAGTGCAATTTGTTTTTTCATTAAATAAATCAACAAACTTAATTATCATTCATGACCAAATTCACTATTAGTGTCAAATTAAGCGAAAATAGTGCCCTAATTCATATATGAATTGTATTACTTTTAAAATATTATATGGAGAATGTGGATTGACTATGTCCAGTGAGAAATGTAGTTCTCACTCTTCAGCTTTAATACATTCTTTGATGATCTATATTATTGCTGATCTGTCCTTCCCCTTGCTCATTTCCTTTAATTTTTGTGTTGCACTTAAATGCAGTGATGGGTGGATCTTTTTGTGTTCTCAATTTGTCTTGTTTGGGACTATACCAGAACTTTTTTTCAAGCTGATTTGCAAATTCAGTCCTCTGATCATTTCTAGGCTATCTGACATGATAAGATTTTATTTTTATATATTCTGCTCAAATTAAAACAAACACTAGATTGAGTCCATGCCCATATTCATACCCCAGTAAATTCAGCATTATAGATTCACCAGTGTAATTACTTATTTGGGTCTTTTATTTTAAACTAGTTCTGTGCAAACTTAAAATTATTTAGTAATTGCATTGTGCATTTGGAAATAATTTAAAATTATTTTTCCTTGACACGATCCTTACAGATTTTCATGCTTAAATTACCGTAGAGAACATTATTAAATCTAATTCCAATGTACAAAATTACTCAATTTTTAATACTATATAGAATAAGATATGGTTTATTAAGAATTTAAATAAAACAACTTTTTGTTATATAATAAATTAAAATTCCAGTAAATGTTGTGCATTTTTGAATGTTACAGACAGCCCTCCAATGTTTACACCTAATCAGGACAAAACAAATGAAAAAACATCAAAGACACTGCAAACCATACAACATTTTTTTTTCAAAATAAAGTTGTAAATGAAATACAAAATTAATCTACTGAAAACAGAAAATGATCATCAAAATGGAACCATCAGAATTGCAAACAACGATTTTTATACACAAGTTTAAAGCAAGACATCCATTAATTTCCATTTGTAGAACTACACAAAATTAGCTATGATATATGATCTATATATATGATCTATGATATATGATCTATACTACCCTTCCATGATTGATTTTATGACTTCTACCTTTTCTCTGACGGAAAGAATTTTCCCCCTGTTCTCATCTCTATATCAGTTTGTCACAATCACAATCTGAGAAATGACTAAATGAATTGAGAACTGACCAGGAAGCGCATTTGCGCATCATAATTTGTGAAATCCTGATTTGTTAATTTAATTGTAATCAAGTTCTACTTAAAAGAGAATTTTTTATTGAAAATTCTAAAAATTATCTGTGTCTATTTGTTGAAGGTCCAGTTATTACAATTATTTTCTGGAATAATGCCGGGGAGAATAACATTTTCTGGTCTTGATGGATGTCCAGTTATTAGAACTGTAATATTATTATAAATAAATACATAATAACATAATAAATATTATTATTAATATTAAATAGAATTATTATTATTGTAAATAACATCCTGGGTATATTAATTAAGTCAGTGGTTATGGCTAAAACAGCCAGAATATTATTACCAGGTCGTACGGTAGATGATTGTGGATTAGGGGATTCTGTTAGGGGGGTCATTGATGCTCTCGGTGGCAATTCCTTGGATGCACAGAATTGATTGTCGTGCAAGAACTTCACAGAGCTACTTTCAAGGCATAATCAAAGAACATATAGCACCATTTGCCTCCACATCAGTGAGATTCTTGCTAATGCAGGATAATGCCCGGCCTCATAGAGCACGTATTGTGGATGACTACCTGAACAAAGTTGGAAATGAGTGCTTGGTGTGAGCAACTCTAAGTGCAGATTTGAACCCGATTGAAGACATTTGGGACCAACTTAAGAGACGAATACAACAGCGAAACCCAGGTCCTAACACCTTAAAAGAGTTGAAAACAGCTGTTCTTGATTTGATCAGAAATCTTTTCCAAGGAATGCAAAGCCATTTAACGGATGTGATTCGTGTCAGAGGTGTAAATTATTATCATTATATCTCAACCAAAACTTTAATTAAAAATTCATTGAATTTTTTTAAATTTAGAATAGGTAATAAACATTTTATTTTTAAATGTCTTATATGTACAACCGAACCAATTTGTAGTATGCAAAATATGAATAAACCTCAATACATTATAATTTAAGGGTGGTGCATTTATTTTATCCTCGGTGTATAATATTGAAGCTATGTTGTGGAAATTGATTTTTTCTAACATGGCTCTTTCCAACTTCAACCTGTTTGTGTAAACAACCTTTATGCTATATCAGCAAAATATGAATAAACCTCAATACATTATAATTTAAGGGTGGTGCATTTATTTGATCCATCAGTGTACAATATTGAAGCTATGTTGTGAAAATTGATTTTTTTCTAACATGGCTCTTTCCAACTTCGACCTGTTTGTGTAAACAACCTTTATACTATATCATTAGTTATAAGAAAGGAATCTGTAATCCGACACTGCTGACAATATGTCTTCTGACAACTAATCTAAAACCCTCTTCCCTTGATAAGCACTTATTATTGCAATCTTTAATAATTCTCTGCTGTAAGCTCCATCTGAACAGTTGTAGTTTTAATATATATATAATTTTTTTTAAAGTAATTTTTACTCTTAATTCGCCGGGTTCAACAACATGGAACTCCAGAACAACTCGTGGTATTTCACCCCGACAACAGACTGGTTGGCTGAATAAACCTTATTACAGAAGATATGCAGTATCATCATCATCTTCATCAGAAAAAAAAACCCAACATGTTGATCAACCTCTACAAAACAGTGGTTATCATCAGAGCCGACTAAGCACCAAACAGAAGAGATAAGCAAACATCCCACAACATCAAAATTGGACCCCAAGCTACCGGTTGAACGCTGAGAACATTTAATCTCAACTAAAAACCATAATTAATTGAATGATATTAATTGGTCAAGCGGACCATGAAAAATAGTGAATTGCTGAGAACAGCTTTCATCCTGAGGAAGGAGTCGTTACAAGAAAGGAACCTGTAATCCGACACTGCTGACAATATGTCTTCTGATAACTAATCTAAAAAACCCTTCTCTTGCTATGCATGAGATGTGGTTTTGTGTGATGTAGGTATAGGACAACATTTTCTTTATTGTGCCAACGCTTACACAGAAAACACACACTTTGTGCTGTGAAGATGATCAAAAAGTTGGCACAATAAAGGAAATTGTTTTCTAAACCTACATCACACAAGACGACATATCACGATCTCCGAATAAGCATTAATTAAGGTCACTGATTACTATACATATTATTGTAATCTTTAATCATTCTCTACTGTAAGCTCCGCCTGAACAGTTGTAGCTTAATAAACAATTTTTTTTTAAGTAATTTTTATTTTGAGTTCATTTAATTATTGACATTTGATTATTGCCAATCCAAAATGTTTTCTTTCTTCATATTTGATTAAAAGGGGTAAAATAAAACAAAAGTATTCTAATTAAAGAGATTTTAGCTCTGGAAAGGAAAAAGAATGAACTAAAATTTCGTACTAAAAAGTTACTACCAAAACAAAAGTTCTAGTTTGGTGCCCAGTACCGGCAAGACGGTTTAACGACCTCTGGGGCTCGGCGACCCCTGTTTAAATATATTTAACTTTAATTTTTAACGAAATTATAAATTAATTAGTTATTTTAAAGTTTAAAATATATAATAATATACCTAAAATAGCTTCGTGGTCAAATTCGGAGTGGTGTTCGCCGTCGACTATGTGGCCCCGGTCGCGAGGCAGGAACCCGAGACCGTCTTCGATCCTTTCTTTCGTGTTTTCCTTGTTGGAATGGGACGAGTGGGAATGGGTATGGATGTGGGCCGGGGATGCCGGGGTCGCTTCGAAAGTCATGTGGCTGATAAGGATCAACGCCAGGATCCCTCTGTCCCTCAGGACGTTGTTCAGCATTTTTTTTGGCCTCGAATAACGGATGCAGAGAGGAATAAAAAGAGGAACACGTCTCGGCCTAAGTGTCGAAGATTAAAACATGACTAGATAAAGACGAGACCGGTGCGTTACTCGTGAACGGATGAAAGGCGAAGATAAAATTGTCCCGACTTCCCGAGTCCCTAAGTGGTCTGCAATGGTGGGGGATGGTTGACAGCTGAGAACTTGCTCGTCTTGCTTCCAAGTTGCGCTTGCTTCCAGCTGTGACGGGGACGAGCGCTCCCCACGAACGCATGGATCCCATTGAGCCCCTCCTCAAAAACGAACTAACAATTTAAAAAAAAATATTTTTCAATAAATTAGTCTTAACTTAACAATACATCAGTGTCGAAATATATTATCGTTCATTCAATAAACTAGGAAAGTAAAAAAAATAATAATAATAAACGGACAGTAGAAATGAAATTAATAAATATCCTATATAACATAGAAAATCACAAATGCAATGGATACGAAAAAAAAGTACATTTCATTCAGTAAGCAGTTGAAAAAAAGTTTTGATTTAGCAAAACCTTCAGTTAGGGCCCTACACCATCAATTTTCCAATGAAAATAATATTAATCTATATGTGAATTTAAAAGTCATAATTGACCATAATAATTAAAATAAAAATACTTCTTAAAAAAGTATGAAAAGGTGGTATACATACATTATATAATATGTCTCTCAATCTCAAAGGACATTATGAGCAACATTTCATTCAGTAAACAGATGGAAAAAAAAATTTTTAGGCCCTACACCATCAATTTTTTAATAAAAATAAATTAATCTATATATTCATTTAGTAGTCATAATTGACCGTAATAATTAAAATAAAAATACTTATTAAAAAAGGAACAAAATGTGATATACATATGTACGTTATATATTATGTCTCTCAGTCTCATAGGACATCTTGAACAACATTTATTCAGTATACAATAAAAAAAACTTTTGAAGCCCTACAACATAAATTTTCTAATGAAAATAATATTAATCCAAACTGACTGTCATAGATTGTCAGCCTATTCATTTTCTTCAATGCCCTCATGTAATGATGCAGGCCCCAGATTTATCAAATTACGTTTTCCCAGATGCTGCAGATATTTTAGGCTTCCCGGGCTAACTTTGGATTGAAGATGAAGTTCAAAGCCTTCAACTGCTTGACAATTGAAGGATGTGAATATCTGTACACATTTTAATGCTTTTTAAGCATTATTTTTATATATTTCTCATAAAATTGGAATAATTTAACAAATAATAATTTAATATATAACAAACAAATTATTTCTCATAGTGTTGTACTTGCTGGTTTATATCACTGAAATTGACAAATTTCAACAAATGTATGTTGAATGTACATAAAGGTTATAGGTCAAGCCAGAACAGCAACAAAAAGTTTCCCAGGCTTTACCTAACAAATTCATCAAAATTGAATTATACCCTTGTCCCCATTGTTTTGTCTGTATCAAAAGTCATGAAGATTCGATGACCCAAATAATTCTCCACTATAAATCCTAAAACTTATTTAGAAAACAACTCTTTGCAAAATTACAAATTCCTGAAAGCTAGATGATAGTATTAAATTAGACAACATCTTAACTCCTGAAAATGAGGTAAATCATTAAAATGTATTATTTCATAAAGAAAGTATTCTTCTTGTAGAAAATATTTGAGGAAAGGATGTAGAAAATTTATTTTAATTATAAAATTGTAATTTATAAAAAAAATTCTAATTCAACTTTAATTTATGTTGTTAGATTATTTCTCTACCAATTTTGTCTGTGCATTTTTTCCTTTTGCTATTAGTTCTTATGAGAACAATACACATAAATAAGATATTGTTTTTATAAAGCATAATATATTATATGTATTTAAATTCTATGTTTAAATTACTATTTCATTTATAATTATTTACTTTCTAAAAATTACATGAATTGACTGTAATGAAAATGATATATAACCAAACTCACTTTATATAATTTTTAGTATTATTTTATTATTAATAATTACTATTATTCTCTGTCTGTCTGTCTCTCTCTCTCTCTCTCTCTCTCTCTCTCTCTCTCTCTCTCTCTCTCTCTCTAAAAAAAAGTACTCTTTAAGTTCGACTCTAATCTCTCAAAATATATAACATAAAAATGATGTTTTTTAATGTAAAACAAATCTTTGAAAATTTGCAAGATAATCATAAATTTTAAATTTCACAAGTTGAAGCGCCATAGCACATCACAGAAAATACTTTACAATTTGAATATACAGATATATTAAGGTTCAATATAGATTCTTTTAGAAGCAATTATTTCCAAATACATATTACATTTTACACGAATATTTTGAACTTAATAATAAACATGGCATTTTGAATCTATAGCGGTGCCGGCATTAAATACTACACTATGAGCAAATATTAAATATAAATGTTGTTATAGATTTAATTTTCAAAAATATTTTTAAAATATTTTTTTAGGGAATAAAGAATGAAATTCCCACTTTGGTATAAAACACAAAAAACCCCAACGAGACTACAGCAAGAGTAGTGTACTAGTGTTATACTAACAGTTTTTTTCAGTTGTTACCTCCTTCCTTTCAAAGTTTTATTTGTTTAATTTATAGAAAATAACAATTCGCTATAAATTAAAATGCCTTTTATGAAAGGGCCGGCTCCTGTAAGGAGGACCCTCAAGTATTTAGAAAAGGGAAGGCTGTTTTTCAAGGAAGGAGTGAAAATATGTTCTATTAATTACAACACTTCTGGACAACACCACGAAGGTGCTAGGTATGTTTGAACATTAATACCAATGTGAATATTAATTGAGTTGTTAAAAGTTGATCTTGTTTAAGTCAAAATATTTTTTGAAAATGATCCATGCCTTCTGCGATGATTGAGTCGATGTGTGCTTCCTTAGATAACCCTGGTCATTTTCCTACAACTCATTAACAGGGAATGAAAATATTTCAGTACATCGCTCTTCTCTTTTTTTATCCAGGCTCGCTCTCAGGCTAAAATTACTCATCGCAAAACAAGAATTTACTTTGGTCTTGTTTAGTATGTTTGAAGTGGTTTTTTTTGTGCAAATATGACTTGAGCTGTTCTATGTGACTTCATGGACCATTTTTCAAGCATAACATAGAAGGAAATCTTCACTTTACAGTGCAGTGTGCTGTTAACATTTATGACCAGTTTGATCAACAGCCATCCAGTGATGATTGACTGATTTATCATTTTATTAAGATTTTTTATTGCAGAAGACATTAACTGGTTTCTTCATAACGATAAAATGCTGTCTGACAGTTTTTTCTGCATATATCGAGAATCCTAGCTTTTAAAATATAATAAACTTACAATTCTAGCTGAATCTGAAACTTGAAACTTAGTTGGACAGAAGGCATAAAATGTAAGAGAAAAAGAAGAAAATAACTAGTTATTTCAAACATATATTTGTTCTTCAATTGTTAGAACAGTTTTACTTTCTTTATTTGTTCAATTAGACTCTCCTTTGAAGGTATAAAAACAATTTTGTATCATGCTCACAGTGATTTTTTCAAAGGAAAAGAGTAGTCAGGGTGAAAACTTTCATTTTGCCTCTATCGAACATTTTAAAGGTGTACGTTAGGGTTTTATGGCGGCAGTGGTTAAGGCACTGAGACAGTGATTCATCAATGTAAGATAAAGGTCCCGGGATCGAATCCAGCGGCCCGGAAGAAGCATTCGACATATTTACAAATGGGACATTATTTCCCTGTAGTGGTCACATCATCTGAGAGAAGAGGTTCTTTTTCGTCTGCACCTGGCCTTATCATTATAAGGAGGAGATGACACAATTCTGCTTATGAGAGAATGATACCTCGTATGTTCACAAGTAGAAAAATGGCTGAAGATGAGGTTCTTCCCCATTTGCCCCTTCTGACAGGCTAATCTCCATTGATGTGCCTGACTAGCACCCAAGAGGGACTCCTTAGCTAAGAGCTTCTGAACAAGCTGGCACTAGCTTTCGTTTTAAGTAGAATGCTAACCACCGTTTGGTCAAGCTTTCTAATAATAACACTACTTGAACGACAGCATCAAACCCTGACTACCCACCAGGAGCCTCACCATCGAACAACTATGAATCCAAACCCCATAGCAAGCTGTGGGCTTGGAACTGACTTGCTTGTCCCCATAGTTCTTTTTGCCATGCTCTGTCCCCAATCTTTTCACACAAGATGTGGTTCACTGACTCATGTGAGACTGATTGCGCACCCACCGTTTGCCCACTGGCAATTTCTTTCACCAGTATAAAATTACAGCTTGTGCTTTAGAGAGTTTGCCATGCTCTCTGGGCTACAGCATTATTTTGCGACTAGAAACCTCCCCCCCCCCTTGAAACCCACAGGTATTCAGTAGGAACTAATTTTTTACTTATTAATTTGTGTAAAATATGTAAACTTTTACTCTACCCATCCTTGCTATTTTGGCCTGTCAGTCTTGCAAATGCTTTCCCTATTCAGTTTTTAATGTTAAAACCTTCCGCTGAAGATGGTGAGAAGCTGAAACTCATCTGACACTTAAAAATCTTATCTTGTAATGGTATTTATTGTGATCAGAATTTGTTATGATTTGATTAGTTTTCCAGCAGCTAGTTTTTCCCTACCATGATATTGTTTCAGCATGATTTTAATCATTCCAGGGATTTTGCATTCTGGTATTTACCACAGTTGCAGTACAGGAACCCGAATGTACAAATAATCACATTTAAAAACATGACGCCTACGCCATTTCTTCGTTTTTATTTTGGTAAGATGAAAAAAAAAAAACCTATGAGAATACATAATTAAAATTTAAATCGTCTGTTTACAGACACTGGAGATGAAATGCTCGTGGACATTTTCGGAAAGAAGAAAGAAGACATTATGGAGCATCTGCTAAAAGTTATAGGAAAATCGAAAGAAGTCCTTCGTTCCGAAGAGCAAGCCAAAGAGATGAAAGACAACCCGGCCAACTTTGGCTACGGATGCCAGAGGCATTGCATCTGCGAGTTACCTGGGCAGGTACCCTGCCCTAGGATAGTACCTCTACCGGAACACATGAGGGGGAAGTTTATTAACAAGAAAGACTAGCAACAATTAACAAAACAATTAAAACTTTAGATTTTGTATTTTATTTGTAAATAAATTTACTAGGTTGTAATATACCTGGTTTTTTTCTTTGTTTAGGACAAATAGATTATATGGAGCTAAGTAAAGGAGACTGCATTGGCCGATTCCAAAAATAACATTTTTACTCTGTAAGAAAAAGTCAATATGCAGTTTTATTTTTATGTTATATTCACTAGTTTCATGGTCCACTTGACCAATTAATATCTTACAATTAATTAAGGTTTTTAGTTGAGATAAAAAAAGTCAATGGCACGAGCGGGATTCGAACCCACGATCTTTGGCTAGACACGCTGCTGCTCTACCACTTGAGCTATCGTGACCTCGATCCACTCGGACACTAACCTTCCATCTCAACCACACCTTTTGAATTTTCCCTCCTTTTTGCCATTTTTCAAATGTCGTGTAATCTGTTTGTTTCTCGGCAACAAATGAAATGGCCACGGAGAGCTTTAGTGAGGTGAAAAATGGCAAAAAGGAGGGAAAATTCAAAAGGTGTGGTTGAGATGGGAGGTTAGTGTCCGAGTGGATCGAGGTCACGATAGCTCAAGTGGTAGAGCAGCAGCGTGTCTAGCCAAAGATCGTGGGTTTGAATCCAGCTCGTGCCATTGACTTTTTTATCTCAACTAAAAACCTTAATTAATTCTAAATACATGACAAATATGGCAGATGATAAGGAAGCTGGTCTTTTGAGATAAACCACTAGGGCCAGGTTCTGCGTCAAAATCCAAATGCCATTTGGAAATTTTTATATTCACCCAAGATAAAGAAAAAGCTTAATATAAAATTAATTGAAAAGGATGTTGACAATTAGTTGACACCTGTAGTCATCAACTGGTGATTTGGTATGCCACAAAGGATTCAGAGCTGACAGATGTCCTCATCAAACTTTCCTTGGTCAATTTATATTATCTCTGTGAGCCCTGGTACCCAGACAAGGGCAATTTTGTTGTTTCTCAATAACTGCCAGGGCCTTGATGCAATTCCAAACGGTGACTTACTACTGATGAGGTAGTTGCTTTTAGGCTACTTGGTTTACTGAGTATTTGGCTTTCTTTTGTTAATTATGGTCAGCCTTGGCATGTTCAACAGCCACAGTAAAGTTGTAAGCCTGAAAGACTGGCATAATGCTTAACGCATTATGAATTTTAGTTCTTGGTTTATTCCAATTCCCTATCAAGTACCGGTTATAATTATGAGTTATTTCATGCATTCTGAAATTTCTTTCTTTTCCAATCTTGTAAGGTGATACTTGTATTGCCTTCGTCCAAAATAAAGGGGAAAACAGTGGCAAAAATGGCTACAGCCACAGACTTGTATTCGCCAATCTAGCAGTTTTGGGTTGGTAATCTTGGAATATTAATTTAGAAAAATTATAATAAAGTGGGTTGATCCCTCGTCAGTGACACCCACTAGGTAGTTGAACATTAATCCTTCATTTGACAGGAATTACTTCAATTTACTTTATGAAGCTCAGTGAAGTTTTAGACTTTTTAACACACAAATAAACATTCAGAGGCCAAGCTGAAAAAAAATTAGATCTAAGCACCAACTTAAGGCAATAAATTTTAATACATTTGATGTACTAAAGGCAGATGTATGTGTTTTGAAACATGTATGTGATATTGTGATGTGTAACAATTCCATGTTAAAATGTGCTGCTTTGAGCTTGTTCGAAAATGTCAGGAAGCTTTCATAGGAAAATTAAAACCAGAGGAACTGATCCTCAAATTAACCTGGAAACTACCAAGAAATTTGAAGTTCCCAACATTCAACCCAGTACTAATTCTGATGGAAAACTTTAAAAGTACTTATTCCATTTCCAACTATTTTGTTCTGCTTCTCCTTTCTGGTTTCTTCTTTCAGTTTTTCACTGTCTTATCATAAGAAATGGTGTGTCGATTAAGTAAAATAACACCCTAACTAAACCCCCTCTAAAGAAACTCCTGTAACTCCAAAATAATTCCAGTCATACAGGAGAGCTTAACAAACAAGTTGGGTGACTTGGACGAGGGGTCAAACCAGTTTACAATACATTTTTCATACAGTAATCCTTAAAAAAACCACGGACTCTGCGGGGATTCGAATCCAGAACAGCTAGCGCAGGTCCTAACTGCTATTCAGATCAAACCACATGTTCATCACCCTACAGATCGTATGGAGAAATCATGTCTTTAAGAGAAGTAATTTGAGATGAAAGTAACTATGCAACCAGCTGCACCAATTTTTCCACAAATTTGAAGAATTCCTGATTCAGCTGAGATATTGAGAAATCCATACTGCGCAACTTTAAAGGGTCTGATTTGGCTAAAAAATGCCCTGCTTTGATAATTTTTTGGGGGGAGAGTTCAACTACGAGGCTATATGGACCCTAAGTGCTGAGTAGCTGTGACAACGCCTTAACCATTGCAACCACTGGCACTTGTAGTCAACAAAATGATGAAAATAAATTTTATAATAAACATAAGAATGGAAAGAAAACTTTTTGACGTTGAAACAATTAATTTATTGTTTTAATTGGTCAAGAAAGTTTTGTTTTAAGATCATTACAGAACATGGAAAGACAGGTTATATATTTGTGGGGCTTTTTTTTTTAATTTTATATTTTTTACACAGAAAATATTAATAAATTATTTATTTATCACAAAAGAAAATTAGTTTCACTCTTGAGTAAAAGTATCCTCTCTTTCTGGTCGGATAATTTGTTATAATTTTCTGTATGGTTTACTCCTCTTGGCCGTGTATTCTTTCTGACTTCTTAGCTTGAGATTTTTTGTACCGTTGTTTTTCACTGAATTCATGTTAAACATGCTCGGCCGAGAGCTTGACGGCAAATTTGAGACCTGGAACTCTTCTGCTGGAAGCTCTTTCATCATCCTGAGCTTTGACTCGATCGCCAAGATTTGAGAACGTCGGCTAAAATGAAAATTCTCTCACTATTTAATAAAACAGAAAATTCATATAAAATAGCTTACTTGATTTTTTTCTCGTCTCTCACTCCTAGGGCTGGTATTGAAATATCGTTTTTCTGCTTTGTAAAGTCATTCTAGAAGAATTTATCATGTTTACATTGCATGTTTAAGTCAAAATGAATGTTTATTACTTACATTTCCCATGTTGTGAGCCCACTTTATTGAAAGCATCTTGTTTCCAACGATTTTACGGTCGAGATCGGCCATCATATGCTTGGCACTCATCGAGTCAACAAAAGTAACGAAGGCGTAACCTCGCGGTTGACCTGCCTGTGGGCCGGTTTTGTGATACAGCAGGTCGAACTTATCAATCTGTCCATATTTTTGGAGGATTTTCACGAGTTGAAACCCATTGAAAGAAAAAGGAAGACAAAGTGAATTAATTAAAATCATGGTTTGCGAAGTGGATTTTTTAGATGATGTATAGATTCTCACTCAGTAATTCTTGGATCCAAGTTTCCGATCCACAAGCGTCTTTCGATGTCTTCGTTGACATCTTTTTCAGGCAGTGGTAAAGGAGATGTTAAAGGCTAAATAACAATCAGAAATAAGGATAACATATTATTACAGTTACAAAAACACATAAAATCATTCTGTGAATTATTCAAATCAAATGGAATGGTCTTAAATCTAAATAAATGTAAAAGTGTAATGTTTAAACAGAATAAAAAATCCTATAACGTGTACTTAAATAAATAACTAAATAAAAGATTAACAGAAATTAAAAAATTAGGAATAATTATGGCTCAATAATTAATATTTTTGTTCACACATTTACAAAATAGTAAACTCAAAAATAAAATATTAGGCTTTGTTATAAAAACAGTTTTAGACTTTGAGGAAATTATGAAGTACTTATTTTGTTAGGTCCAAATTTCTTATATGGGAGTGTAATCTGATCTCCATCTTTCTCATCCCACTCAGAAGACATTGAGAGAATATAAAATAAGTTTTTGAGATTAATCTCAATTAAATTTCAGATTCTTAGAGAACCCCACAACTATGACCCTACATTAACAGACTGCAATGTAACCCTAGAGAAAAAGGAGAAGAATGATTGACCTTGTGTTCCTTGCAAACTTATTAAATGAAAAAATTTAGTGCTCGGAGCTTCTCAAGTCCACAGTTAACGCATGTGCACTCACATTAAGGAAACAAAATAATTTGCCCTACCCAGTGCTTCAAGCTATAAGTACAATCAAACCACGAATAGGTCAATGATTAGTGTAAATAATCAAAATGATAAAAAGGTTTACCAACTCATCTAAACAGATCAAAAAATATATATTTGTTGGTAGTACAAACCAAGATAATCTGTTCGTCAGTTTAAATATATAGTATATACTGTATAAATATATAGTATATACTGTATAAATATATAGTATATACCAGACCACACCTCACGATCTCCAAATAATCATTGGCGCTAAAGGTCACTAAACACCTCACATTTAAATATAGTTTGGTGTTAAGGTGGCTCTAGACATGCGGTATTCGCCAAATGCCGATTTCTGCTGAACATTTGCTAAGTCTCGAGATGCTTGTCTTGGCATTCAACAAGCATGCCTATGTATCCATACATGTGGGGTTTGTAGTTTGTACAACCAATCATAAAAAGCAGTGTTGATTGATGATTACAGTCGATATCCATACAGTACAGTCGATTTACGATTGTGTGGATGCTTTGATTTCAGCTACTTTACAAATATTCGTGCACTTTGAAGTGGACAAGAAAAACAACAATTAGCCAAGCAAGGCAAGCACCAACTATTGTTGCTTGGCGAATAACCGAGCACCCATCCCTACTAGTTGTCATTGGTGGCAACTGGCACAAATTGGCAGATGTTCGGCGAATCCTACATATCTGGGGCCATCTTTATGTGTGTAATGTTATGTTGTGTGTATTTTTCATTATATTAATTACAACATACTTATTTTAATGTAAACCAAATTAAACAAGATCAGAAATTAATGAGTTTTAATAAAAAATATTTAATTATGATGGTTTGAAAGAAAATTAACCAAAAAACCGAAAAATCATTTAGTGAAGGGTTAAAATTTAACTAATAATTTATTACATAGTTTTGTTTTTAATAGCATGCTTTACGTCCTCTGGCCTCGTGGAACGGCTTAAGTCGCCTAAGCATTGAGTAAATAAATGAGTGGATTTCTTCTTATGAAACAGAATCCCGTTCTACAACAAGAGTGGTTTGAAGATGTTCAATGCTTATTGGAGGTGCAAACGATGTCTAACCGATCTCTATCATGTCTCATAAATGTTCTATAGGATTCATGTCAGCTGGCAAATTCATTGTGGTAATTCCTACATTCTCCAAGTTGTGGGTGACAATTCGAGCTACATGCAATCGAGCATGAACACAAGTATACCTACAGCTTCCAGAACTTCTTCAATGTAACCTTAGTATTTCCAATCTATCTCGTTAACATGTCTCATAAGTGTTCTATGGAATTCATATCAGGAGAACATGCTGAAATCATTGTGATGAACATTATATTCACCAAGTAATGGGTGACAATTCGAGCTACATGTGGTCAAGCATTATCATGATTAACACAAAGTTGTGCCCAATAAACCTTGCAGAGCGAATGGGACCACAGTTCCAGAAGAATTTCCTCAATCCTTAGTACAGTCAAAGATCCATTCTGTACAATAATCAACGTTGGCTCCACCTTATACCATAACCGACAGTCTGGAAAGGCTGTGACTCAGGTATGGCACATTAAGCAAAGCGTTCTTCACTCTACCTATCATCTGATTTCCATAAACAAAATTGGCACTCTTCTGAGAAGAGAACAGCTCCAGTTGTTCAAGTATACTAACAAGATGCTGATTTATCAACAGTAGTAGCGCACCTGATGTGAGATGTCTAGAGACTAGGCTAATATCACGAAGCTTTCTAATGTTTAAGGCTCACCCTTACATTAAGGTGAAGGACCAAAGAAGCCTTAAAATGATGGTTCCGTAATGCGGGTAGAGCAATGAAACAATCATTTTTAGTTGTTACTTATAGGGTCGACCACTACCTTTTTTTTGATCGTGACTTTCCATGGCCCTAAACTTCTGTAGACCATCATGGATCATTGATCACCCATTTATAATAAAAATAATAAAAAATGAACATTTAAACTTTTGTTAGTCCGTTTTTAAAAACTGTTTTTCAGTTATTATGAGTATTGTTTAAATCCTGTTATATTTAATCATTTTTGTAGAATTTCCTTGGAATTATCAAGCTTTTTAAGCTGTAGCGTTCACCTTGCTTAACTAAATTACAAAGAAGTCTTATTTTGAACAAAACCAGGGAATAGAGCAGGTGGCAATCAAATGAGCCTAGTACAGTACTCATAAGTTCAAAATGAAAATACAATTAGCTTGATAAAGATTTGAACTTAAAAAACTGACAAAACTTTTCAAGTTTTGCTTCGAAAAACTTCCTTCCATGTAAGCGTACGATAAAATACTGATGACCTTTCGACTAATTGTTTGAAAAAAAAAATTGACAACTTTAAAAACAAAACAAACATAGAAAATACTGACCATTTCTTGTATTAAATAATTCGTCCTGACATCCCTCCGAGGCAAAACTTCACCTGGACATTTTCTGTCCAATCTCTTGATTGTACATATTATGGTCCTGTTCGAGCCACGAAATTAAACCGTGTTTCTCAAACAGTAAAATAAAATAAAAAATTAACCTTTATGTTAAATATAAAAAAAGCTAAACAAGTGTCAATGTATCGAACTGACAATTGTAAGAACTTAGCAGGCGGCAGTAGAATGCGCTTAGAATGCGTTGTACTTATTTGACTTTAGTTTTTGTTTTTTAGTAGCTTTTTGAAATGTTTATTGAATATTTTATTATATTTATAGTTTTTTTAAATTTGTTTTTTATAAATTGATTTTTTGATATAGAAAATAATTGTTTAAATGGTGTTTTTTAACTTTCTGACATTACGATAGTGTCTCCCTGGTGGAGGTTTGCTTATGTTATTTGTTCAAAAGAGCATCATTCACTGTTCTCTTTAACTGTTTGGTCGTTTGTTGTCGAACGTTCTAGGCTTGCTTTTTCTGTCTAGAATCTTCTTAAATCAACCGTCATCTCTTTTGAATTAATAAATCAAAAATGACTGCAGCACCTTTGGAATCTCTTGTTCGCGTTGAAGAGAGGTTCAGCGAACACGACAAGCCGGTCGACAGGGAAAAGGTGAGACGATTGAACTTTTTTTCTCTTTCTAAATGCTTTTCTAATTTATTTGTTTTCACAGACTTGCCCTCTATTGTTGAGAGTTTTCTGCTGCACTGGGAGGCATAACAGTCCAGCAGAGTACAGGGCAGGCAACGTCCCGACAAACGAGCTACAAATTTACACATGGTAAAATATTTTACTTTCACTACATATTTAATAATTAACCCAAAGGATTGTGAGCCTTTTCATTATTTTTGTTAAATATAAACAATTTTAGTGTTAAGTGAAGAAATCTCCAATCATTGGTTTGCACAATTCTATAGCTGCCAAACACCACAATTCGATAGGTTTTTCTTTTTAGTTCTCTATTTACTGTTTAATGTCAGTTTGTGTGAAGGTTCCAGAAAGGAATCTTTAAAAATTTTTTTATGGGGATTAAAATTCATTTTTAATATTGAGCTCGAAAGACCATCGGAATGTCCCCAATCCTGAGAGTCAACCTACTCTTCCACAAAAATCCCACAGCCAACCAAAGCTGGCGAAATAATAACATTTACAACGTTTATTATTGTAAATGTGGGTAGTGCCCAAGCGATTGCCACAGAAATATTTACTGTTGTGCTGACGAGTGGCCTTATTGCTCAACACCTAGGGTTAACTAATGCCCGGATACGGCCGGAAAAGCACAACAAACTGAGGAAGAAAAATGGGCAATCAGGTCACAATGAATCATAACAGTACTTCCTAAGCTTGGCTAGTTAAATACGATCCCAAAAAGGAGAGGTGAGAAAGAGTCAGCCAGGGGTCAGTAAGTCGGCAAAAGTTCACAGTGTCAGAAATAGGACTGGTGCGGCCGTGTAGTTGGGGTAATAGACTAGCTCACTGCTAATAGCAGCCAAGAATGAATTTTAAATAGTATGCTCCTCGAGGAATAAGCCAACTTAGGTTGCGAATAATTAACTGTCTAGTTATGGAATTACTAAATTATTTTAAGTTAAATTATTTAATTTGTAAGTGGTGATAGAGAATTATCCAAGAATTAAGTTGTGTAATCATTTAATAGGAATAGAGATTTGTTAGAGGACTAAATTGGTGTGCTTATGTAAATTAGGGACAGAAGGATTTCATCCAGAATTGAATTGAGTAATTATTAGGGGATTGATGCCAATGATATGTTGGGGATTTCCGCTTATTTCATTGTAATTAAAGAGACTTGAATATTGTACCCGCATTGTTGTGTTTTCTCTAAACCTCTCCTTACCAAGCTAGCAGAGAATTGGTGGGTGCTTAGCCATCAGGCCTGGGCAACTTTATGCACCCTAACCAAAGGCTTGACGGACCTAGAGTGGAGTAGCTCACTCACTACCCACCCACTCGTCACACTTGCGTGCAAGCTGCTTACCACAGTTTGTTTAATTAATTTTGCCATTTCATTTGCAACAATGAATACAACTGGTACTGTTGTTTTCATGGAGCTCATTTAGGTGTTTAAAAGTAATTTACAATTTTCTTATTGAAGTGTGTAGGATGATGAATCTGTATCTTGGCCATTTTTGCTCATTTCTCCCTGATTCATTCTGTTCTGGCCTTCTGCCATTATCAGTAATGATAAGCCACAGATGCAAAATGTTCCTTTGCATTAGTTGATAGTAATAGCGTCTGAGTCTCTTCTGCTTCTTTGCAGAAACTACAATTTTTGTATGACTTTTGGCAGGCTTTTTATTAGATCCAGCTTAGGTCACGGACTGCGTGTTTGTCTTTAGGTCTTGACTTTCCTTCTCCCAGGAGTACGAATTTCAGCCTGCAGTCTTCAGCCTTCACACCAACAGAGGACATACTCTGCTGCTCCAGAATTTATAGTGTCCAGTCTATCATTCTAGTCCTAACAATTCATAGGTTTAGTAATTTTGCAGATAGTTTCTGTAAACTTGTAAACTTTTTACAATAATTTTGCCCTGGGAGACATTTCTATTGAACCGAGGACTTAGTCTTAATACATTGACTGTTGGCCAGTCTGACCTGCATCGATTCCGTATTGAATTATTTTATTTTAAAAGTTGATTGCTTTTGCACCCATTTAATCGTACTACGATTTATTTTTCCTAATCTTATTTCTGCTCTATAAAACTTACAACTGTTGACATGTCAACACCTGCATTAGAGAAGAAATATAGTGCTGCAGGCTGTCTGAACTGGTCATGCCTATTGCATTGTTCTAAAAATGACATAAAATTGGTAACATTTGTCTAAAATGATAGAAAACTTGAAAGAGAATTCCTTTCTAATCCATAGATGCATCACAAAAAAAAAAAAAAAAAAAAAAAACTAGCTAGAAGCTAGTTCCACTTTTATAAGCCTTTTTTATGTGGTAAAGAAAGAACTTAAACATTTAGGTTTGCTAGAAGAGGAGGGGCTGGTTTGAAATAAAAAGGCACATATCTATTGATAGGTGTCTTCATCGTTTCAACTTTCCTTGGCAAATTTATCTTCCTCTTCTTTGCCCTGTGTGCCCTGGTCCTTACATTTTGTTGTCATCCCCAATGTCTGCCAAGGCCTTGATACAATCCCAAATAATTCTCGACTTTGCCACTGATGAGGTAGATGCTTTTTAATGCTTTATGGTTGTCAGAATTGATGGCTCTTCTTTTGTTAATTTATCTCCTTGGAACTTTCAACAACCACAGTCTTCACATGAAAAACAGTGACATATCACTCTAGACTTACATAAATTCTAGTCCTTGGTTTATTGTGGTTCTCTAACAACTAACCTGTGATAGAATTATGATTTGCACCGTGCTTAAACTTCTGCATTTTGAAGTTCATTTCTGTTCTAATCTTGCATGGAGATTCTTATATTGTGTTTGTTAGTTGTTCAGACTCACTCGTTTCTAGTTCTTATAACTTTATAGGGATATCTGTAAAAAATTTACCGCCTACCATTTTATTGATACAACCATACTGTTATTAGAATTTCTTAGAATTTTCTTATTTTTGTTTGTTATGTAACAAAAGTATATAACTTTACTATAGTAGCTATGAGGAAATCTATTGTTATTTGCAATATATTTAGGTGGGGACCATGATAGCCAAGTCTGTGTGATAGACTCTCAGTTCGTAGACCCTACAGTCATGGGTTCAATGCCGACGTCCCCCTGGACATTTTTTCTTGCTCTCCTTCCTCCAAAAATGCAATACGAAAATACAATGATTGCTCTTGTTAATGTGTGGTATTTAGTGACTGTTACTTAATGATTATTTGAAGATTGTGAGATGCGGTCTGGTGTGCTGTAGGTTTTAGAAAAACCTTTTCTTTATCGTGCCAGCGTTTCGATCTTTATTGAGATCATCTTCAGGGCCTGGGATTTATAAACATTGTTTAAATTTTACAAATATATGTAGGATGTGAAAAAAATGAAAAAATTTTAGATAAAAAAATGAATTTATACAATGCTAGACAATTTTAGATTCAATCAAAATATTTGTACTCACTCAAAGTGTTTGTTTTCCGTGAAGATGTGTCATTCTTGTCTGTCGTGTTGAGAGTGTCAGTGAAGTATTGATGTTTTATGTTTATATATGTTGGATTTTGAAGGGGTGGGGAGGGAAGTCGGAAATAGAAAGATATTTTTGTAAGAGGAGTCGGCTTCTGTGAGGATAAAGGAGCCGACAATAGGAAAAAATGGAGAATGGTTCGGCCTGATTATTTTTTCAGGATTATATAGGAGGGATAATTAGGGAAAGGAAAGCCAAATTGTTGAAGAACCTCTCATGACCTCCAAATAATAATAATAAAACAATGCCATTAAAAGTTACCATTATTGCACTTTTGTTATAACACATTACCATCCGGTCAGAACAGTTGATTCTAAGGATTTAATTTTTGGAGGATGCTGAGTGGTTGAATTAAAATTGGATACTGGAAACATTCAATCCTTGTTGTGTGGTCACATAAAACATTAAAATCAATATATTCAGACTTTAAGAATTGTTAATTTATATAATTTTGTTAGTGAAAGTAATAATTTTATAATTTTCAAGGCTCGACGCTACATTGAGAGAGATAACAGGACTGGTTAAAGAAGTCAATGAAGATGCAAGGGCAAGGGGGACTATGTTTGATTTCTCCCTTGTATTCCCTCATCCACAGACATCTGGATACCGCTTCAGGCATATTGGGACGACATATTCAGGACAGACTTCGCCTGATGATAACCGAACGCTTGCCAGCATGAGGTAAAGTGCTAACGACTATGTATAAATTTTTTTTTTACAAAACATTGTTCTCTTGCAGGTTTAACATTGGCGAGTTTATTGACGTATGCATCACCCCACCTTCTAGAATTACCCCGATGATGATGAGGCGTGGCGGAGGAGGAATGCGTCAATATTAAATAAGCTTAGATGTGTTGTTATCTAATACATTTTTGTAAAAAAAATTATTCTGTAATATTTTATATTTGAACAATACAAATTAAATATAGGAGTTTTATTAATTTAATTATTTCAGTGTAAATTTAAACAGTATACAGTAAAACCCCTCTTAATAGGCACCCCCACTACAGCAACAATTTTTGTATTCTTGGGCCAAAAAAAAGGATTTCTATATATTTTAAACCTCTCTGTGCTGTGGGTCTAAGAGCCAAGATTCCTTAAGACTCGCATGGTCCCCAAGGTTTGAAAAATTTGGCTAATATTTTATATCTTCTTCATTGTCCTGTTAAGGTATTAGAAAAATCATACTTCAAGGCAAGACGGTAACTTATTTTTTTTTATTTTTCCTCATCAGAGGAGTTTTTTTTTAATAGAGTATTTTGCTCCTGCAGTCTTGCCGAAGCATTAGAATAAAAGGTGTAAAAGGAAAATGTCATAATGAGACAGTTATTTTATTAAATATATTTTTGTAACCACTTTTAAGTACACATTAAGAAAAGCATTTTGTTATTGTGAAGTTTTTTAAAATTACAATCTCAATTTTAATTCGGCTTTGCTGTCAAGAAAAATGTATCCAATGTTTTCTACAACTTTACTATTTTTGTAAAAAATAATCTAGTTATATTTTTTATAGTGTTTTACAGTGCAAAATAATTTTATTTTTAGTAACAAAATATTACATATATAATAATTAAATCTATCCATTTGCCGATAACGTTTTTTAAAAATCTAAGTTAATATTTTTTCCTTTTTAAATACTTAATACTTCAAGGTAAAGCGTCATCTGTATTAACATAGTACTTAAAATAATCGAAAAGCCATTTTTCTTTATAATCTAAGCACAACCATTTTTATTTTGTCTGGTTATCTTAAAGCTCCTAAACTTTGTGTTTTCTTCTAAAATTAAATTATTGTACATTATGTACAAACTGCCGGTATACAATACAATATTTACTTCTGCTTTTAATTATTTATAGACTTCACATATTTTTATTTTACTTTTTTAATAGTGTTTCCTTCTAGACTAGAACAATTTAGACACTTGGCGAAAGTACAAAATAACATGTATGGACACAAATTCAATGACATTCGCAACTTCTTAGGCATTTAAGGTCGTAAACCATTTTCTTTCATATTAAACATTCACATCAAAACATTAAAATTGAGTCACTGTTGAACTTATAAAATTTCTAAATGTCTCAGACATTTTCAAAACCAAATGAATTCTGTATGAAATTAAAAAGTATCACAAAATTAAGCTACAACTAATTATTGATTTATCTTAAGGAAGTTGTTCGTTATGTTTTCAACTATTGAAATAAAATATTTTCACATTGTCAAACTGCATAAAAAAATTCAAGTATCACAATCAACATTCCAAAATCATTTATAAGAGAATTAAGGTAAATTAAAAAGTGCTAACAATTTAAATTGTTATAGTCTTAATAAAATCAGCGGTTTTATCTATACATCATGACTTCTGTGCTTTGATACATGCACATATAAGCATCACAAAGCAACCGTTTTGCATGTTCTGGAAGCTGGCGATCGTCTTTGATTTGTTGAAGGGCCTGTGCACCCTTCTCAGAAAGCCACTGCGGGAGGTCAGGACACGGGACGACTTCAGGGATGTTGTAGCCATTTTGTTCACCTGATATCAAAAGTGTACCATTTATAAACGTTATAAGTCATAAATGATCGTTTACCTTTTCTATCAGCCATAGAATCAAAGAAACACCAAGGCGCATCTGAACCATCGCCACATTTGACGAATGTGACATAATGAGACGTCTCGATGCACACTACTGCAAACAATTCCATATATAACCTAGGTATAACACCGTGTATGATATAATCATCAGGCCGGCTGATGCGCCGATAACTGTGATGTGTTCGTTTGCAGTGTGCATGCACCTGAAAATTTATTTATATCACAAATGCTAATGAATAATAAAGTAAAAACATACTTTCTTGAGGCAAGTGCCACAAAATGCAGTATTTTGCAGTCCAACTTCTGAACTATGTCCTTCGTCAAAACAATTCCTACATTCAAACACTGCCAAATTTCCACAAACACTACACTGCCGTGGTGCTGCAATTAATATAGAGATTAGTACATAGTGGTAAATTACCTTAACATATAGTTAATTTATATGGATTATCTTTACTGCTGGTCATGAACAGTGGTTTAATAGAAATTTTAATAGCAAAGACAATTTCACATGCTGTGACTTTCAACTGGTTCTGGTAAATGTGTACAATTAGTATAGATTTAGAGTCTATATTTGTGCCATTAAACTGTGATGAATGATACCCAAATATTTAGGCTGTAGTTTAAAGGTAAATTAATTTTTGAAGTAAAGAATTTTTGGCATTATACAAATATAAACTTAATATGAATAATAAATAAACGTAGAAATTTAAAAAAAAAGCCAAGGATATTACAAATTTAATTAGATGTAAAAAAGTTGTTTTTTTAATTATTAGGATGCACTGTAATAACAGGCAAAAAATAAGTGTTTTTGTCCATTATTGAGGGATGATCATTCAGGAGGGTTTTAACATTGATTTTTTAAATCAAGTAAAACATGTTGAACATAATACATATTTTATATACTATAATGAATCTTATTAGCAAATAAAAATTTATTTTAATAACCAAAAAAAAATTTAAAAATCAATTTTATTATGTTTATAACAATTGATAAAGACATTTCTTCATCATGTTGCATTCTTTATTCATTCACCATGGCAAACCATTTTTCATCTTTTACTTAACTTATAAATGAACAAAAAAAGCTCTATTAATTTTCTGTAAGCTGCATGATGCAAAATACAGGTGAGACTTGAGAACCAAGGTATGCCCATTTGGCTAATTACAGATCGAAAAAAAAGGCAATTTTAATTTCCCCCAATCGTAGTCAACCTTGTTAGTACGGAAGGGCGAGAATTTTTAGTTGCTTCGTGAAAGAGAGCATTTTGAAGAAGAAACTGAATGTATAAAGACAAAACAGTTTCCAGAAAAAATAGGGGAAAAAAACAAAAACTCATTAACTGTGAACAATTTATTCCTTCATGAAAGAGAAGCTTCCGAAAATGTACTTATGTAATTACCAAAAATGGACTACCAAGCAATTCAAATGAAGAGGGAAATGAGAGAAGGAATGGAACTTCCAAATGAAAATAAAAAATATTTTTCATATGGATATTTACTGTACTTTTTTACTGTTTATTTCCATTCTAGAGGGGGAATTACTCTGATGGGGAATGGCAGCAATTTCCCTGACTGGTATGGAGGGGTCCTGTTATAGTTTTATTTATATTTTATTTATTTGATTTCAACCACTATGGTTCATTTAGACCATATAGGAGTTAAAATGTATATAAATCTCTTCTTCTTTTTTTTCTTTTTTTTTTTTGCCAGGGAATGTAAAAATTGTCTTTTAAGAGAGGTGGTCATGTCTTTTAAGAGAAGTGAGTGGTTTCACCGTACATGTATAGTCGATTAATAAATAAATTAGAAAAATTAACATATAGATATTAAAATGGCATACAATCTTCAATGACATCAGTGACGTCAAGCAATTGCGAAGGCAATATCCTAGGGTACATTTTAAACGATTTCCCAAATCTTGGCATTTGAATAATAAGGCAAGCAGGAACCTGAAATTTAGAATATTGTTTATATACGAACTGTAAGATTAATCCTAGTTGAAATAAACCTACTTCTTTGAGTTTAATATCACTGGAGTAAAAACTTTGCTCAAATAGTTGTTGCACTGTAGGTAGTACTAGTTTTTCGTTTTTCTCTACAAATAGTTGGTAATGGTAGGCTTCTTGTCCAGAGCTAAGTTTCAAATATGGCTCTGCTTTCAGAATCTGTGTGACTAGAGATGTCAAAAATTCCTCTGGATCTATGTTAATAAAATAAGTTTATTGTTGTAAACATTTTAATTTTAACTGTGTGACATAGAACCTTTTTCTTCAGTGGTAAGACCGGAGACGGAAGACAATTGTTCCATTAACCTACGCAGCTTCATCACTCTGTCTGCCCTAACAAAATTATTTTTCCTAAGAGGATTGACGATCTCTTCTCTAAGGACTCTCTGTACTTGGTCGTAATGGGGTATGTCTGTAGGCCCAGCTGGTCGGTACAATAAACTATCGAAGACACTAAAAACATTTAAACATGTAAAATACAAAAGTAGGCCCACGGTCATAATAAATCTTCCGAAATATATCAAATCAATTTAAACCTTGTAAATGTGAACATGCTAAACAGGGTTGCATCGAGATAACAGGAGTTGTGGTGTCCTTGGATTCCCTTGTATTTCCCACAAATAGGTGTTATGTCTCCTTCCCTTGAAATCGGTGACACCGAACCTGTCACCACCGGACTCTCCACGGCTCCAAAATCTAAGATAAAAACTTACATGCATTTTCCCAGTCAATAACATACATTTTGAAATGCCACCTTCACTCTTTCTCGAAACTGGAGGGACTGACTCAGAAATTCGAGAATCTAATTGACAATGATTAATATCTACGAACAACGCTCGGTTCGGGGCACAATGGAAATATTGTATGAAATTGTAACTGCCATCTGTAAAATCCGGATCCTCTTTATCCTGCAATAAAACACAATAAAAATTATTTCAAAAACATGGCCATTATTTTTTTTTTCTTGCAATATTTTACCATTTCAATTCCAGCTTTTATTTTTCTTTTTGGGTCATCCTTTAGAATCCCAATCCACTGTACCACACCGTAGTGAGGTACATCGTTGTAAATGACCTCAACGGCAGATCCCACTGCAATATCTTGGTCAGAAAAGCTTGACATATCGTAATACCCATTTCCTTCACTTCCGTTGCTACCACCATCTATTTCAATAACATAATTTCTTTGCAACTTTAATTTGAAATTAAATGAACAGAACATAAAAACACAAATTTACTCTGTAAACGTTTTAGTAGGCCAAACAAATTAATTTTGTTCCTAGTCTAATGAACCTTACATTGATCATCTGCATAAAACAGGTCTTCATCGAAATAATCTTCCTGGGCATACTTTTCTTCAATTTCTAATACACTGAGGGGGATAAAGCAATCTGACATTTTTCCTATTACAGTCTCGAAACCTCGACATTAGAATAGGGACAAAAACATGCGACATCAAAACCCACACCTTAATGAACAGTAACAAAAAAAATTATAATTTTTTTTCTGTTGTGTTTGATAATAGTTGTGGCAGAGCACGGATGACAATTTATTGTGCAAAATAAATTTCAACTACTAAGTAAAGAGTGCATTGCAAAGAAAAAATAGAACAGGTTCGCCTAAATATAGAAAACTATAAATAACCGAGATCTCTTGGTGCCATCAAAGCTTTATCATGAGTAATGAACTCAAAAGAAAAACAGCAGAGGCATTCTGTAACTCATCTAATGAAATTTTTACCTGGAGACAGTAAGTTGCGGTTTGCTTTATTAAAGTAATCTTCTTTGCTTTCATCCCAAAATATAAGATCTTCATTATCTGTTGGAGAATTTAAAACTAAAAAAACAAAAAAATCAGCACTAACTCATATTTAATTAAAATAATGGCATTATTACCATAATCTCTTCTTAGGTCTGATTCACGAACTTGTGTTGACGAGTCATTCCCCTAAAATTGTATCATTATTTCATTTGTTCAATTACTGAAAAGGATAGAGACAAGTTATATTATATTACCAAATATTGGGTGTATTTTCCTTTTTTATCAATAGTCCCCAGACTTTTTTCACTATCTGTCCTCCTATCCCGCCCCGTACTATAGATCTCATGGTTGTTAAGTTTATAACTGCTCCTTTCATAGTCCCTTTTATTCTCTGGTTGAAAGTACAATTGGTCTACGTACAATAGAAACAAATTAACATAAATGTATATTTAGCTTTGATTTATTGTGATAAGATTATTTAATTCAAACATTCGTCCATACTCTGATTCTGCGTATGGGTTGTATAAGTCGATTTGGACATTTTCTTCTCGACTGGTCTCATCAGACTTATGGTTACAAAAAGTCCTGCATTTTTTGGGCAATGGAAATACTTTGTGCCTTTGTATTCCCCATCTGTGTCCCCTTTGCAATAGTCATCCTGGGGTGAAATTATCAAATTATGACAACGAAAATGGTTTTTTTGTTTTAAAGCTAAATCAAACCCCACCTCAGTTAATGTGCTTAAAAAAGCAAGGCAATAAAGCAGGCATGCTTACAATGTAATAAAATGTATAAAAATAATATACAAAATATTGTTGTTAAAGAAAAAATAAATTATTATATTAATCCGTATTTGCTGAGTGGCCATAATTGACCGTATTAATTACTCCAATTAATTATTTAATATCATCTCAACTAAAAACCTTATAAAAGCTTACCTTACAAAAAGAATAATTAATTGGAATAAATTATCCCTGGAATAATCCCGACCGCATCTCACGATATCTGAATAACTATCGATTAACGGTCATTAATCTCTACACATAAATTATTATGATGAATATGATTTTTTTTTTTTAAATAAGTGGTGCTTTCTTTGTTAGATCCTCATTTTATGGTAAAAATTCTTAATTCGATAACTTAATATTTAAGCAAATATAAGATAATGAAGTGATAGCAATAGCCATGCCATTATATTTGCATATAATTTTGAATTTACCCCTCAAAATGTTATTCGTATAACTTTTTTGTTTTTGTGTTTTAAATAAAAGTATTTCAATAATGATATCAATGACAAAAGTTTAAAATGGTAAATTCCACTTTAAATGGGAACCTGTTCTTTTATTCAATATATACCACCGATCATCTTTATATTACATTACAAACAGTATACATGTTTTGCAGATGTTATTGTTATTGTTATTGTTAAACACCTGCATAATATTAGTCACATAATAAAATAGTAAAAATAACATTAAATTGTTGTTACAAATGTAGTTTAATATTTGTTGTTTTATTATGATATAAAACACCAATAGCTACTAACTTTCTAAAAAAATGTTAAATTTAATTAAAGTTAGCTGATTCATTAGCTTTATTCAAACTTTGTTTTGGGCAGTAGTGTATTTATGTGATCAATTGTTGTGCTAACTAGTGAATAGGAGTATGAAACACTTAAACACTTTTTTTTTTTTTTTTTTTTAAGTCTTATTTAAGTCAGTGTGGTGATAAACCTGTATTTTGATAATTTCTGTAATTTGATTTGGAAAAAGTTTAATTTGATCTCGATAGTGTTCAATTTGATCTTTAAAAAAATGGAATTTGACTTGGAAAAAATTCAATTTGATTTGTAAAAAGTTCAATTTGATTTGAAAAAAGTTCAATTTGATCTAAAAAAGTTCAATTTAATTTGGAAAGTACACAATATAATTGTAAAAAGTTTGATGGAAAAAAATTATTTATAAAAATTATTTGGAGATCGTCAGGTGCAGTCTGGTGTGATGTAGGCTTTCATAGCATAATAAAGAAAATGTTTTTCTAAAACCTACGTCACACCAGACTCCACCTCACGATCTCCAAATAATCATTGGTTAATGGTCACTAAACACCACATATATGTAAAAAGTTCAATTTGATTCAATAGTTCAAAAAATTTATTGTCACTTTGAAAAAGTTCAATTTGATCCTCATTGTGTTCAACATTTCAATTGTGATTTAAAAACAAATCAATTAAATTTGGAAAAGGTTCATTTTAGTCTGAAAAAATTCAATGTGGTCTGGAAATTAATTTAAAATAATTACGAATTCAATTCCTCAATCAGCATAGTGTTGAACAGAAAAATATATTTTAAAAGTAATGCAAAATTGGCCTCATTGCCTGAGCAAAACTTCTTTTTACTAAAATACATGAAGCATGACTGGGAGCAAAACTAGCTAAAACAGTTTCATTTTGCCATCTTCTGCAATCAGTCTTCTTGTTATTTTGACAACTGTTTCTTTTTATAAGTTTATTATTTTATAAAGTTGACTAAATAAAACACAGACCAACCACTGAATATGGCAAAATGCTGAAATGGAACAGGCAAAACCAAGGAGAATGCACCACAAACTGCAGGTTCATCATCTCTCAGACTTCAACACAATATTTCACAAATGTGTAATTATTTTAAAAGTATGATATATGGTGTAAGTACAATTTGATAAGCAAGCATAGGGCAAACCATTCAAAGTTTCAACTTAAAAGCAAAAATTAACACAATAATCAAATCAACAGCAGTCCTGTAATGGTGTGGCAGGTAATAAGTTAAAGCACATGCAAAAGTAATGAACAGTGGTAACATTTATTATCAATTAGGAGGGGTTACAAGTTAAGCATTAGTATAAAAGGTAATAAAAATAAAAATCATGTCTGGATGATTTTTTTTTTTTATTGCTTGGCCATTGATTATATGGTTAAAAAGGATATAAATATATAGTTTATGACTAGTTCATTAAATTGATTAAGTGACTCATTTGGAATTTTAAGGAATAAATACACAACATACACCTCAGCATCTTGGAAATCAGGTCAAACCTTGTCAATAACTGTTCATTGAAGCTGAGAATATTGTATGTGTGCAAGTAACAAGAAAATATATTTTTAATCAATAATAAATTGTTCAGAAGAGTTTTAATATAACAGCTAACACATCACATTTATAAGGGAATTTTTAAAATTTATTATGTATTTGACGACACAATTTTCCTCAAAGAATGTCTATTTTTGTTGTTGTAAATTCTTGATTAAACTGTTAGTAATTGTTTATATTTTGAACAAAATTATTTGAGATAGTGTAACATTATAAACTTGTTTTATATCTATTTCCAATTCCCACTGGATTAAAAGGTGCACATAACAAAGAAAATCATAACTGTTTAAAAGATAATTTTATAAAATGTGATAAACTAATTTGTAAAAGTGAAAAAGACAAATTAAGTTAAAAAAAAATGTCATACCAAGAGTTCTACTCCAAAATAGATTCCAGGTCCTTTTTTAGGAATTGTACCTTTATAAAGGATGACTGCATTGTTAAGTGTGTCATCTTCCAAAACGACATAAACACGGTCACCAAGCTTCAAGTTAGCCAGTTGTTCACATAGAGATTTGTCCGAGAGCAAATGTACTTTTTCATGCGGTGATGGCACTGACTGGATGAACGGATATAAGTTCTCATCCACATGAATCAGAGCAGATTTCGAGCAGCGCCATATATCATTTTCAGAAATGTCATACTTGCCATCCTCATTGACAATCTTAATCATAACATCCATGGGTGATTTAATGTACTGGACTTGAACGCTGACCAGCGTTCCTGTATCCAACCAAAGTTCTCGCATCGTTCCGATGCCAACCGAAAGGTTGGAAACAAGGAGAACCTTTACAGGGCTTTTTACAATATGTAAACTGTTTGGTAAATTGTACTTTCCTCTACTTGTCATAACTGATCATTGAAAACATCATCTACTTTATCAAATGGCTACATCAAAAAGCTATAAAGGAAATGAACCATAGAGGCAAAAAGAAGGATTTAAATCTAACGTTGGGCTAGATACAGGTAGGTCATAATGGAACTTTTCATTTTCTCCATGCAAATTTCATGCATTTTTACTTCTTGTTTTGTCTTAAAACGGTTTTACATAACAACTAATTTTATTAATCTCTTACATTTTTCCACAGAATAAATGGGGGCAGTTAAACCTACGACATACGACAATCGAAACTGTCTTTTGAAAACTTAACAGATAACATAAAATAACTTTTTCACTTTTCATGAAAACAAAATAGTGAAATGTCGAAATATTGGAATCGATTTGAGATCCTCTATGCTTCGATAGTAATCGTCAGGCAAGACGATCGTCTCACTCACTCTCTCACACTCTCTCTCTTTCTCAAGTGCGTCATTGTAGTACTAAAAAAAAAACGGTTAAAAAAAGTTACGTCAATTTGAACACATCAAATGTTTGCATGCATATGCTATTTTCTCTCCACAATGTTAAATATGATTGATTGATCTCAATAGTACATTTAATTCAACAGAAAATGCACTTCACATTATACACACAACTTTTGGTTTATTTTTATTGTTTAAAAGGATACTGTAATATTGTAGGTGCATTGTTTAAATGGGTTGAATTGAGAAAAGCTTGATAATCAGATCGCTGTTATTGGCTAAATAAATATAAATTTAACTTTTAATAAATAGTATAGTTTAGATTTTTTAAAAAGATTTTATTAAATTTTATAAAGCTTTTATAGGTTTCCTAGGTTTAATTGAACCTCTTCAAATTCAAATTAAACTTTTCCACACAAAATTAGACTTTTTAAACTAAACTAAACTTAATGAAAATCGCATTGAAGTTTTTAATTAGACTTCCTAAACCAAGTGAATTTTTTCCAAATCAAATTAGGGTTTTACTAATCCCCCCCCCAAAAAAAAAATAAAGAACTTTTTCTAATAAAATCAGACTTTCTTAAACCACATTGAATTTTTTAAAATCAAATTGATCTTTATGCAATCAAACTGTACATTTTTCTGATTAAATTGACCTTTCATCAAATCAAATTGAATTTTATCAAATAAAGTTACTTACTTAAATCAAATTGAACTTTTTGTAATTAATTCAAATTGGTCTTTATGCAACCAAACTGTACTTTTTTCTGATTAAATTGAACTTTTTCTAATAAAGTTAGTCTTTCCTACACCAAAATGAACTTATTGAAATAAATCAAATAGATTTTTTATAAATCAAATTGTACTTTATGCAACCATATTGTAATTTTTTCTGATTAAAGTGAACTTTTATCAAATCAAATTGAACTTTTTCCTATAAAATTATACTTTTTTAAATCAAAGTGGACTTTTTTTTAATAAATCAAATTGAACTTTCACTAATGAAATTAACATTCTTAAATAAAATTGAATTTTTCAAAATCAAATTGGGCTTTATACAACCAAATTATACTTTTTATAATCACAACGAACTTAAAAAAAAATCAAATTGAACTTTTTATCAATCAAATTAAACTTTACTAATAAAATTATATGTTCTAAAATCAAATACAACTTTTGGGGTCGTTGTTGGCCGCAATAGTTTTGGCTGGGTATAATTTAAGGTGTTTCTTGGAGTTTTGTAAAAAGTCCAATATTTTTTGGACAAAATTCAATTTTGTTTTTGAAAAATTTTGATTTAATTTTAGAACTAGTTTTGTAAGGAAAAATTCAATGAATTTGGAAAAATCCAATTTTAGTTGGAAACATTTCAATTGGATTTTTAAAAAAACGTATTTTTTACATATTAAAAACAGTCCAATTTGATTGCTAAAAAGTTCAATTTTATTTTAGTCTAATTTACTTTTCAAAGTTTGGAAAAAGTTAAATTTGATTAGGAAAAAATGCAAATTTGTTAGGAAAAAGTTCAATTTGATTATGGAATAGTCAAATTTGGTGTTGAAAAAGCCCAATTTGATTTGAAAATATTTGAGTTGATTTTAGAAAATCTAATTTTGCCGGAAAGAGTTCAATTTGAATTTAGAAAGTCTAATTTTGATTATAACATTTTATACGTTTTAGTAGCTTGCTTTGTGAAAATTTGTGTGTGTTTTATACGTTCTTAGCACAATAATACGGCGATGATAATTACAATTTTTTCCTCCAAATTAACAGTAAAATTATGGAGGCTAATTTTAGACAATTTAACCACTTATATCAGGTAGCAATTAAAAAAATATATATGTATTTAGTATAATGGTTCATTATTTGGATTGTGCATTATTCTGAAAAATTTCTGGCCTAGAACAGAATTTTAAATTTTAAAATCTTACAGACAACACTTTCACACAAAACCAATATGACACCACAAGAATTGCACTTTACTTTATGCCCTGGAGAAGAAGAAGAGAAGAATAAAGGTCGAAACGTCGATAAAAAATAAAAAGGTCTTTTTCTAAACTACCTCATTCTTGACCGCTCCTCACGACTTCAACAAATTTTAAAATCTTACATATTTGTCTATTTGTTTAGAGAACTGATAATTTGTTATTTCATATTTGTTCAGACTTTAAAAAAACGAGGGAAACTGTTTTCTTTAATTTCGTCGTATTACAATCAGTTGTTCTATGTGATTATGCGTGTTTTAGCACATAACAATGTATTCAATACGATTTTGGTTTATGTGTATTAATCAACCTGATGAAATTATAAGTATATTAATCATAGCGATGCAATTAAAACTGAAACTATCTTTTCAAGAATTAATTGTTAAAAAATCCCACATAATTAATGAAAATTGATAAAAAGCTAGCTTTTTAATAATACAAAAGTCTAATTAGGAGGTTGATATAAGAGGGGTTGAAAAAACTGCTTGCGCCGATCGAATGCGCGTCTGTGGGGCTGAGGGTGAAACGGCCTCGGGGAGCAGAAGCAATGACTCAGAGCAATGTCACAGTTGTCGGCCTGATCCGGAATACATCCATGTGAAAAGCTTCACCTTTACTTTTGCCGTTTGTACCGAACTTAAGTCGAACTTTACAGAAATGTCCGATTCGTTTTAATCGGACCAAATTTAACCTACAATGGTTTTCATCAGTAAAACGTATAATAAAAAATATGAATGAGGACTTACCATTTTAAGCTTGAGGTAATGTTTCATTGTATTCACAATTTGTGTAGTTTTGAATTTAGCACGTTGTAAATAGTAGATTGTAAAGCTTCGAAATCCGCCGGTGAGGTTTACAACTGCTGTTTAAAAAAAACCCAATCGGTGTCTGGGGCTTATTTGGACTGAGTTATACCATAACGCAAGACTCGTCTTCACTTCAGGTTTAGTATCTTTACGCCGTGATCATATCGGCTACTCAGGAAATTGTTTAATCCGTCATTTATTTTTCATAATCATAACATATCTCCAAATTTTCAAGTTTGGGTATTTTGTAACCCGACCCCAAAAAAGTTGAAAGCCTGATAAATCAATTATATTTGATTCTGTAGATAACTTCCTTAACAAATAAAGGAAAAGTGAACTAATTATTCAATTTTAAAGCCAACTATTTTAAAAATTGGCCTATTTCTATAATAAAGGAGCATTAAACATTCTACTGTATTTTATAGTTTGTGTTGAGTTATACTTACCATAATGCAAGATTCCTATTCATATATCATAACAAAGCTACTTAGAAAACTTTGCTTTATCCCATTGGTTATTGGAAAATTAGACTTATTCTTCAAGTTCAACGACGCTCACAAAGTGTGCCTGCTTCTACAACCAAAAATCATTTTAACTTCTTTCCAGCTCCTCATTTTTCTTGGTTGTTGTATTGAATATAGTTAAGTATTATATTGAATTCCATAACCCCAAATAAACAAATTAATCGGTTGGAAAAGTTCAACATCTGTATTCTACCAATTTAATATACATTGTGTTATATACAGAGTATTATTGCATCGTGATAATAACAACTACCCAGGGAAATGTGTTATTCACTTCATTATTTTTATTACTTACTTCCAAATTCAGTTTTAGTTTGGATATTTTGTATAAACTCCACAGAACAGAAGTTTCCCTTCAGTAAGCAGTGTTGAACATAGGTTTCCTAGTTTTTTAAAATTAAGTCAATAAATTATTGTCTTTTTTTGTGCAAATATATATATTTTTTTTCAGTTTAATGTTTCTTTTATTTTTTTTGTACATATCATGACTATTTCTCCTGATCTTTTATCGATTTATATTTAAAAAAACAAGTGCGACACGTTGTCGACATCCGTCTGATCAAAGACATTCTTTACATGATGCAGATGTAAACACATAATCGACAATACTTTTGTAATCGTCAAACACAATTTCATATCTAAAATGTATTTTATAATTTTTTACTTTATTTTTTGTTAAATTTTCTTTTTACCGGGGCAAAAATATACCTGAAATTGGGGTTGTGCCTTTCTATTTGACCTGCGGTTCATTTGCTTTCAACAGATGCATCACACCTGTTATCTTTTAAGCCTGTGACCAGGTGAGAATCACATTTTGGCAAACACCAAACTTACTGCCAACTATTATTTTTGTCCTGTCGTTGTCTAAAAAAAAAATTCTGTAAAATTTGAAAGAATATTAAATTTAAAAATTTTCTGTAAAACTACAGACAAACTACAAACAAAAGTATGCCGATTCCCTCAGTATATAAAAATATGTTTATCTCATCTCTTTAAACATTCAAAACTTAAAAAATTGAAGTATACTGATATTCTAACGTATATGAACAAACAATTGTGCTGTAACTGCTATAGGAAAGAAACATTTCAACTTTCACGGTAAAGGATAGTTGTCAAGTGATCTCCACCCTGTTGGTGAACTAACATCTCCTATCACTGAATTGCACCGTTCACACAATATACTAATAATTTCAACATTTTTGCCTGTTGCTCATTTAAGTGCAGATGTAAATAAATAAATGAATTTAAAACAAATTTTTAAAAATTTATTATTATTTTATACTTTGTATCTCAGATGAATTATTAGTTTTCCCAGTAAAAATATTATAGCATTTATATTGAAAATTTTCAATATTTATATGAGGTTTTTCTAGGTGCTTGCACTTTTTGTGCTATCATTAATACCATGGCCTGGGCCTACAATTTTCAAAATATCATGCCCTCGTGACAGTGCCACAGTTGTTAGAAGAATTATTCAAAAGGTTGTAAATACTAATATTATTATGCTTTCATTTTATATAATTTTTTTATCACTATTTCAGAAATGGACACCTGTACTAGAGAGGTATCAGGTGAAGATACCCGTCGAGTGTCCTTTCCATCCTTCAAGGGATATTTTCTGGCCACAACAGATGGCCAAGCAGCAGCACAGGCCTTCACAATGGACTTGTGGCCTGTGTGGGAAGTCGTTCTATTCAGAGGCCTACTTGGACATCCACTTTGACAACAGGCACAAAAATATAGTCAACATGGCCGAGGATGCTGTTTGCCTGGCTGATTATTGTGATATTATGAGATGTGACATAATTAGAAAACACATAATGAGTGAACCGATCCCAGGAGAAGGGATGCACGTAAACACAGACATTGAAATCTGGAGGGAGGCGACTTCATACCACACTGCCCTGTCCCCTGCTGGGCCGAGAGACCTAGCGAGGGTCACACCATACAACGCAGCCTTCAGACAGTCATCACCCAACGGTAACCCAACCAATGGTGCTAGTGAGAGAAGCTGTATGCGCTCTGAAAACCCACAGGGCGATAGTGATTTTAACAACAGCTCTGATCCCTGTGATAGCCTCGTAGACTCTGCTGTCCCTCCAAACAAACATAGAGTGTCAGAATTGCAGAGGCTAAAAGCCAATTGTAAACCTGAGATCCTACACAAACTAAAAACAAGATGTGAAGTAAGTTTGAAAAAAAAAAACATTTTTTTGGTTCTTTACTTATTATTACTTTTACTCACAGATCCTAGTTAGAGATTGCATAGCAGGTCTTTTGGTAAATCTTTCGACCCAGGATTTCAAAGATATTGAGAGTAAGTTTTTTAAACAAAATACTCAGCTATAAGTTACTAGCAATATAAGTAATTTATAGTATTATTGTTATGCATAATAATTGCTTTGTTTGTCTAATAAACTTTTTTTTTTTAAAGATGAATTGAATCAGGCTGTTTGTTGGTACCTTACCTGTGATCGATACTGGGAAGACTCTCCTGTTGAGATGAGGCCATTCCCATGGGGGCTACTATTTGTCCTTGTAATGGCCTTATCTCTTTTCATCTGTCTTTGCTACTACATAATATGGGTTCTTTTTGAGTGCGTTTGTTTGAAAATATACCTCGAACACGCATAATTTTTTATTGAATTCCCCTTTCAGTTCTGATGATACAAGCATTGCTAGTACAAGCGTCACTGCAAGTTCATCTCCAGCAAGACACTCTCACTACTCAGAGGAATATTACCCTGTGGCTGATGACCTCAGCCAAAATGAGCATTATATTTATGTCACTTACCCACCAGATCTCAAAAGGCGACTTCTAGAAAGGTAAAACATTTAATGAAACTGCACTGGAATGTACCATATAAAATAGTTTTCACTTTTTCTTAAAAAAAGAAAAAAATGTAAATGAACCAATAACACAAAACACAACATATAAGTGGACTCACAATATGAGATGACTGAGGTCTGAACTTATGCCGTCTGATTATTATGATTATCTGAATTTAACAATTATTATAATAATAATTTTAATTTAAATGTATTGTTTTATTTTTTGCAAGCTGCTACAACAGAACCACTAGGCTGTGACAAGGATATATTACACCGTTTATAGGTAATTCCTAAAAAATGTGTGCTAAATTTTACATCATTTAAGGGGTCAAACAAATACAATTTTCAAAATACTTATTTACTTCTACTCTTCTTATCAAATACATTAAAAGAGAAAAAAAAGTATGCTGTTTTTCACTGTATTATTTGAGATTTTTTGTTTTGTTTTTGTGTATTGTTTGGCAAAATCATTTGGGATTCAACACAGAAAAAAACGAAAATTGAAAAGTACAGAAGCAATTTGTAGCTGTGTTCATGTTGAGTCATTCTTAATATTTAGCTCCATTTTTTAAATTAGAAAGGAATTTAGTTAAATTAAATTGTAATTAGAATGAGAATTAAACTTATATAAGAGTAAAAAAATCCAAAAGTTATACACTGCAGTTAAAAAGTCTTACAGAAAATACAAATTTTTAAAAACATTGATACATTTTAAAATTAAAATTGTCCATGCACAACTGAAAATGTGAATTGTTAAAAATAATTTATTTAAATTAAAACTTTTTGAATAAGATATTTGATTTATCTGCAATATGAAAAGAAACATTATGCATTAGAATATTATTATTCACAAAAAATGAGTAAATATTACAAAAAATGCGACAAGAAACAAAACTTGTAGTTTTCAACCATAAAAAACTTTTTTTCAAAACATGAATGTATATGTCCAAGATTTATTTCATTACACTTTATTATTATCTTGGACTGTCATTTATTATTTATTTCTTGCCACTGTAATTATTTTAAAAAGCAATAACATAAAATAAACACATTTAGAATTTTACTGTTAGAGAACATCCTCATACAATTTCCAATTTTACAACCAACTGCAGTATGTTCCCCTATCACTTCTTTTATTTTAACATTTATTTTTTAAATGTATCAGTAACTATCATAAATAATTTTTGAAACAAAGATTTTTAATTGTTTGATTAAGATCTAAGGTGTTTTGTTTTTGGTATGTGCTAGATGTATTTTTATGTTCATTTTCTGGAGTGAAAATAATAAAAAAATAGTTTATGTCAATGATTCACGTCAGTTTTAGCCCGTAGATTAATCCAGATTACATTTACATTTTGATATATAGGTAGAAAATTAATACTTCATATATAATAAACTGATAAATGTTTTCTGTTTATGTTTAACTTAAAAAAGAAAAAATTTAATACTTCTTAAATTATAGTCGTAAACCATTTTGATTTATATTATTCAGAAATCGTTTTTATGCTTGGTGCTTTGACAATTTGTCCATAAATTAATTTCACAATACTGTGTCAATTTTCTAGTGTAGTTCATAAAGTAATTGACCAATTTTAATTCTTGTCAAGAAAGAAAAACTTGTTTAGTGCATGAAGACTATCTACTAATTAATTGAATGATTATAAAAATTACACGAGTCCTAAGATTAAGTTTTAATTCAAATTGGACAGAAGATCGTCAATCCTAGTTGTGAAAACCCTCTGACATCACAATATTGTCAAAACAAGTCTTGACTCAAACGAATAAAATTGGGCTCAAAAAACCAATAAAATATATTTAAAAAATGGATGATTATCCTCCTTGTGCTCGTTTTTACACTTTGTAAATAAGAATTTTTAAACAATTTTATTAAATTATGATGAAAGAAGTACATTAGTGTGTGTGGGTGTTTGTACATAACTATGACCTATAAAAGAAGTAGTTATTCCTGCCTTAAGACTGCCTTGCCTTCTTATTCACAGTCTCTTTCTAAAAAGCAAAATCCAAAATAAGTATGTAGAAAAAAAACTATGTAGTATACTTGTTTATTTGAAATGTTTTTGCTACAGCGAAATGACAAATTATTCAATGTTGAAACCTTTGAGATTCATTTTGTGTCTAACAGGGATAATTTATTGATGCATTGCAAAAACTAATTTCACTTAGCTTAATGTTAAGACAATCGCACATTGCTCTCGTTTCTTAATTTTCTTTATTTCTTTTTCCTTTAATTAAACTTTTTACATAGATATTTAAAAAAAAATAATACTAAAATAATTCCATTTAATAAACATTCCAAACCTATTATGTTTTATTCATCTTGGACTGAAGTCGACGAACCAAAGAAAAGTTGCCAATTATTTATATATGTTAAATTAGTGTAGTTAATGAAAAAAAGAAGATATTTACCAGTTAAACAAGCTGGATATTTTAAATGCACTAAGGTAATCAAAACTCAACAAAATACGTATGTGCAGTAAATGTCGTTTTTGGTTATGATGATTATCTTTACACCATATTTTAGTATAACAAAAAGAATATCGATTTTTTTTTATAAATTAATAAGTTCAAATGAAAATATGCAGGCCTGTTGTATTCTTTTTCCGAATTGTAGACAATTTTTTATATCAAATCATTGTAAGTTCTTCAAACATTACATAATGAGTCATTATCAAAAGTATACAACTAGTGGTGATCCTTTTAATTTACTGTATTTAGAATATAAAAAATACATTATTTTGTTCACTCTCTTACTTGTAATCATTCCAATTCCTTTTATATATTAAATTAATAGGTATAGATATAAAATAAATAAAAAAGTAAATAATTTATTGTAAATTTTGTTTATACAATATAAAAAAAGAGAATTAACACTTTTTAATAATTGGAGTTGCATGAAGCATTTGATGCCTCTCTTTCCGTCCGATCCGCTCATCGAGGAACTCTTTGGATCTCCAAACCTTTATTTCGAAGTCATCTGAGGTCGTCACCAGCATACTTGAGTCAACGGGGTTAAAAGCTACAGAATTTACTATGTCAGCATGGGGCATTCTGGCCAGGCAAATACTGTAATTGCGATCCCAAAGGTAACCATGATTATTCTCTGCGCCACTACAAAATATTGTTCAGGTTAAGAAACCATAAATTAATTGTGATAAAAATAATCAATTTAATATTTAATGAGGTGAAAGATCATCAGACGTTCTGGGCAGTGGGATGAAAGGGACCAAGGGTGTCTTGGACGTGGATGTTCCAAACATGTAAATATGGTTTTTATCCATATCTTCAAGAAAGGGAACAGCAATAATTCTTATTAAAAAAGAAAAAGGAAATAACAAAAAAAGGAAGAAGCTCCTTCTACCTACATGCAGCAATCACCAGACTTGTGGTTCTGGCACTATCACCTCTGTCTCTGACTACTTCAGTGAACATGGCTTAAGAAAAAAAAATTATATGAGGCTGATAGTAAAACATAAAATATTTAAACAACATGAACAATAATAAAAAGCTGTGGGGGGCGTCGGTGGCCGCAACAATTTGGACAATGACACGGCGCTCATCACTGTAGGGTAAAGGTCCTGAGTTCAAATCCAGTGACCCTGCATTCAAGCCCGACATACTTACAAATGGGCTTTTTTTAAAACACCGGCACCCTGAGGTTTATGACCTCTGCTGTTGCGAATCCTCGTAAAAAAAAGTTTTAATATCTATTTCATTCAATTATCTATATTTTGAGTTACTATGATAGTAAAAAAAAAACTGGTTTACTTCATATCATTGCATATTTTAAAGTATTAATACTTCATATTATTTCATATTTCAGCTGAATACAATGGAATTACATCGCAATAACTGGAAAAATTATGACACCAAAAACCAATCCCACAGCATTACCACACATTATTTTGAAAAACAAAACAATTTTGTTATCAACAAAAACTAAATACTAACTAAACAAATTCCAAACACTGGGGAAAAAAACAAAAAAACTAGCTTAATCATTTCTGTCTGAAATGATCAGAAGCAAACTAACTTCAGATACTTTACCTGGCAGGCTGAATTTATTTTATTTTTATATGTAACAATGAACATAACAATGAAATTAATTTTTCAAAACTATTTTGAGTTTTGTGATGTGGTGGACCTGAAGCTTAATTGGCCCTAGTAATCCTTCTGTCCAGTCGCGATGCTTTTGTCTGTTGGCATTTCACTATATTTAAAGGTTGATTTGTGTGATTTTTTTACTGTGTTCTATAAGTTGTTTGACGTTAATGGTTGTGTCACTGGCAATGATTTCCTGTATGCGTGCAAAATTCTTTGTAAAATTAGAATTAATTCACTAATTTTATTTATTTATTGCTTATAATTTAATAAATTTATTTTTCCATGATTGAGAAAATAACACAGACTGAAAGACTGAAGTTGGTGAAATTCTTACAAATGCCTGACAGGAAAAAAAAAAAAAAAAAAAAAAAAAAAAACTGAAAATATATCAGGGATCAGAGGTGATCAAACTAGATGTTTTACAACTAAATAATAATATTGAATGCTGATAACTCATTACATTAGAATAATCTAATAAGTAAAAAGAAGTATTTTTTAAGAGCTAATGCTTAAAATCCTATCAATTTTCATATTTATATAAATATTATTTAAAACTTTATAAACAAAAAAATTCAAACATATAAAGCAAAATGCAATATTTTCAATCTCACACAAAACTTGTTTTAATAATCAGCGCACAAATACAAATACCTTGCAACATATTCTTCAGAGACGTCTAAATAAATATAAGGACATTCATTGTTGGGCGTGTGTGCTTTGTGCGATACGAGTATCTTGCTGACTTCACACAGCTCGACCAGGTCGATGATATGGATGTCGATTTCTTGTGCAATCGGCGGGGGCTCAAGAGCATGTGTTATCAAATAGCCTTTGGGCCAGGAACGACAATTTACGTACAAATATCTGGTGGGAAAAATCCATGAGTATACTATTTATTGTAAGTGTGTTATTGGTGAAAATGTTCACCTGTGATCAGGCGAAAGGCACATCCCGATAATGTGTCCATGTAAATCCATGACATGATCAATTCTATCAAACTTATCAGAGACTTTGTTGTAATCTTGCCAGTTGGGTCCTGGAGATGTGGCTGATCTCTCTTTCTGCTTAGCTAACCTCTCCTTGACACTCAAGCCTCGTTTTAGCACTTTAGGGAAATTCACCCGTGGTATCTTTTTAAAACCTGTAAAGTTTCTATTTTCTGTTTTCTTAAACTCATTAAAACAACATGAAATAATACATAAACAATATTAATAAGACTAAAACACAATAAGTTTTGTTAAACTTATAGGACTAAATAAACTATTACGTTCACTTGGTTGTGAATCGATGGAAATTTTTAATTTTCATTGCTTATTTAGCTAGAAAACTGATAAATTTTCAGATTCAAGTATGAATTGCTGTTGAAGTTAGGGGAAGTTTAAAAAAGCATGTAGAGGTTTCTTCGCGAGCTCACCTTCCAGCAAGCTGAATGCTTCTTGGAAAATCTACCAGTCAGTTCTTCAAATCCAAGCAATGTGATTACAACAATATTACTTAAAATATTAGAATGGTGTGTGCCGTTTCTCATTTTATTTTAAAGGAATTAATTATTATGGATTTATTTCCAGTCATTCTCTCATCTTTATTTGAAGCCTATTGCAAACCGAGTTTACAGAGAAGTGCTATCTTGCTTTAATAATTTTTTTTTTCTTTAGCAAGTTTAAAATAAAAAAAGTCAAGGAGTGGTACTGCTAAGGAATTCAAAAACTTGCCTCTAGATTACAATTAATATTTTACTTAATGGGCTAATTTATTTTGTTTTTTCTTGTTTTTACTTGATTTACATAAAACATACCAATCATAAAATAATAAAAAATATGTTAATTAATGAAATATTAATGCAGTCAAGACTTTCTTATCCCCAACAAGAACCCCACAAATGTGTACACCAAGGGTTTCAGTCTTTTGCACATTAATTTGTTTCATGAAATTGTACATGAATGTACATACATAAATGTATACATATGCGCATGTGAATAATATCAAATAACAAATTTAAACTTATGTTGAACCGGCACATGGGCACTGCTGGGTCTGTCTTCACTCACGGGAAGTTTGTTAGTTTTGTGTACATACCTTTTAAGTAATGTAGCCTGACTGGCTGTGTTATAGTAGATGGTGGGGTTTGGTCTGCGAGTTGGCGAACTCATGTTGAACCGGCACATGGGCACTACTGGTCTTCCCGCGAGTGAAGACAGACCCAGTAGTGTCCGTGTGCCAGTTCAACATGAGATCGCCAACTCGCAGTCCAAACCCCATCATCTACTAAATTTAAACATGTAATTGAAGATAACAATTTTAAATACCAATTTGATGAGGTATGTACGTCTTAGAGCCAGTGATGAAAATCAACAACTTCTCCGGTTGATCCAAAAGTTCCTCATCTATACATAGCAAGGAAATTACTTAAATATGAAAAGGTTAAAAATATATGCTTAACACAATTTATTTTACCTTCATCAGTATCGCTATCACTTTCTTCCTCATCGTTGATTCTAATTAATTATAATAATACAACTATAAGAAACAATAAACTTCTTGGAAATTTTCTTCCTAAGGAAGTAAATGAATTTTTCTCTATAACGTGTCTGTTATATTACAAATTTGATATTTTATTTTCTATGAAAACTATGTTTTTATAAGAATAGATTTAAGGTTTGTTAATAAATTATTTTTACAAAAATACCTTCTTTCTTCTGATGGTAATGGTTTAATGACAGTATTGTTCAAGTCTTCAATATGCAAATTCGGGTTAGGATTCAATTTAGGCAGAGGTACCAGCTTGCAGCCTTCTTTACAATCTGCCATGGTGATCAGGTGAATTGAACTTGCGTTCGTGTTGTAAAAGCGAAAAAGGTTGTTCAGAATTGGGGTTTGTTCAGATTCGGTTTCCTGCCGGAGTAACTTTATTCAAAATATGTATAAAGGCAAGAATTCATACAGACATACCTGAGATGCTTTGTTCAGCCAAAGCCCGGTTGTGCTTACCATCCCGCCGAGTGAGTACCAATCACCTGAGATGAGATAACTATCGCTGTACCACGTCCCGAATATGTCAGACGGTTTATTACCAACTCTGCACTGAAGATTGAACCCATCTATAAAAAATAATTTTGCGTTTTAATAAAACACAATCATTTCATGTTTCTCAATTGACCTTGTAACGAGAACACAGCAATTTCTCCTGAATGACTGGCAGTAGATCCGAAATGGACACCAGAGACAAGTAATAGTGTGTCAGACTTGTTAAACTGGGAAAGTTGTGTATATTTCCACCTGAACATTTTCATATCATGCCTGTACTTCATTTTTACTGGGTGAGATGAATGCCAGACCTGAAAAATGTCAATGGTAATAATTACTTAAAATCCTTTATTCCATTGATAATTACAATAATGGAGCTGTCTTTTGAACAAGTAGCAAACATGGTTCCATCATGAGAAAAGCTGACATGAAGTACTTCATTCCGATGTGACCGCAGTACTTCAGAACAAATAAGTGGAGTTTCGTAGACAAGTCTTCTGTACTCTGAATACCATGTTTTTCCTACGGAAAGACAAATAAATAAATACACATACATAATATTTTGGTTTAAAAAATTGCAACATCATATCTTTTAAAAATAAGCTGAGCCTTCTGACTGAAATTTGTTTTATGAGTGCAAAATCAGTCAGTTATAATAAAATTTGTAAATTCTCAAGGCTAATCAGTTTGTGTCGCTTGATTATCCCATATCATTGTGGTAAGATTATTTTCACCTCGCTGAACATTTGCCAAATCTCGAGATGCTCGTCTTTGCATTCGCCAAATAGACCTATGTTACACACATGTGGGGTTCACACAACCACCCAGTTTGTGTGGAAACAGCAAATACATATTTGCCAAGTGCCCTGAGAATCCTCAACTTGCTACCAATCGTGATGGACAACAGTAAAACTGTCATTGCTGTGGTTACTGTTTTGTGCAGTAGCTACAAATTCAGTCACTAAACACTCAGAGTTCCAATTTTTGTGATTCAAAAGAGAAGTGTTCTAAATTATTGGTTCAGCTTGGTACTGATTGTGGAACTCCAAGACTCATGTTGGGTCAATCCATGCCTAACCAACAGAAACAACACTACGTTGTTCTTTCATTAATACATCTATACTCATCAGGAATAATTTATTAACAAAAATAATTACTTTTCATTGATGATTACAGTTGATATACATACAATACAGTTCCCAAATATGTGGATGCTTTTTATTCAGTTACTTCATGAATATTTGTGCACTTTGAAGCACACAAGAAAACCGACAATTACCCAAGCAAGGCAAGCACCGAATATTGTCGCTCGGTGTATAACCGAGCACCCATATCCAATAATCGGGATTCAGCGAACTTTTAATTGGCATTCGGCAAATCCCGATTCTCTGGAGCCACCTTAAGAAAATTTCAGCAATTTAACATTTTTGGTAGGCCTGTACCCTGTTTCAACAGGGCTTGCTGCCTCACTCAGACCAAATTCTCATATCATATGGCATTCCTACTCACTCTCACATGACACATCAAGCATCCATGACAGGCTTAAAAGTAAGATTTTGTGTGTGTGTGTGTGTGTGTGTGTGTATGTGTATGTGTCAATAGTATATGGCCTATTCTAAGCCCTAGTGAGAATGATCACACTTGTAGAATTCCAATTCTCTGAGGGCCACCTAGCAACCTTGCTCCTCATGAGCTTCTATGCTTATCCAACCCGTGAACGCTTTCTACAGACTGTCATGTATAGCCACAATTGTGCTCAGTGAGTCAATGCAGGCAAGATAGGCAGAGTATCCATCTTGATTCACCCAAAACGAATACATTTCTACCATCTACACACCACAGAGCTGCAGGAACAACTGGATGCATGTTGGCTGTTTTTTTTTGTCAATCATGTCCTTCTATAAGTTTGTTAAAACTGAATGGGTGTTTTGGCAATGTCTATGTGACATGAACATACCTACTCCTTTCACAAATCACGATGATCAAAGGTGTTCAAGCTACAGGTAAATGTTTCTCACATTGATGCTCCATAATCAAGGCATCTTGTTAAATAGTGTACTTGAAAGTTATAGAAAAACTTAAAGGGTGGTTGACAGGTTACAACGTACTAAAACGTGACACCCTCCCTTGTCTTGTATATTAATATTTGTAGCAGCAACATAGTGGACATAGAAGCACCCCATTACTTGTTGGTTTTTCAGCATCAGACAAGATACCATGGTAGCATTGTACATCTTTCTAGCTTGTCTGAACAGGGCATTATTTTAAACTGAATATGCCACCAATTGAATGTTTTGTCTTTGCATGGAAGACTCTGCAACAGTATAATTTGATCCTTCACTAGTAGTCACACATGCACTTGTCTTGAATAAGAACTGATTTGTTGCATGTTGATGTTCTTCTGTATTACAATGTTGAGTTGTGCATTAGTGTTGCATTGCTGTTGTTTCTAGCCTGGGCCCACTTAAAGCTGAAACATGCATATTTTCTTAATAAGACTCGCATATCAGAGTTCATCGATGTTTTGTTCACATTCACAAAACTGTAAACTCAGCGTATATTCCACATTTTGAATGATGTTGCAAAAACTGCAAAATGAATCGTACCAGGACCGATTTGTGAGCTTGAGTCGATATGAAAATGACGAATAAGCATATACTTCCATAACAGTTCATCATACGATAGTCGGTTCCAGTTCCTGCAAGTCTGCCCAGCTCGGAGGACGTCCCAAGGCAAGAGGTAGCCCAGGATTTCGAGGATGACAGCATCCGGGGCGGAGTTCCAGTCCTTTATCCTGGACCCGGATTTATTGTTAGGATATTCGTACATCACTCCAGCTCTTCGAGATTTTCGTATCGGTCACTGAGATCCGCCTGTAAGAAATCTTACTCCCAATGCATTACGACAGCCTGGCAAAGATTTTATCACAAGTGATAAAATAACCTTACAGAAGGCAGAATTATGCTTTTTGTTCTTGATACTTGAATGTCAACCAAACCAGAATCGAGATTTTTTTTTCGAGTTTTGAATTACTAACAAAAATTAAGTTAAAATTTTGTTTCTCACCACCCAGTAATAATTGGGAAATGTAGAGATTTATAGGGTCTTACTTCTTATAAGAACTAAACTTTTTTTTAAAGTTTAAATCAAAATATATAGTTACAATATCACTGTAATACCGTTTGTCTTTGTTGGTGAATATATATTTTTTTAAATATAATTCAAATTAACCTTAAATGAAATACGATTGCGTTGAAACATTTTGATTTCAATTTTTGCATTTTAATAAATAGTTCTTGTAAAAGAAAATACATCTGAATAACTGTTTTTATACATTTAATTAAAATAAACAAATTTTATGAAGAAAAAATTCTTTATTTTGGAGAATCACTGATTAGAGGTTCCAGTCGATATCGATTAATGTAGTTGCGTCCATGTTGAGTACCAGGTATTCACGTACTATGTAGGTTATTTTATGTGGGTTTGAATTCTGTTTTGTTTGTTCAAGTAGGAAGACAAGATTAAAAGTGGGTATATTTTAATTTATATTATATGTTATCAACAGATGTTGATTATTGACTGTTTATCATCAGTTATCGATTTAGTCTATCGTAGTTTCAATCGTTGCACAACGTTGACTAATGTGTTCGAACCGTTTGCCACAGCGTGATTCGCAGGTGATGGAAATTGCAGTCTAAATTTGTCGTCAAATTCTTAACAGAGTCGGACACGAAAAAATGCTGGCAGCAAGGCTTTTTAAGTGCGTCTCGCCATCGGCGAAATTGGCCGAGTTCGTGCCAAGGCAGAATCCTTTTAGGACACAGAAATTTCAGTTGAGGAATTACAGCCAGGATGTGAGGTCTAGGAGGAGGAGGACTATCGACTGGAAGGCGACTAAGGCAGAAGCTGAAACAGGAACTACAGATACACGTAAGAAAAAGTTACAGTGCAAATTATTCATTTTGTACAAGTACAACATATGATCATATATTGTCATATTGGTCAATACTGTCAAAAGTTATATAGATGGCTTTGACAATACATTTTTGGTGTAATTACCAACAAAAAATATCTTCCGACAAAAGACTAGCACAATTTTCACAAGTTTACAAATTATTGTGAAATATTGCAATGTCTGCTAGGTGACAAACTGTTGATCATCTTCGTTTGTCTGATGCATTTTGTCATTTTACTATTAGTCTTGTGGTGACAAACTTTCTACTAGCTGTCACCACTGCTTCAAAAATGGTCTCGCCTTTCACAGAGGAGCCAATGAGATGTATAAAGCAGGGTCTTAACTTGCTTATTTCAGACTCATCAATAAGGTCTCAACTCTCATTAATGGAACAAGCGGGGACTGCGGAGGTGTAGGCGTCTCGGCTAGTTGTTCTCGTGGTCGTGGGTTCAATTCCCACTCACTGTCACCTCTGGATTTTTTCTGACGCCTATGGGGACCTTTGGCTACAAATGAAAAAAAATTGATATGGCACTCGTCAATAGAAGGTCTGGGGTAGGATCAGATCTCAGACCCTGAATTTAGTCCCGTAACCCCCTTCAAAAATTAGTTTCTTCAATGGAAGAACACCGGCACACCGGGGCTCAAATTCACACATGCATTGCAAGCTCCCAAAAATAGAGCCAGGAAGGAAGGACAATAAGCTATATATTTCAGCTGCAGGCCTCAGGGGGATTATTACTAATAAACATGATCATTAATAGCAATAATATTAGATTCCCACTCACAATCTAACACTAGAAACAATTGAAAGGAAAGTATGATCTAAAATCGACTTAAGCCAAGGATTTCATCCGAAGCCTGACTACTTGATTTAATTATGTACATTTTTCTTCATAGTTGGGCAGTGTTATTTAAGCAAGTATAAGTTAATTAGTTTCCATTCATAATTAACAAGGACACAGTAGCCAAATGGTTTGCATACTCCGTGGTCATTTGTCCGCCTCTGAAATTTTTGACCCCTCTCCAAAAATTCATCAACATACATGTACAGAACTCCACTAACAATATAAATTTTGTTTTAGCTTTTGCTATCGGTAAAGCAGCCTTAATCGGAGGAGGTGTTTGTGGAATAGGAGCTTTGTGTTACTATGGAGTCGGGCTTGGCAATAAACCTGGCTTTATCGACCATTCAATGTAAACACATTTTTTTTTACAATTATTACTATAAATAATATACTATTTACTTTTGTAGTGTTGTTAAACCTTACTCTGAATTTTATGCTTAGGGTATGGCCTGAATATGTCAAGGAAAGAGTACAGTCTACATACATGTATTTCGGTGGATCACTCCTTTTCACTAGCACAGCCGCTGCTATGGCATTTAGATCTCCTGTTATTATGAATTTAGTAACTAGAAATGGTGTAATTGCATTAGTTGTGTCGCTTGCCGCAATGATTGGCAGTGGTGAAATTTGTCGGAGAATCCCTTACTCACCTGGTATAGGTATAAAACAAGCGGCTTGGGTACTTCACACATCCGTAGTTGGTGCAATGATTGCTCCAATCTGCCTTCTTGGTGGACCGATCCTACTTCGTGCTGCTTGGTAATTGATTTTTAAATATAATTTAAAAAATATTTGTAATAACAATCTAATCAAACTAGGCTGACAGCTGGAGTAGTTGGTGGATTATCTGCTGTTGCAGCGTGTGCGCCGAGTGATAAATTTCTCTATATGGGTGGCCCACTTGCTATGGGGCTTGGTGTCGTAATCGCATCATCAATTGGTAATTTTTCATATAAAATACATAATTAACAAAAATAAAGGTTTATTTATTTATTTATTTTTTTAAAGGAAGCTATTTCTTACCACCCACTGGTCTTCTTGGTGCAAGTTTATACTCCATTAGTCTCTACGGAGGACTTTTAGTCATGTCTGGATTGATGTTATACGACACACAAAGGATTGTTCACACTGCTGAAACATTTAGAGAATCTCCAGGAAGACTTTATGATCCAATTAATATGTAATGATTTACAACTTTTTTAATGTTGTTGTTATTACACTTATCTAATAATATAATTTTATTGCAGGTCGATTGGAATCTACTTAGACACAATCAACATTTTCATAAGAATTGCTGCTATGCTTGCTGGTGGTGGTGGTGGTAGCAATAAGAAACGCTAAAGAAATACATTCTGTAATTATTTATGTAAAAACTATGTAGGTTTAAGAATATAACTTAATTGTCAACTTTTCTGTTATGTTAAATATCTTTAAAAAATTAAATTTGTTCCTTCAACTTATAACTGAAACAAAGCTACAGTATAAATAAAAAAGTCTTTAAAAAATTAAATACCATTTATTAAAATTACATGAAAATTAATATTAATCACTGTCTTCATCTTTAGGTTTCAAGCTTCCAAAAACTTCATCAGGGATGATTTGCTTTTGAATAGGAAGATCATCTGTGAACAAAAAAACAACAACAAAACAATGACACGCTCTTTAAAATAAACATATAAATTTAAGCATTACCATCTCCTCTATCGTCTTCGTTAGCGCCTTCCTCATCACTTGATTCGAGAGCGGAAGAAATGTCCACTTCCTCGGGGTTGGTTTTCTTTTCATTTTGAAGCGCAATACCTCCTTTAGTTTGTACTTGGGTTTCACCTCGGACAAACATGATTCCTGAGCTGAGATTTGACGGTTGGCCTCTGCCCTCGGCCATTTCTGCGGCCTTGGCCTCTAAAAGCCTCATGTCATCTTTCGCGCCTGGTGCGAGGTCTGATACTGTCCCTGACATATTGCTAGCAGCAGACAGCATCTGGGCTGACATCATGTTGACTTGTGTGTTGTATGTTGCTTGGACACTTCGTTTTATCCTCAGCATCTCCCTCATTGTGTCTTCATTGCCATGTCGCACTTCGAAATCCTTCCAGGTCTGCCAGAAACCACTTGTAACCTGAATAAAAAATTATTTAATCATATTAAACACACAATTAAAAATAAACTAGTTTGTTAAAATTACCCTAGGGTCACACATCTGACTGCAGTGAGCATAAATGGCTCTTGCCCTGTCTATTTCACCTAATTTTGTTTCCATTTCTGCAAATCTGAGGCACATCTCTCTAGCATTTTGTTCAGTGAGCACTTCAATAGCCTTTTCATAAATCTGCCTTGTCTTAGGTATACCATATATTTCAGCTGCTTTTTTAATGTAAATGTTAAAAACCTAAATTTGTCACAGAAATATTAGTTCAAGTTAATAATTATCCTTAAGTAAACAACTTGGTCACAAAAACATACCTCAAACATTTCTTCGGGGAGGACAGCTGATGTGGCCCTTTCGTAAACAGCCATTGCATGCCTTGCCAAACCATGTTCCTCTTCCAGTTTCGCATATAAAAGGAACAGAGCTAGACAGAATAATTATGTTAACAATGGTATAACACAGTTGACCATCTCCAAGATATTAGATGCGGGATAACCTCAACAGTAGAAAAAAATCCATTTGATCTTTTAACATTTACTCAATTAAAACAGTTAAGGGGCCACAGTGGCTGAGTGGTTAGGGCTTGGTAAGGATGCTACCAGTTCTGGGTTAGAATGGCTTTTTAATTGATTATAGTATGTAAAATGTATTGTAAAGTAGTTTGATACCTTGTCCGCAACATCCAATGAGTAGTTGACAACAGAATTTTAAACTTTACAATCTTACATATTTATGTTTTGTTTTGAGAAGTGATAATTTGTTATTTCAGATATGTTCATAGTTTAAAAAATGTGGGAAATTTTTTGTTGTATTACTACTAGTAGTATTGTGTGATTTGTGTTTTAGCACATAACAATGTATTCAATATGATTTTGATTTATTTGTATTAATCAGCCTGATGAAATTATATCAATCATAGAAATTTAATTAAAAATGAAACAATCTCAGGAATTAATTGTTAAAAATCCCACATAATGAAAATTGATAAAAGCGAAATTTTTAATAATACAAAAGGCTAATTAGGAAGTTGATATAAGAAGGTTGAAAAAAAAGCTTGTGCCATTTGAATGTGCGTGTGGAGTTGAGGTGAAACGGCCTCGGGGAGTAGAAGCAATGTCACAGTTGTCGGCCTGATCCAGAATACATCCATGTGAAAATCCTCAGCTTTACCTTTGCCCTTTGTACCAAACTTAAGTCAAACATTACTGAAATGTCCGCTTCATTTTAATTGGACTAAATTTAACCTACAATGGTTTTCATCAGTAAAATATATAATAAAAAATACCATTTTAAGCTTGAGGTAATGTTTCATTGTATTCACAATTTGTGTAGTTTTGAATTTAGCACGTAAGTAGTAAAAACAGATTGTAAAGCTACGAGATCTGCTGGTGGGGTTTACAATTGCTATTTAAAAAGAAAAAAAAAAAAAACCGTATCTGGGGCTTATTTTGACTGAGTTATACCATAACGCAAGACTCGTCTTCACTTCGGGTTTAGTATCTTAACGCCGTGATCATAACGGCTACTCAGGAAATCTGTTTAATCCATTGTATTTTTCATGATATAACACATAACATGATTCCAAATTTTTAGGCTTGGGTATTTTGTACAACCTCCCCCCCCCCCAAAAAAAAGTTGAAAACCTGATTAACCAATAATATTTGATTCCCAGACTGGTGCTTCCCAAACTGTGGTCATTTTTTACAAATTTATTTGTATTAATCAGCCTGATGAAATTTATCAATCATAGGCATGCAATTTAAACTGAAACTATCTTTTCAAAAATTAATTGTTGGGAAAAAAAACGCAATCGGTATCTGGGACTTATTTGGACTGAGCTATACCATAACGAAAGACTCGTCTTCACTTCAGGTTTAGTATCTAAAACAACGCGGTCAAAACGTTACTCAGTAAAAATTCCAAATTTTTAGGTTTGGGTATTTTGTATAACCCTCCCCCTCCAAAAAAAGTTAAAAACATTAAATTCACTAATTTCGTGGTCCGCTTGACCAATTGATACATTACAATTAATTAAGGTTTTTAGTTGAGATGAAAAAAAGTTAATGGCACGAGCGGGATTCGAACCCACGATCTTCGGCTAGATACGGCGCTGCTCTACATCCTTTTTGCCATTTGAACAACCACGACATTTGAAAAATGGCAAAAAGGAGGGAAAACTCATAAGGTGGGGTTGAGATAGGAAGTTGATGTCTGAGTGGATTGAGGTCACGATAGCTCAAGTGGTAGAGCAGCAGCGTATCTAGCCGAAGATCGTGGGTTCGAATCCCGCTCGTGCCATTAACTTTTTTTCATCTCAACTAAAAACCTTAATTAATTGTGATGTTAAAAACAATATTAATCTATTGTATTTGATTCTCTAGAAAACTTCCATAACAAACAAATGAAGGCAAGTGAACTAATTATTTTGTTTTAACTATTATAAAAATTTCCCTACTTCTACTACAAAGGAGCATTAAACAGTTTACTGTATTTTATAGTTTATGTTGAGTTATGTTTAACATAATTCACTATTTTCCGTGGTCCGCTTGGCCAAATAATATCATTCAATTAATTAAGGTTTTAAGTTAAGGTAAAAAAGTCAGTGTCACGAGCGGGGTTCGAACCCACGACCTTCGGCTTGATACGCTGCTGCTCTACCACTTGAGCTAATGTGACCTCGATCCCCTCGGGCACTAACTTCCCATCTCAACCGCACCTTTTGAATTTTCCCCCCTTTTTGCCATTTCTCAAATGTTGTGTAATCTTATTTGATTCTCAGCGATAAATGGTGCTCATGACACTGACTTTTTTATCTCAACTTAAAACCTTAATTAATTGAGTTTAACATAACGTAAAATTCATATTCATTTATCATAACAAAATAATAATAATTTATAAATAAGTGGTTAACATGCTCTGTTTTCCCACCATCTATCAAAAATAGCTTAACCAACAGACTTTCAAGAAAATAAAACTCATTAAGTTTGTCCATTTTGCTGAGAGGCGAAAGGTACTATCAGAAAATGTGCACAATGTAACCATCTTGTTCTGACAAGGATTTCAGATGTACTCAACTGAACAAAATTTCATCAGAATTCGGATCCACAGTAACCGTAGCTTGAGGGGGCCAGGAAAAAATGTTGCGGGTAGTATTTACAAGGTTGGGGGGTGGGGGGGTGGAAGAAGTAACCTAAAAGGGACATTTTCTCAGTAACTACTGAACAATTTTTAATGAAATTTAGTTCACACGTTTCTCTATTATTACCCTCAAGTTTAACACGAGCTATTTGGAAATTCTTTGTCTGAAAAAATCTTAATTCCAACACCCTTCAAAAATGAATTTCTTTGATGCAAGAACACCAGCATTGAGGCTCAATTCACACGTGTTGTTTCAAGGTCCCAGGATGTAGTACAATAAGCTGTAATGCTGAGGGCTCAGGGGGAACTCCTCCAATTCTTGGTATCCACAATAATAATAATAATGTATACGACAAACTGGTACATATAAAAATATACTAATATCATCTTTCTAATTATTTCAGTCTTCCTGGTCCTTTCAGACAAGCATTGATTTTCACAGAGAAGTCAAATAAAATATTCAAAACAGAGATCCCCATTTTTATATAACAATTAATTTTTATCTTAATTACTTCGTAATGGTCATTAAAACCTAATATAGCGAACTGAGGACAAATCAGTATTTGGTCATAAATTTGTCCTAGCTAGGGAAATCATATTGCTATTAACCACACCTTCACCCATCAATAATGACAGAAAAAATACCTTTGGCAAATTTAGGAGGACAGTTTTCAAGACATTGCTCAAAAAGATCCCTCGTTCTTTCCAATTTGCTCCCTCCATACCTTGCAAGAAACTTTGTAAGGTATGTGTTCCAAATATCGTACACATTCGGCCACTTGAACAAAGCAATTCCTTTTTCATATGCCTAAAAATTAAAATTGTACATGGTTAGGTTTTGTTAAATGAAATTCTAAGATCTAAAGAGTATTTCTTAAATTATAAATAATTATTATAACCATCAAATAAAAAGTTTAGATTGTATTTACCCTAAATGCTTCTTCGAAGTAATTTTGCTCCTCTAGAAATATACCATAATTGATAATGATTTGTGGTGTTGCAATCTTCAAATCTATTATTCTATCATATACCGCTTTGCAAGACTGAAAAATTAATTTAGTTTAATTTATGAAAACCAATTTCACTTAGGCTAAATTTTATTACCTTAAAAGTGCCAAAGCTTTCTTCTAAATCGGCATACATAGACCATAGTTTTAGAGATTTATAAAGCCTCATCTGGACAGTTTCTGTTTCATCGTGGTAGTCAACTTTTCTAGAAGGCATAACTGTGGCTCGTTGGAGTAACTTTAAAGCTTCTTCATAATTGCTAAAAATTTAAAGATTTGTTATTTCTTATTACAAACAATGTCATTAATAAAGGCATCATACTCGTTTCTTATTTCCATTTCAGCCCATTCACACCAGACAGATGCCAAATCATCAACTTTTGTATAAGCGACTTGTGTCCCTTTCTCCATCACGATCCTGGAATCTTCGATTTGGCCATTTTCTTCGTAAAATTTTGCAAATGCTACCCACAGAGTGTGCGGCTTCCCGACAGCTTGTTTTGGATCTACTGTCTGAACGGCTTCAGTGTATGTGTTTATAATCTAACCGACATATTATTCAAAATTATTTTAAATATTAAGCCAAAGAAGAAAAAAAGTTACATACATCATGGGGTTTCCCTTCGAAAAGTTGAACTCTTTTCAGCCACTCGTGTACATTGTGTGGATTTTGCCTCAAGAGGACTGAGTTGAGAAGAAGCAGCCGCCTTTCTATCAAGTCTTCAAACCTTGCCATCCTTAACTCAATTTCAATGTCATCTAAATAATTAAAATTGAATTAAATTGTGGTCAGGGATTACATAAAACAATACTCACCATCCTCTGAAGGGGCTAATTTTTCAGAAACTTCTTCCATTTTTTTACTAAGTGAAAGCTCTTCAAATTGAGCATAAGCATCAAACACCTGGGTGAAGTCCCGAACAGTTGTAACTGTCTGAATAGCTTCTTCATAAATATCACGTGCCTTGAATTTTTCAAAAACTGCTTTAGCAATATAATTAAAAATAAAATAAAATATTGTAACTTGATTAATTACCTTTTCAAATAAACCACTCCTGATATAGTAATCAGCTAAAGAATTCCATAGTCTACCAAGCTGGTCTGTGTATTTTTTAAGTCCACTTCTTATAATTGCATCTACGTTTAATGTTCTATAAGAAAAATATGATAATTACATAAAATTATATATAAATTATATAAAACGTGTACTCATCCTAAACATATAAAATAATATTTACTTCATATCTTGAGGATTTTTAGAAATAAGTTCACAAAGTTCAGTCCAAAGTTGGTGGTTTGATTTCCCATGCTTAGAAACAAATTCATCGCTATTGACAATGTCAGCAAGTCTCACCGATGCCTCATCAAGCCTGCCAACACTTATTAGATAATCTATATATTCTTCCGCATCCTCTGGGCACAGCTAAAACCAAACGATTAACTGAAATGATCAAACTATAAAAATATATTTGAATAAATAAAAACCGTTACTTTCAGATATCTCCGGAAGACCCTCACAGCTGTCTCGGGAATGTTGTACTTTTTTAAAAATTTGATGTAAATAGGCCATATCCTCCTGTGTTGTGTTATTGGGAGTGACCTAAGCGCACGGTCGAACACAATCCGTGTTCTTGTAATTTTACACTGGTCGACCATAAACTGGCAATAGTCCATCCAAATTCTTGGCATCTACAAAACACGACGCATTTGTAATAATAAAAAAATAAATTTAATTTTAGTTTAAATGTTACCTTATTCATATAAACTAAAGCCCTTTCAAACGTGTTGTTGAGATGTTCATAACAAGGGTCAGTGATGCAACGTCCTTTAATCTGCTTTTTCCTCAATTTTAAATAATTGTACCATAATTTATAGCTGTAAAAAAAGTATAATTAAATATTAAACATTTATAACAAAAGTATGCATTTTTATAGTAATTTTTATGGATTTTAATACCTTCCTGGGAGTTCTTTCAAAGCTCTTTCATAAATTATGTTCACACCATGCTTAGGTGCATCTTTTTTAAACTCAATATACCTTAGCCAGTGTTTTATTGAATATGGATTTCGTAAAATTTCCTCTTCATATGGTAGATCATCTTCAGTCTGCAAAACAAGATGTTTATTTAGGGTAATTATGGCAGTATAGGCCAGACCCCAACTTGGAAACTAAAGGGGCTGCTAATCTGATGGTTTAGTAACATGTCTGTTAGAACAATCAAATGAAACAAAGGATTTAAGATTGCTTACTGTCATAGGACTGCCTCATCAGATTATGCACATTCAACTACCATACATTTTACATAGATTGTATAAGTCTAAAATGGATGCTGAAAAACTATAGATATCTTGCTTTGATTCAGCCAAGAAAACTGAGCACTTTTGATATTCTTTCTTCAATTCCATCAAGCATTAACGTTGAAGGCCGGGGGGGGGTCGTCTTTGGGTGTTGTTTGTGTTGGTGATGGGGGAAAAAATAAGTGGCCATATCTCCTTGGACGGGGCGCGGTGGCACTCCGTCTGTCTCATGGGGAAAGGGGGAAATAAGGTATAAGGCTAATGCCGAAAGGTTAGGCAAAAATTAAAAAAAAGTTGTAGGGGTCATTCAAAAATATTTGTAAAACTTTTGAAGCTATTCAAGAGTGTTTAGTACGCTTCCTTATCATCCCTTCCTACAATCAATTCATCAATTTGTTCAGCTTTTTGACTGCTCAACACTAAAACTTTTAACAGATCTAAAAGATCAGATTGGAAAAAAAATTAATTAAATTTAAAATAACTTTCAATCTTCCAACTGTGATACAAAACCAGAGGCATACTGATACTTAAATAAGTATAACCACTGAGTTCTTTTGATGTTAAGTTCATCAAAGGCCTTAGCATTCCCTACAAAGTTTGATCACTTCTGCTCATATTAGTCTGTATATTCTAGCTGTTTGTTCTAGCTTGGAATGTCAGACATATTGCACCATCTCTGTGGTAGTATTTGTCAACACAAACCGACCACCTGCTGAAGAGTGACAGACGATAATTCTGACCATTATTAACGAACATGGCAAAAAGAGGGAAAATTCGAAATGGTGTAGGTTGAGACGAGAGGTTGGTGTCTGAGAAGATCGAAGTCACAATACTCAAGAGGTTAGAGCAGCAGAGAGATCGTGGGTTCGAATCGCACTCGTGTCACTAGCTTTTTCATCTCAACCATAACCTTACATATAAATAGAATAATTAATTGAAATAATTAATATGGGCGATTATGATCACTAAATGTTAACAATAATTGAAGAAGTAATCACTTCATTTACAGCTCCCTGTGGCCACTTCATAAGTCTCTGAAAATGAATCCTGATTTCACATTTGAAAAATAGCAAAAAGAGGGAAAATTCGAAAGGTGTCCCAGTGGATTGAAATCATGATAGCTCAAGAGGTTAGAGCAGCGGAGTATTGAGCCGAAGGTCGTGTTCAAATCCCACTCATGACACTAGCTTTTTCATCTCAACCAAAACCTTATGTAAAAATAATACTTAATACGATCAATTATGACCGCTGAGCATATATAGATTTACGTAATTATTAACAAAATTATTTAATCAAATATTGCATTACAGTAACACCATAAAAACCAAACTATGCACCATAACACTTGTCATTATGAAAGTTAAAATAATGATAAACAAACGTTGGACCAAATGAAGCAGAAAGAATTGAATTGTAAATTAATATGATTATTATTATTTACCGCCCAAAATTGTATTAGTAATAGAAAATTGGTTCCGTGTCATAAATCGCACGCTAAAATTATAAAGCACTTCAGAAATAATTAATAAGGACAACGCAGGCTTAATACTTACAAATATTATTTTCAATCTCTTTTCTTCTAAAATCGGCATTTTTACGTTTGTTTTTTACTCATGAGGTTCTCCTCTCAACGAGGTTACGACTCTTGAACAAATCGACGCTCAAATCGATGGATGGCATCGTCCACAAATCCTTAGCCACGGTTACCACTTGAACGTTGGACACCGACTGTTTTGTTTTGAAAAGGTGTGATTTTAGCGTTTGAAAGAACATTTTTTTTATTTAATTAAAACATTAGACGAAGCCAGGTTAAAGGACAGGACATGCGACTAAGACCATCTCTGGTAGTTGATTCTGTAAGAAGAATTTATGTTTATTTATAATTTAATTAGAAATTAATTGGCTAAAATTGTGTGTGTGTGCAATCATAATTTTCATCATTATATTAACAGGTCCTTGGATTATACTAATTCACATTTACCTGTAAATAATATTAATAGAAATATCAGAATTCCACATAGGCACGATTTGCGAATGTTCAGAACATTTTGCACTCAATTGGACTTCTCAAGACTTATATGTGTTTTGAAAGTTACCATCTTACAAACTATTTTCCAATTTTAACTGAATGATATTTAACAAAAAGAACACAAACCTATATATACATATTATGTGATTATGTGACATACAATAATTATTTGAAAATTGTGAGATGCGGTCTGGTGTGATGTAGGTTTCAGAAAAAATTTTCTTTATCGTGCCAATGTTTCGATCTTTATTGAGATCATCTTCAGGGCCTGGGATTTACAAACATTGTTTTCATTTACCAAATACATTTAGGATGTGGAAAAGTGAATTTATACAATGCAAAATATATTTTTTATATTTAATCAAAGTATTTCTACTCACTCAAAGTGTTTGTCTTCTGTGTAATTGTGCCATTCTTGCGAGTCGTGTTGAGAGATCTCACGATTTCTGAATAATAATCTATTAACAGTCACTAATCACCACACATAAATTAGAAAATTACATGAAAGAGAGATAGAAGTTGAAAGAGCAGTTCACCCCTCAAATTGGTTGCGTCCAGCTCATGTCCTTAAGGAAATTGTGTTAAAGATAGAAAGGTATCGGTTATCTACACAAACAGCAGCAGCATGACAAAAATGTAGAATACCTTTGTGGTGTACGGAGAAAAAAGAAATCTTCAGAAAATTCATATAGACTAGAGGCAACAATTAGACAGAACAACTAGAAATCCTGGATGCACCGAAATCAACCGATAATAATATGATGTAGGCAAGGAAAAAAGATACAGTTATAAAAGCCAAGTGGCAATTTACTGCATATTTAGGACTTGGAAAAATGAAAATGCAAAATCATCAATAGCCCAGTCTGCCATCATGATAATAATTCTCAGCAAAATTGGGATCATTTATATCAAGTGTAAAAGTTTGATAAAAAAAAATATATATATATATAAAAAAAAGAGCTGCCTTAAAGTCTGGTTATCCGTTATCAACAACTGACTTTCACTCAAAATAAGATTTGGAAAAGAATTGCTAGTTTGTGCATTGTGATAATAACTCTCAGCAAAATTGGGATCATGTGCAGTTTGAGCATGCAAATTTTAATAAAAAAAAGAGCTGCCTTAATAAAGTCTGGCTATGGTGGTCGTAGCAATAACTGACCTGCACTCAAAATAAGATTTGTAAAAGAAGAATTGCTAGTTCATTTTGAAAACTTTATTAAAAAATTAGATTTTAATAAACTATAAAATATTGTATATTTTATTATTATTTGAGTACAAAGTAATCGAATCTTAATTTATTAGTAAAACGATTGATAATGTATAGTATGCTTTAATTGAAGCATACTATAAAAGTCCTCTTTTGGTGCGAAAACTTATGTAGGCTGAGATTCCTACACCTGGGGGAAAAATGAAAAGCTCAGGCCTGATGTATATACACTACCTCCTTGAAAAAGATCTGGGATATGGTAAGAAGCCGTAAGCTTAATTAAGAGCTCCAGATAAAAATGGAGATGCACAATAGGTGTGCAGGTTTTAAAGAGGTGATTCTTACTCTAACCTTAATTTTAGATGTAACCAATTGAGTATGATGGGTTTTATTTATATTTTTGGAGATTTAAAATAAATTTACTTTTAATTCTTGAGTATACTGACTAATTAACAATATTTAAAAAAAAAGGCGCTGTTATTGATTCCAGAAGTATATCTGCTTCTGAATTTTGAGAATGGTGTGAGTAGGTATTTCCTTTTAATTTTTCATGATTTTTGGTTGGTATTTACTTGCAATTCCAGAAGCTGTATTAAAAAAAAGCAATTATTGTATTTTTAGCACCATGATGTTGAACAAAGTGACTTTGATTCACCAGAGTCATTATTCTTTTATCTTTTTATTTACTTTTTACTTTTTTAAGTTTTTACTCTGCAAATTTGGAAAATGGAAGTGTTTTTCTTTTTTTATTCTTTAGCATTACTTATTACACATGACATGTAAAGCTTGGACAATTAAACTATTTCCTATTTCTTTCAGGTGCTGGCTTTGATAGTTATGTGCTCCTGGTACTACGTAATTTTGTCAGGAAGGTTTGTCGCTTCGCAGTAAATCAAACATGCCATTTTCTCTTGAAGATGCCGCTGTACAAGTGCTGGTACTTAGTTTATAGCTTTTGTGTGTATCTTATTTTATATCATTCTTTAGTGATTGAAAGAAATTTCAGGATAGGCTACGGACACTAAATTCGCTACTACATGACATCGAGGCGGAAAGAGAGACAGGTGAAAAAACACTTGACACAATTTCGAAAACTCAGGATAAAATCACACAGGAGGGCAAGCTAACATCATACAATCAGGTTAGATTTTTGAAATTGATTTACAAAAGAAAAACATGAGGATATTAAAAGATCTTTCTGCATTAGCAAAAACTGAAAAACCTTTACCACAATGCTATCAGAGATGCAACGCAGGAAGAGGAGTTGCTGAGACAAGCTTTGACGACAATTAATGAAATTAGAACAATCTGTAATGAGAGGCGGTTGCAAGTAGGTTTTGTAAATTATTTTTTGTTTATCAAACATGACTTTGACTTTTTATTTTAGGCAAGAAATGGCGGACACAGGGAAATATTTCACAAAGGCACTCTCTTAAAGTCATTGCAAATCTCTGCACAGACTCTTCCCCTCTGGGTTGGAAAGCCCGGTATGAAACCGCCGCCTCTGTGTGGCGCAATACCAGCAGAACCATCGTACATTGCGAAGGTATTTATTTACATGAGTATGTTTATTAGATTTCGAGATTCTTTGAATGATTCCAGCCAGGAGACATGGTCGCTGCACTGGTTAAAAACGTTGAGGCTGAAGAAGGCGAAGAGGACTATAATTGGATTCTTGCAGAAGTTGTGACATACAACAGTGCAACGAAAAAATATGAGGTAAGATCGATTAATTTTTTATTGTATTATTCCAAGAGTAAGTATGTTTTATATAATCCCTTTTATTAAACTTCTAATAAATTACAATTTCATATTTTATTATTGTACCTGATTATCCTGGTCTATTTATTTTTTTTTTGATATTTAGTGGCCAAGTGGTTAGGGTGGCCAACTCATTCATTTTTGCCACAAACACGCTAGTGTTTTTTTTCTTTTTTTTCTCCTATCAGAGACATTTTAACACTCAATCTTCAATAATTTAGACCGTGTTTTGTCAATTGTGCCTTGTTGCAAATTGACAGACTGCTAATATGTATCTGATAGACCAAACCAGCGATGATAAACAGACTAGGATGACCTGAAATGAGCTAATCATTTTGCAATTTTCAACAAAATAGCTCACAATTTATTTTTTAGCAATTAAGGTTCCTAGTTGAGATGTCAAAAGTCAATGTCACAAGCAGGATTCGAACCCACGACCCTCGGCCAGACACGCTGCCACTCCACCACCTGAGCTATCGTGACTTCAATCCATTCGGACACTTCCCATCTCAATCCCACCTTTTGAATTTTCCCTCCTTTTTGCCATTTTTAAGCCCACGAAGTCACGATAGCTCAGGTGGTGGAGTGGCGACATGTCTGGCCGAGGGTCGTGGGTTTGAGTCCTGCTTGTGACATTGACTTTTTTATCTCAACTAGGAACCTTGATTGGTTGAGGGATGTTGATTGGTCAAGCAGACGAAAATTAGTGAATTTATTTTTTAGGTTGATGACATCGATGATGAGCAGAAGTTGAGACACACTTTGAGCAAATCAAGGGTCATCCCACTGCCCTTGATGAGGGCAAATCCAGCGACAGATTCAAACGCTCTTTTCCCCAAAGGATCTATGGGTATTGTTTTAATCTTTAGAAACATCTGAATAAAAATAAATAGATAATTTATTTTTCAGTCATGGCCCATTTTCCCCGTACGACGTGTTTTTACAAAGCTCTGGTCAACCAACTTCCCGAGACTACTACTGACGACTACGAGGTGCTTTTTACTGACAAATCTTACCCCGGTGGTTATGCTCCACCATTGAAGGTTCCTCAAAGGTACGTTATTGATATTAAGGAAAAACCGTGTAGTTTGGACGCTACAAGTTCAGACAGTGAATCTGACTGAAACAAAAAGTCATTTTGATTTTGTAATTCATTTCTCTACAATATTCTAAACTTAACTTTATGTAAAACAAAAGAAAGTTTTTATTTTATTTTATCTTTTTATGGAATATTGACCTTCAATTGTATAATCTTTATGATTTTACGTTTAAATCAAATTTATGTAAAAAAATCAGGAAAAATAATAAAATATTAATGAAGAAATATGTATTTAATTAATTATATTAAGAACCTTTATATACAAAAAAAAATTAGAATATCCATTATATTTCGTGGTCCGATTGACCAAATAACTTCCAATTAATTAATCTTTTTATGTAAGGTATTGGTTGATATGAAAAAGTTAGTCACAAGAGGGATTCGAACCCACCCACCTTCAGCTGGGTGGGTGGGTTCAAATCCCGCTCATGACACTAACTTGTTCATTTCAACCGATACCTTACATAAAAAGATTATTTAATAGTATATTAAGTTACTTACAGAAATGAAACAATTTTGTGAAGTTAAATATAAAAAAAATATTTATTTACAATTAATTAATTCCATTATATGATTTTTTTACAATATTTTCTTATCCTCGAAGATCATTAAATCTTTTTTCTAGTCTTTCTTCTTCTTCTTTTGCTTTTTATCTTTCTTTTTCACCTGTTTTTTAGTCTTTGTGGTTTTCTTTTTAGCGCTCTCTTTACTCTTACTCTTTGATGGTTTCTTTTTCTTCTTTTTCTTGACTTCCTCCTCAGATTCTGAAAAAGTTCATTGTTGTAAAAAATAAAGCACGATCATGCTGTAAGCCGAGAAGGACAAATCACCTGAGCTTGACGAATCGGAAGAACTGTCTAAATCCGACGACGATGAACTGCTTGACGACGATATTTCCTGCACTAATTGTGATACAGGTACTGGCTTAGGCTGGCTTTTCAAGTGCTCCCTCAGTTCATCTCTAAAGGCACAAGTCAAACCAATAAAAAATAAATAAATATTTTATTATTTCGGTGGTATATTGGTTTCAGTTTATCAATATTACTTACGTTAGTCCTCCAAGACCAATAGAGGTAAAGAAATTAATGGCAAATCTAGTATTTTTAGGGTTATCTCTTGGAAATAAACCTTCCATTGATGACTGCAGGCTTCTAAAATGTGAATAAATATTAGTACAGAATAAATAGTAAATTTTATTAATATGAATTTTTTCTTACGGATCCTTCAATCTTGTATTTAAATTTGCAAGGCCTAAATATTCGGAGAGCTCTTGAAACAATATCTTAATGAAAATCCTACTTGAACTCGTTGTGTCTTCCTCGTTGAGCTTGATGAACGAGAGAACAGCCCACGATATTGCATCAGTAAAAAGCAAATGGGCAAAGAATTTGGCGACATTCCTTAACTTGTTCGTATCCAACCGGTGCACGGTCGAATAACTGTTGCTGAAAATCTGTTCAAAAGGAGCGACGTAGATCTGATTGACTTGACAGAATCTTTGCGCAAGAAGGCCGAAGAATTTTTCGTACGTCCTTTGCTCAGCACAGCAGTCTAGAAACATATGACAGAGCTCCTGTTCCTGGCCTGGTTTTATTTCCATTTTAAGCAGTTTATGAGCGCATTCTTCAAAGTCTAATGACGACTGTATGGTGAGATATATAGTTTTTCTTAAGGCTATTAAGTTTGTTTCTGTATTGTCCAATATTGTCATTTTCTTTTCTACAAAACAAATTATAAACGGTTATAAATAATGAGAAACATTTATGTGACATAAAATAATACTATTCTATTATTTGTTGGTAATAGACACCAGCTTTTTGAAGAATAATTTTAAGAGAATTAGTACCTCCTTGATCATCGTCATCGTCATTATCGTCATCATCTTCATCATCACTATTTTCAGATGAATCATCCTCACCATCATCATATGAGCTTTCTCCATCCGAGTCCAATATCTCACTCCTTAATGATTTGTACTTGTCTTCATTCATTTCATAATCATTATCCAATTTGAACACATCTGATGAGAAAAATATGTATTATTTAATAACAATAATGATGTGCGAGTAGGATTTTTTCTTTTTTTTTTAATTAAAGGTAGTTTAAGGTGAACTCACTGAGCATTTCTTGTTGGTCCATGGTGTCTTCTAAAGAAATCAAATGCGTGAACTGATCTTCCTCATCAACAAGATCGAGCTCTTCAATAATAGCGGGGAAAGATTGGAATTCATCTTTCCTCACTTGAAACATGACTTCAATCATATATTGTATCTGAAAAATACAAAAATATTTACTAAAACTTTTTTTAAAGGAATATCCGTTAAAGGATATGTTTTGACGCATACCCTTTTATCTAATTTTCCTTCATGCAAAATATTTCTTAGCATGTCAAATATGGCGTTGCTACCCTTGCTTGTCACTTCAGAAAGTTTCTGTCCAGCCTCTTTTAAAAAGGAAACAGCCACTTCAACAGAATCGTCTGTCGGGTTTTCGACTAGAAGTGTTAGCAATTCAAGTCCAAGAATTTCATGGGCCTAAAAAACCAAAAACTCCAATAAGCAAAATATTACGTGATATTTAACTTAGAGTTATTTAATTAAAAAAGTACCACTCTCTGGTTGATTAAATGAGCAATAAATGTTGAAGATGTTAAGCAGACAGTTTTATCATTCCGTTTGTATGCTCTTTTAAACCTTATCACAACTCTCTTGAGCAGCAATTCACCAATGTTCGGAAACTGTAATCACACCAAATTAACAATAATTTTTTTAAATTATTTTATCAGCTTCTACTTAATTATTTAAATACTCAATTAATTATACACAATTTTTTCAAAATGAAAAATTTGTGTCAGGCGGGATTCGAACCCACGACTTTTGGCTAAATATGCCGCTGCTCTACCACTTGAGATACTGTGATTTCGATCGCCCATGGCACAAACTTCTCATTTTGACTCCCCGATTTTATTCCAATTGTAAGCAAATTGCGGCTTCATATAGAAACACTTTTTATTAACGATTGCACTACATTAGCCGAAAGTTGTGGGTTCGAATCCCGCCTGTAACACAAAATTTTTCATTTCGAAAAATTGTGTGTATTTAATTGAGTATTAAAGTTTTTATTAATTAAAAAATAAATAAAGGTTATACCTTTGAATTAATGATAGCAACAAGCGAGGCATATACATTGGTGAAGGTTGGCGATGCAGCTTGTGCCTGGATGATGGAACGTGTCAACAAACCCCTACCACGGATAATGTTCTCTTTGAATAAAAGTCTCGCAACAATCCCAATGTTCGACGTGTTGACTTTGTTGATGTGTCCGTGAATAGACTTTTTCAATGCTTCCCAAGCAATCCTCTGATACTCAGCACTGAAAATATCAATCTTAACTAATACTGGACACAACTAAAAAAATACACAACTAAAAAAAAAAAACAAAAAAAACTAGAATCTAAAATGAAAATTAGTTTTTGCAGTAAAAATTGTTGTGTAAGTTGATCTGCATGTTGGTAAATGTATGTTGAACTGATGGTCACTTTAATGGGTTTGTCTGTTCCTCATTGAAGATGGTGTGAAGCCGAAGAGAAACAAATAAGAGTAGAGGGATCTTGTAAAGTTTCAGATATCAATTAGTTGAACAATCAAATGTTGGGCTGATTGAAAATATTTTGAATATTGAAAATCAAGGGGTGTCATTGGCCACAACAGTTTGGGCACCACTGTAAGATAAAGGTCCCGAATTTGAATCCAGTGGCCCTGCATTTGAACCCGTCATTCAACCCCCCCCCCCTTACAAATGAGCTTTTTTTAGAAGCATCCCGAGGGTTGATATGACCTCTGCTGTTGCAAACCCTCATATAAGAATAAATATTGAAAATATACAGAGCAAATGAGTGATGTATTTTAAAAATAAATAATTTATACTTTGTGTTCATCCAAGATATTTCCATATAGTTTACTTAAGATACATAATCATAAGGATCATTTAAGGTATGTTAGGTTTAAAAACCAGTAGTTCTCTATTTCATTACTACCAATGGGTAAAATTGACATACTACTTCCAGCTCGTTTTGTTCGTCAGACTAAGATATGTCAGAAATGATGAAGCTACAGATCACCTCATAGATGTCAATAGAATCTTAGATCATTCGTTTAAAATGTCAGACTCCTATTTTGGTTAATGTATTTGAAGCTGTCTGACCTAATTTTATATAATTTAAAATCAGACTTGCTATTGTTATAAAGACTCAGCCTCACAATTCAATGTTAATATAGTTTGAACCATCCAAACATTTGTTGTTCAAAAAGTTGAGAGTTCAAGTTAGGAGTTATTTCAGATCCAAATAGGACTTTTAATGTGTGAAAATCTTGCCTCATATTTAATAAAAAGTTAAGTGGCAATCGAACATCGAAGCTGTCGAAGTTCAAACTCATCATAACAAGAACAAGAGAGAGGATGCGTGGAAGGAAATGAGCATCAAAATGGGACAAAGACAAAAAAGTACAACAAAAATTATCGCCATGATAGCAAATGCTGTTGCAGAGTTGGTGTGATTATAAACAGCTTGCTTGTCTCATGCAAACTGATGGCTCACTTTGTTTCATCTCATGGAAATGGTTAACCCAAAACGGCGTTTTTCAAGTGATTGTCGCGTTTTTTTCTTTTCTGACCGCTATCAACCCTAACGGTTATTTAAGCCCTGGGCAACATTTAGTTGTACGAATGATTTTTTCGAGCAATTGAAACCCAGTTGTCCAGAAACCCAGATTGATTAAGTGTACTAATCACATCAGGTGGGGAGCAGATAGGGAACCCTCCTGGGGGTATTCAAGGTGTTGCTCTGCTCAAGAGTGTTCTATGAGTGTCAGCCCAAAATATGCATCTCGCGAGGGTCAACAGACTCTACTACCAAGCCTTTGAGCACTATCAGGCTTGGGGTGTTTTGAAATAAAAGAGGCTCTGACTATCTCATGTGTACAGATTCTTTCAGTGCAGTTTCATCTGTCCGTTACAGATTCTTGATGGACCCCAAAACATGATTGGTGGGGGGATGACCACTCAAAAATGTAAGATTAAAAAGACTGTGTGTAGTATTTACTGATCGTTAATTAATGATTATTTGGAGATCATCAGATGTGGTCTTGTGTGATGTACGTTTAGAAAAGTACAAATACTGTGAATAGCCATAAAATTTCTATATTGTGGCATCATTGTACAAATTCATTTTCTCATCTTAAATGTATTTGTATAATCCAAAGTCCTGAAGATGATCTAAATAAATATCAAAACATTGGCACAATAAAGAAAATGATTTTTACATCACACAAGCCTGCATCTCACAATCTCCAAATAATCATTACAAAGGGTCTAACGGACCAAATCAACAATGACTGGCTGGCTAGGATAAAGGGATTAGTTTATTATAACTAAAGAAAAGCCATGCAAAAAATAAAAGTAAGGAAAAAATAGTCTAAGATAAACAATTTACCTAGATTTGTCGGTAATGTTTGCTTGCATAAGCCTGAGCTTTCCTGGAGGGATGTAAGCTCCACCAGTTTTTGTCATGAGAGTTGACGGATTCACTGGCTTCTCCGTGCTTTTGTTTTCCTTGTCCTCTCCGCTCGAACTTGCCATTTTCTTTTCTCTCGCTGGATTCTCCGCGTAGTACCTTGAACCAACTAGGTAGTTCCTTTCGATTTCTGGTTCAGTCTCGTCTACCTTTTTGTCCTTGTCACCCCAGTACCTCTTGAAATTGTCATCCCTTCTGTCCCGCCTGTCGTCGTCGCGTCTCCTGGGCCTGTAGTCATCCATGTCGTAGTGTCTTTCCCTAGGTCTCCTCTCACGCCTGTCTCTCCTTTCTCTGCCGTTCTCGTGTTTTCTTCTCGAGTGGCTGGATTCCTCGTCCCGTTCCCTGCGTTTACCTTCGTCCCTTTCACGCCTTTTGGGAGAGTGCGGCCTTTTTCTGCATTCCTTCCGCTTTTCCTTGTTGTCCGACTCGGATTTTTCCTTTTTCTCAGTTTTTACCTGTTCCGCGTCCATTTTAGTAGTACACACCTATATTTAATGGTATCTAACTATCAAAACATGTCTACAGTTTTACTGTTTTAGTCTTTGAAGAAGGTTACTCCGACTCTCTTGAACGACAAGGTTAAAGTCTAGAGCTTTCTTGAATCGATTTTAAACCCTCACCAGGTTCGATATTTAAAAATATAAAACATCTAAAGGAAAATGAATATAAAGGAATAATGAAAAACAAATTTAAATTAAAAAAATAAAATAAAATAAAATCCCAAGTCATCTTTTATTTAATATTTAGTAAAACACACATCCGTAAAATAAAAAACGTTGGGATCACCATGAACATAGAATCATAGGTATATGAAAGTGCAACTTTCCAATGCAACATTATAAATTCCTTACCAAGGTAAAATGAAATGTTTACAACTCCGACAAATTAAAAACGGAAAATTTAATTTTGACCAAACCTTTCAAACCATACTGAAAAAAACCAGACTGAACCAACCAAATACAAAAAGATTGTGAATATAATTACAAATTTATGATACATCGGTGGTTCAAAATGAAACAAAGAAAGAAAAGAGCCAAATTCTCCCTAGAGAATTTCGTGGACCATACTTGATTATATTTTATGTAAGGCTTATTGCTTGTTTAGAAATAAAGTTTTTATATCTATTTTATTTACAATATTAACCTTTATTTCATCATTTGGATTTCATACAATTTAACACTTTACACAGTTACTTAAAAAGGAACCAAAATATGCACAGATAGTCTCGTAACATTAAAGACTTTTTGTCTGTAAATGTTACCCTCAAGCTCTCCAGGGAATTTGCAGTGGTTCAGATCAAGCTGAAATCACTGAATATAAAATATGGAATACTTTTAGAATTACGTGGAATAATTTTAGATAGCTTGCATAGTCTGATGAGAGAAGTATATCAAATAGTCCACTGTAAAGAGATAGAATAGTAAATCTACTGAGGATAGACCAATGAACCCCAAACATACAAAATAAAAAATATTTATACCATGGAACACTTGGTTTTTCTTTTTTCACTAAAACCAATTTGTGAGTGGAACCATCCTCGCAAAAGGTCAGCTTCTTACCAGGAGGATCATTATGATATAAACTTGAACTATCAGACGTTCAAAAAATAAAACTACACTCATTATGCCAGATCTAAAACAATTTTAATAAATCATAAGGATCTTGTCTAATGAGACAGCAAGTCTACAACACATGGACTGAAAAAGAAATTTAATGACTGCCAAGGAAAAAGCAGCAACACAATCCCAATGAGGAATCACAATAATAATAATTATTATTATTATAAAAATGAGGAAAATAATAACAATGAAAAGGAAATTAGGCAAGAGGCACCTACAAAGGTTTTCAGCATATTGATGTTTAATTCATTAGGATCACCAGATACAGGAGAGAAATTCAGAAAGCCGAAACACAAATAGTTATAAAAAAAGAGAATCACATTTAAATAAGACATGATTTCTTAAATTTGAAGCCTCTATTTGGGTCTCCTGCCTACTGAAACACCAGCTTTAAAAAGTGGACAAAGCTGAAAAAGAAACTTGTGGACTGCCAAGAAGAATTAGATAAAAAATCACAACACATCTATCTCACTTTTTTTCTTACTTCTTTTTCATTGTAATTTTATAGGTCCAATCTACAAAAATGCCTATTGCAGTGGTTATATTTATGTTTAAATCACCAGGGGCACCAGAATTAGCAGGGAAATTCTGAACGCCGAACAATAAATAGGCATAAATAGTCTTTTCATTCTTAAATTGTAAGCTTCTCTTGCCTATTGAAATATCAGCTCAAAAAAGGTAGACAAAGCTAAAAAGGAAATTGGAGGACTGCCAAGAAGAAGCAGTTAAACAATGGAAACATCTTATATGACTGTGAATTCTCACCTTGAATATCACAACTTAAAATAAATAAATAAAATTGAAAGAAATTAGAAAAGAGCCTCTTAACAAAGATCTCAAATGGAATGCACTTTTCATGTATGTAGAGTAGAATCAGCCCCTAATAAATCCATGTTTAAATCCCAAAATTGAAGATAAAAATGCCGAAAATGGAACCAAAGAATTATGTAGATAAAAAGAAGAATCATGAAAAATCATCGTAATTGAAGAATCAAGAATACTGGACTAGGTATCATTTCTAAAACAGTAAAATAACAGGGTACTCTTTTAAACAGGAATATACCTGATCTCTGGGGAAGAATTTTAATAAAATAGAAATGAAATTTTAGATAAAAGTTAATTAATAACAATTTATTTTGTAAAATCACTCTATTTTACAGAAATACATTGTAAAAATGTAAATATTTTTAATATTTAAATTTTATACATGATTGAGATGATTTCATATTAATAATTAATTTGGCTACATGTTTGATTAGTACTTTACATTAAAAGTTTACTTTTAGCTGTTTTTAAATCATTAAAATGAATGACAAGATTAGTATATTCAAAAGAAAATTGATCGATTTGTAACAACAGATTAACAGTTGCGTAGCCTCCTACACTGCAATCTGCATTGCCTGATGTTGTTTATGAAAGTGTGATTCCTTTTGAATGTTGCTTTTGAATGACAACAGTGTAGTGGAACTGCGTTATCTCCATCTCGGTCCGAGATATTTGGTGGTTTTATTCTATTTGGGGAATATAATGGAATAAACGACCAGGGCTGAATATATTTGGTTTTCTTTTTTTAATTTTATCAATGTAATAAAACTACTTGTATTAGTAGTTTTATTTTTGGCTAAATTGGTCTAAATGACGACGAGATGGAGCAGCGAATATATAGTCGCCGAGCACCGCGACCTCCAGGTAAATAATATATTTTTTGACATTGTTGAAAATTAATTTTCTTGTATTTGTTTATGTTTTGGATTAACTACTGTAGTATCTTAGTGTGTATGGTGTGTCATTTCATTTCATACACTGTGCATCAGAATTTGTAGTTCTATCGTTTCCAATTATCCTCGAAATTATATTTTGTAAGATTTCTCTGTGATGTCTGTGGAGCGATGAACCTGAAATTTGGTCATTACCGATCATTTTGTTCTGCCTGTCCTCGCTCCTTGCTGGGTTAGTGTTGAAACACGTCTGTCAACCCAGTGAGGCAAATGATTTTAAAAAATTCATATTTATATTTGTGTTGTAGTTTTATAAATTTAAATGTTAGCAGAAATTAATGCTTTTGGAGTCATACATTTGTTTATAAAAAGCTCTTGGTATTTTATGTTACAGGCGAGTGCTATGGCGGTAGACTACAGTGGAGTTTATGTTCTTTTGGCTGGGTAATAAACTTCATTTTTTTAAATAGATTTGTTACCTTAACAAAGTTAAAGACAAACATCATGGTCATCACGATCACTTGATAGTCTTTTTTTATTTTAATTAACATAGGTAAAGACAAACATCATGGTCATCAGGATCATCTGATGGAATTTTTTTTTAAACTAGATTTTTTACGTTAACATAGTTAAATTTACGAGGTTGTTCAGTTATCGACCAACTTTGATTATCCTTAAAGGACCACATACCCAATAACATCCCAAACCAGAACATAGTTAAAGACAAACTGTGGTCATCAGGACTGTCTGATGGGTTTTTTAATTTTTAATTTTTTTTACTTTAACATAAAAACAAACATGATCATCAAGACCGTCTAACAGAGTCGTTCTAATTTCTCCCTGTTTAACTTTTTTTTTTTTTTTTAATTTCTCTATTTAAATTACTGTTTACTGATGTAAAGAGTGTGCCAGTGAAATTGGATTGTTTTGTTTGTACATTGTTATATTTACTGGTCATAATAACTATATTGTTATAAATCATTCATCACGTAGGATAAGGGTGCCGCAACAATTTAGCCATTGTTGAGTTTAGGGCACTCTAGGGTAGTGCGAATGCTAACTAGTCAATTTTTAACTTGTATCCTTGAAGAAAAGGTAGAGTTGGTTAGTTTTATATCAGCATAACTTGGGTGGAGGTAAATTTGGCACTTTGAGGGTTGATATGACCTCTGCTGGTGCAATCCTTGTATTAAAAAAAAGTAGGATAATAAGGGAAAGTAATTGTAATCAAGAAACAAGGAATCGGGGTGCTATCTACACCACTAGGCAGGAGAGTGCAAATCAAGTTGTTCTCACGCTCGGCGCTTGGTTGGCAGTGGTTAGTCACCATGTCCCCAAATTCCTTCCCAACCAGAGCCAGACTGTTGAGGTGCAGGAGAGTGCAAATCAGCTTGTTCTCGCCCTCGGCTGGCGATGGGTCAATCACCGCGGCCGGACCACTGGTTCAGTGGTTTCCAAAATTGAATAAAAACTGGCTGTGGTAGGAAAGGGCAGTCTAATTTTGGAATGGAGCAGATGTGGTGTGATTGATTCTCAAAGGCGTGTTGGATGTCTTATCTGTCCGGCCACTGAGGTTGTGCCCCCAGTGCACCTAAAACCAAACCCATTCACTCTCTCACTCACTTTTAAATACATTATTTCTTATTTAATATCATTCACCGAGGGTACTCGATATTCCTGCATCACTTTTTACACTTATATATATAGCTAACCTAATTGAGATGGGGGTACTCAATATTCCGCTGTTGGCTGTTGTACACTACACAATCACTGTTAACACACAAAACTATCAGTACCACGTACGGTAAAACCACTCTGTTTCTTCAAAATAAGAACAGGGGGCTCGCTACTGAGTGTATTGAGATAGCCTGTACAACTTTTTAATACACCCATAACAAAATGTGTATGTTATTTGGTGTCGATTAATTTAAATGAAGAAAAGTCAATTTGAATTAATTAAAAAAAAATCTTCTTGATCTGACTTTTAGGCGTAGGTACTTGGCTATAAAAAACTTGATAGACTCTAATGACTCTCTCAGAAAGTTTCCAAGGCAGAGCAAATACGATGTCGGTGCTGCTGAATGGAGTCCACATTTACAGCACAAACATTTATGCGCTGTATCGGTAATAAACTAATATAAATTAATTAATTTCAAATAGTTTGCAAGTGATTTTTTCTAGACAAATAAAAATATAGAAATTCTCTGCTGGGCAGAAGGAAATTTAACGACACAGAGCACACTTCAGGCTCATACGAGAGTAGTCAATCACCTGAACTGGAATCAGTTAGATCCAAACCTCCTTGCCTCATGTTCAATAGACACCTTCACGTATATCTGGGATGTAAGAGATACAAGGCGGCCTTCCCTTTCATTATCCACTATTGGTAAGTATTCTTTACTGAAATAATTTTTTTAAATTAATTTAACTTATTATTACTTCAGCTGGAGCTAATCAAGTACGTTGGAACAGACAGTCGCCTTTCTTACTGGCAACTGCACACAACGGTGATGTCAAACTTTGGGACCGAAGAAAGGGAACTACCCCAGTTCAGTACATCTCTGCTCACCATGCCAATGTAAATGAATGTTTACAAAATCCTAAATAATAGATTTACGTTACATCTGATTTTCAGATTTATTGCCTGGATTGGAATCCAAATCAGGAAAATCAGCTGGCCACCTCAAGCCAGGACTGCACAGTGAAATTTTTCGATATTACGAATCCTAGAAGAGCTGAGAACGTTATTACTGCTGCTGCTCCTATATGGAGAGCCCGATATACTGTATGTTTGTATTTTTCATTTTAAACATACATGATAATATGTCTGTGTATGAATGTGTTTATTTTAAATGCCATTGTATTTAATGTTCAATAATTTTAATGGAATGAATGGTTTTTAGCCTTTTGGAATTGGGATTTTGATGGTAATAGTTCCTCAAATACGAAGGGGTGAGAATAGCCTGTTATTATGGAGTTTGTCAAACCAGAGTTCCCTTGTCCACACCTTTGTTGGACATACGGATGTCGTCTTGGAGTTTGAATGGCGAAAACATCCAGGTGCTGATGATTGAAACATCATCGAAGAAAATTACTTAAAACAACTTATAACTAATTGTTCACATTTTTTTTTTTTTTTAGACTCGTTGGACTATCAACTCATTACTTGGTCTAAAGATCAGACTTTGAGAATATGGCAAATAGAACCGTTTTTACAAAAGGTTAGTTAATAATTTTTACAAATTGTCCATCAAATTAAGTTATTAAATTGCCAGGCATATCAGGGACATATTAGTAATTTAGTAAGAGTAGAAAGAGATTTTTATGCAAAACAGTGCTGTAAATTAAATGCAAATTATTTATTTCAACTAGTATAAATAATTATTTATAAAGTTTTGAATTACGTTTAAAAATATGTTTATATTAAAAAATTTATTTCAGCTTTGTGGCATAGATAATGGAAACAGTCCAGCTATTGAGTCTCACGCTAACGATGGACTTTTACCACCATCTCAAATAGGTATTTTTTTAAATGTTTAAAAAAAAATTTTTTTTTGTGTGTGTGTGTGGTAAAACATATTTAATGTGTTTCAATTGTCAGTACAATTGTACAATACAAGTTTTGTACTTTTATTTTGATTATGTATAACAACTGCATTATAATTTCAGTGATATTTTACTTTTGTATTGTTGAAGTGAATCAATGTCTGAATCAATCAAATTCTGCAGTGTGCAAAAATGAATAAATTTAATATTTATATTGGCTTTAAGAATTTCCAAGTAATACCACTCGTTGGTAGATAGAACGATTACAGTTGGAATTGTTCGACTGATTGAAAAGGATTTGTGTTTACTTCAGGCGGTGTCGTTGAAAGTATGGTCGTCGTGGACGGAAGGACGCATTCGCTTGAATTAACTGAGAACATGATGTCTGAGTCAGAGCAGCCGCCTCCTGTGCAGACTTCTCAGCCAAAAACCCTTCACCAGGAATTTTCTCTAGTCAACATCAATATCAGAAATGTCACTTTTGATTGTGTGAGTTGCAATTTCCTTTTTGTCCCGAACAAAAAATTAACTTAGGTGCTGTTTTAATATAATAATATTTAAAGTGATTTATAATTTTTATTCACTAATTTCGTGGTCCGCTTGACCAATTAATATATTACAATTAATTAAGGTTTTTAGTTGAGATAAAAAAGTCAATGGCACGAGTGGGATTCGAACCCACGATCTTCGGCTTGATACGCCGCTGCTCTACCACTTGAGCTATCATTACCTCGATCCACTCGGACACCAACTTCCCATCTCAACCGCACCTTTTGAATTTTCAGGCCGAAGATCGTGGGTTCGAATTCCGCTCGTGCCATTGACTTTTTTATCTCAACTAAAAACCTTAATTAATTGTAATATATTAATTGGTAAAGCGGACCACAAAATTAGTGAATTTAATAATTTAAAATGAAGTATACTTCACTAAAGCTCTCCTTGGCTATTTCATTTGTCGTCGAGAATCCAATCCGATTACACGACATTTGAAGAATGGCAAAAAGGAGGGAAAATTCAAAAGGTGCGGTTGAGATGGGACGTTGGTGACCGAGTGGATTGAGGTCATGAGAGCTCAAGTGGTAGAGCAGCGGCGTATCAAGCCGAAGATCGTGGGTTCGAATCCCGCTCGTGCCATTGACTTTTTTATCTCAACAAAAAACCTTAATTAATTGTAATATAATTTTTATGTAAAGCATGGTTGAGATGAAAAGAAAAGAGAGAAAAGAGTACTTCTCATGAGAACCCACGACTTCAGGCTAACACTAATCTTTAATTTAAATAATTGTTCTTTGGTCAAACTAAGACCAACATATTAATGAAATAAAATTTGTTATATATTAAAAATCTGTTTAACTTAATTATAGATGGATCCTATAAAAAGAAGATGTACAGTTACAGCAGCCATAAACAGCAATGTGGCAGTTGTTCATATCACTTTTCCCCCAGGCTACCCTCACAACATAGCGCCTGCGTTTCAGTTTACGACTGCTTCTACTATTGATTCTACACTGAAAAATAAATTGCTCAAAGTATGTACTTAAAAAAAAAGGTCAAATTTATTGTTAAACGCATTGGTGTTGAAGGTGTTAAAACAGACGGCTCAGCAGAGGGTGAAAAAGAACAGGTCATGCCTTGAACCCTGCATAAGACAGTTGATCACAACATTAGAAGAGGTACGTTCCCATTAAATAAATCAAGAAGGTAAAAATGTTCAATTTTCCCTCAGCTTTCTCAGGTTAATGATCAGGACAAAGCGCAGTATTTGCAAATGCAAGGAGCCCTTCTTCATTCACCAATTTACAGTTTTAGAGATGCTTATATACCATTTCCAAGAACGTCGGGAGCAAAATTTTGTAATGTGGGTTAGTTTTAACGAATCGATATTTATAATTTTTTAACATGATGAAAATGATTTTTTTTCTGTTTCAGGAATGCTTGTTTGTTTTGGTAGGTCTTTTAGTAGAAGACAAAATGTTAGAGCTGACAAATCAACACCCAGGTCTTTATCAGCGCTTAACACTTATTCTGAATCACCTTTATCCGTGCCATCTTACTTTTACCATGACAGAGTAAATGAACTCATATTATAAACTGTTTTCCAACCTTTTGACTTAAAATCGCCCATTTTCATAGGTCAGTGCAAGAGGTAGATTGAGTCGCAATATGGCCCGTGGCGTATCACAGAAAGGCTACAAGACGACAGTCATTATTTACGATGCCTCGGGTCTTTTTCCAATGAGCAAAGATCTTGCTGAAAAATATATGTAAATATCAAATGGTAAAAATAAATCAAAGCGGCGTTCACATTTGAGTTTGTTAAAACAGGTTAGACAACCGTGATATTGTTGGAACGTGCCAACATAATGCGATGGTCGCTGGGAGCTTTGGGAGGAAAGACCTCACCCAGGTCTGGAACCTGGCAAGCTTGGCGGCGACACCCTCTTCTTTTGATGAAGACGAGGACTTTCCTTGGGAAACTCACCCGCTCTCTATCGGAATGATTCAATCTCTGTAATTTTATACTTCAATACTTTTTTTTTTAATTATTAAATTTAACCGATTTAATTGTTCGCTTAAGGATAAGCCATTATGTTGTTGAGTCAGATATACAGACTGCTGCAATGCTGTGCTGTGTTTTTAGTAATAAAATGGAAGCTCAAGAAATGACACAGATTAGAACTGTAAACAAGACTGATAATGCTAATGTAAGTAATCAATTTAAGCTTTTTACCCTTCAATATAATGCTTTAATAAATTTAATTTTACAGGCGATAAGCTCATCATACCAAATGATTCACCAAGTTGATTCCTCAGTAGAGAGTTGGAATCTTCCAGCAGTTTCTAAACAAAATATCTCTAACTCTTGTACTGAAGACGATTTTAGCATTGTGTGCGGTGCTGATGATATTATTGTTCATACACCACTTGGGGTTACTGAAACAGTTAAACCTATTAAGTAAGTTCTCTTTCTTAAAATTTTAACAAAGCTACTCATATTTTTGTGAAGTTTGTCAAGGGTATCTTTGAGCGAGTCACCAGAGTATGAACAGTATAAAAAAGCTTACGCTGAGATTCTCCATCGTTGGTGCCTTCTGGATGCCCGGGCACAGGTCATGAAATATCTTAAGTGTGATCTAGATGTTCATCGGGGACTTGAGCTTGTTGCCCAATGCCTGAACTGCAAGGTCTTGACCAGAGATGCTTATTGCACGACTTGCAAAAATCCTGCCCTTCAGTGCATCATTTGTCACACTTCGGTCAGAGGTGAGTTTTTAACCCATTTTTTTTCTTTCAAGTTACCAACTTTCTGTTTGCAGGCGGTGCGAATGTTTGCTTAATCTGCGGACACGGTGGTCACACTCGTCATCTTATGGAATGGTTCTCGGAAAACACTGTCTGCCCTGGCGGGTGTGGATGCCATTGCCTCCAAGAAACGGCATCCGCTTTGGATAATTGACATTGGGTTTTGACCAATTTGTGATAAATATGAAATAATTATATATTATCTTGTGTTAAATATGTTTAACATTTTTAAATAATTATTTAATTCAATTGGATTCCTGTTTTATTTTCTCTTCCCATTTTCATATTTAGTTTCTGTAGCTTACAGGTAAAATTCTGGAGCTCAATTATAGTTTAGTGGATTGTACTTTGTTAATTAAACAAAATCTGTATTATCTAAAATTAAGGTAGAGTAAACAAAATTGTACAGGCATTATAGTTCATTATAAAATTATTTAATATATATAAAGTATTTACATATAGAATTGTAATTAAAATTAATCTTTAATATAACATCTTTCATTATTGTTTTCGGCAATAGTAGTAACAAAGACATGCTTAAGGCCAACAATTTTAAAATGGTTCTCTCGAATTATTGTAAGTTGCTACTGCAAGAAGAAGATTTCTTCTTGAAAAATGCAAGTAAATCAAGGATGAATTTTTCGTAGCATAGGACCTTAGGAGGTACGCCTCTGAGTTAGTACGTATATCTGGATTGTGCATGACATTGACATCTTCGATTGAAACTTCATTCGAGAGTTTTGTGAAATCCCACAACTTAACGGTACAGTCCAGGGCCCCAGAAGCTAAAATATTTCCATCCCTGCTGAACGCAAGAGTGTGGATCGGAGCGGTGTGTGAAGCAAGCTCGGCTAAGAGATGGCCGTGAGCGAGGTCCCAAAGAAGTAGCCTGAAATCAGCACCAGCCGATGCTAAAAAACGTCCGTCAACAGAAAATGCGAGGTCGTAAATGGCTCCCTAAAAATTAAAATGAAAAAAAAAATTAATTTGTTTAAAAATAATCAAAAAGAGGAAGGCTTTTACTTTGTGTCCTGTCATAATTCTGACATGATTGCCGGTAACACAATCCCAGAGTCTGACAGTTCTGTCGCTTGAACCAGTAGCAACATAATTAGAATTGGGATGAAACATGACTCTCTGAAAATATTAGTTAAGTTAATTTACATAAACAAATTTCCTTGGTAGTTAAATATTTACATCTACATCAGCAAAATGACCAGCAAATATTCTTAAAGGTTGATGGTTGTCTGTTGACCAAAGTCTGGCTGTTTTATCATGACTCGCTGTCGCAAAATAATAACCATGAGGGGAAAATCTGACATCCCAAACTGGAAATACATGTCCTTTGTAGGCGACTAGACACGTCCACGTGAGCAGACTCCACAAGCGAACTAAAATTAAAATGTGTACAATAATTTCTGTCATAGAGAAAAATTTGTAAAGCTTTCATAATGTACAATACCTGTTGAATCTTCAGAACAAGAGAGAAGAAGGTTTTTATCAGGGCTGAATGTGACTCTATACACAGGGCCGGAGTGGCCGATGAGAGTACGTCTTACTTCTGCGTTTCTATCGTCCATTATTCTTGCCCATACATCCTCTGCAAAATTTATCAAATTTCAAAACATGCCCTTTTTCTGATATAGTACAACATACCAGCTTCATGATCGATATCCTGTAACTGCTCTCCGCTCTTCATCCCTCTCAGTTTTTGTGGCATCAGAGACAAGACTTTGATCTCGGAATGGGAAAACCCAAACGCTAGTATGCTCGAATCATCGGATATTTCCGCACAGGTAACGCTAAACACACACAAAAAAAGAGGAAAAATTAGTAAAAAATAAATTAAATTTACAATGAGGTTGTTTGTGTACTGACGTATTATTAGAGTTGAGAAGAGTGTAGCAGCATATTGATGGTAAGTTTTCTGGTCCAAGTGTCACTCTTTTTGAAGCTTCCCTGAGTGCCTTCATCTTCTCAATTTTATCATTATCTTTTCTAAGAAACAAAAATGCAATAATTTCAGTTTTGAATGTTACCAGTCCGAGGGAAACTGGAATTATCTATGTCCAATTTAGGAAAATTATTAATTTAATTATCTTAATTTATTATTCTCTGCAAGCCTGAGTAATCTATTGAAGGGGAAAACCATACTCTATGTCCAAACAAATGAAGGTGCCCTTTTGGAATTTGAGGACGTTGGTACCTTGAGTAACAGGTGCAGGCAGTAGTACATGAGGTCTTAATGTTCAAGTACCCATTATGTATCACAGATAAGAGGGGATCAAACCACTATACAATACTTTTTTCAAACCAATCTCAATTAAAATTCCATAGGCAATACCGGGATTCCAATTAAGAAATGTTAGTGTGAAAATATGTGTAGACACCTAACCACTCAACCACCTGGTCCCAAGTGGCAATACATGAACAGGGCAAATCTTCAGTCGCACATGGCACGTTCTGTCATCTCAAAATTAGCAGTTTTTTCTCGGCTTTACCCATTTTCATGAGGTGGAATTTTAAAAGACAATGGCCAAGTCAAGATCAAATAAACTTCCCAAAGGCTTTCAATCTACTGATGATTATTTCTTGGCCACATGGCTCAATTGCACAGATCTCTTTGGAATATTGAGTGTACACATTAAATAACAAATAAGGTGTTTTACTATGAAGAAATTTGGCCCTTTTACCCTGCTCCAATTCCTCGTTCCCAGTGGCAGTACCACAACCAGGCTAAATCTTTATAGTCCCGTTTCTGCCTCTTCTTTATAGAATTTGCAAATTTCTATCTTAGGTATACACATTTTCTTGCTCCTAAGAGCAATTGGGCACTGAAGAGGCCCATGATCATCCTCAAATGACCTTCTCATTTGAATCTATTGATGATTATTTCCTATGCATACAGTTCAAATGCATATCCGGATATTAAGAAGATATAACTGAGGGGATTCCCTAGGGAGCAAATTTTGGCTAACTCTGCTATCAGACTTGATCCGTATAGAAGTATGTATTATCTTCTTAAGGAGCTCTGGAAAGGAATAAAACCTTCTACAAGAAGCACTTTCTCTTACCCGAGTACAATCCTGAAGAGAGAATTGATTTTTAAGCATTTGTTATATTCATTGGTATCCCATTTAAGTCCTAGCTTGTAAATTAGGTATTTAATAAATTTCCTTCGAACACAGTAGATTTATTTAAGACTGCATGCCCAAGTGATATCAAACCAAGTGTTATTTCACATCTTTAAAATGGTGATGAAAAACTGATTAATAATATTAACAGTAACTTTATTTATGAACAAGAAATTTATACAATATTGGTTAATACTGATCATTCATTGTATTTACATTTTTTATAGCGTCTTGGCACAGCGAGAGGCGTATTGAACACACTGAGGTTCATGAAGTTTATTGCTCAATCCTTTCGTGAGGTCATGGAAAATATAATTAGTACATCTTAGACATATATAAAACAAGTCTACATGTCCTGTTCCTTTTGTGTGCTACATTTAATTTTAACCTTTCTACAAAATACTGTAGATATAGCAGATAACTTAGATCACTAATTTCACCATTTGAAAATGAGTCAATTTGAATCGCTCTCCTAAATTCGCTCACTGAATCGGACTTACAATTCACAGTTCATGCAATTTTTATAAAATGATATAAATTTAGATTTGTCTAAATTAAGAAAAAGTTCATTATCCAGACACCAAAAAGCAAACCTATTCAAATCTTCCAGCAATAACACTACTGAAAAAAGCCAAAAAAAATTATATATATATCAAATGATAACAGCAAAAATTGCAAATAATAACAACAATAGAATACATTGTCGATGAAAATTACAAAAACAATGATTGGTTCAAAGAGCCATCCTTAGGGCTTCAGCTCTGCTTTTTTTGTGCATCAATGATCAACGATATTACTTTCTTCCTATGATTTTTTCCTTTTCTTTTTTAATTTCTTTAATAAAACAAATATCCATTGTCATCATGTTTAAATTATTGTTTTATATTATTGTAGATTAGATTAGAAAATGAGTCAGCCTCTTTACAACCTGCACGCTGCGACCAGTTTTGGTCTATTGTGCATCTCCATTGTTGTTTAGAGCTCCTCAAAGCTTAAGGTTTTTTAGTAGATCACAAAGCTTTTTCAAGGACCCTCTCCCAAGAGTAGGAATCTTAGGCTGCATAATCCTTCATACCAACTGAGGGCATGTTCTGCTGTCTTTTTTCTTCCTGGAAATATCTGCTCAGGCTTGTTTCTGGGATTGGACAGTCTCCTATTTGACTATTGGATTAGTGGTCAGTCACACCTACTAACAAACTGTGGCCCTACATTTGCACACAGGAGGAAGTGTTTTGGGATAGAAATGATAAAGGTGGAGTGAGTATGCAGCTCCACTTTTTGAAAATGATGCTTCTACTCACAGGTTTGTTGTTTACAATGATAAGGATTTAAAGCATCAAATGCTCATCATTAGGTTGAAAGAGTTAAAAAAATGTCTCGACATGAATTGTAAAAAAAATTAATTCTCACAATTAATGTCAAGAGACACGCTTGTAACTCCTTCAATCTGATGATGAGCATTTAATGCTTGAAATCTGGATTTTTGCAAACAACAAATCTGTGAGTAGAACCACAAAAAAAGTTTTGGAATGAATAACATATCCATAGAAATAATTCAACCACTGAAACCGGGCATAATAATTAAATTTCTTACAGCTCTAGTGGTTTGAGCAGCAGCATATTGAGCCAAAGGTCGTGGGTTCGAATCTTGCTCGTGACAATGACTTTTTAATTTTAACCAATACCTTACATAAAAACATTAATTAAAAGGAAGTGTGAGATACATTGAGAATAGGGATTACAATAGTCCTCAAAGGGCATAGTATATTACACAACCCAATACGTCTTACCATACTGGGGAAATGTATGAGTGGAAGCATTATGCCTCGATAAGTGGCACTCAAAGCATCCTTTTTTAATCCCCATGACATCATACTAGATTGTCACTTTCAAACTTTATTTTTGACCCCCCCCCCTCCCGAATATTCACAGTCTCATACCCGTATTCAGACTTATCTCCTGGCTTTATCCATCCTTCTGTAGGAAGTATTTCCTAGGAACCTTCCTTTATTCATAAACTCTCTTCGATCTCACTTTATTTTCCTGCTACTTCCATTAATATAATTCATCCATTCTCTTAAATCCCTCATGTACACATCCAGGTATATCTTACATACTGCGGCAGTGTATGCTCAAAGTGGAAGAATCGCATTTCGATAAATTGTACTTAACGCTTCCTTTTTTTTAATCCCCATGGCATCAACATACTGTCTCTTTCGAACATCCAGAGTCTCACACCTGTATTCAGACCTTTTCTGGCTTTATCCCTCCTCCCGTAGAAAGTATTTCCTGGGTTCCTTCCTCTATCCATAAACTCTCATCGATCTCACTATATTTTCCAGCTATTTCAATTCAAATCATCCATCCATTTTCTTAACATCCACATGTAATAATTTAAATCCCTCTTGTACACACTCTGATACATGTTACATACTGTGGCAGTGTATGCTAAAAGTAGAAGAATTGTGTTTCGATAAATGGTACTTAATGTTTCCTTTTTTAATCCCCAATCCCCATGGGATCAACAGGCATCCCCAGAACCCCACTGTATGCCTTATATTATTATAAATAATTTATCAATAGCTGTGCCAGTTTTTATCATGTAAATGTAAAATTATAATAAATCATCACGAGGGACAGGCCTTATGTTGTATGTGATAATAAATAAATAAAACAGGAGGCCGCAAGATCACGATAATCTTCCGACCTCCAATTTAGTTGTAGTATAGGTTAGTAAATTAGTATGAATGGGAATTATGAAAATGTGTAAATATTAGATCTAGTTATTTTAATTTATCACGTGTGGGAGGGTAACAACAAACAAGATAACGAATCCCCTTTTAGATGAATTAGGTGAATCGGAAGGCAACAGTTGTTTAGTTGAGGCATAAGAAGACTCAGANTAAATAAATAAATAAAATAAATCTATTGTTTCAATTTTAAAAAACAACTGCTTTGTTGGGAAAAAAATGATGTAAAAATTTCGTAGGTGAAAAAAATCGATAATCAGTCCGAATAAGTATGAAACTTGTCAATTTCAAATAAACGCAAACAATTCCCAAAGTTTTGTCGTGAATGTTCGTTTCACATTCGAATGTGATATCGGTGAAATTGAAATCGTGTCGAATCGTGACGTCGCGTCGAACGACCTCTTTTTTTCTGTTAAAACGCATCGAGAGCTCCAGCCAAAGACGCAACCCAACACCGTCAATTTAAGGGCTCGACTCGGGATTATACATATATCCTTGGGCCCTTGAGGCTGACATACCCCGAGTATTTTTCTGTATATTTCTGTTCTTTTTTCCGTATATAAATTTACGTTCTTAAAAAATAAAAAATCAAACATTTAAAATGAAGTACGATAGTGTAAATATTGAAGGTACTGGACAAAGTTTAATTTCACTTTTCAACCTCAAAATGTTTTTATTGTTTATTTTTTAGTTGTTATTTGTTTTTATTTATTTTTCTGTTAGATTCCCACAACTAACTGTTAATCGTCCATTAACGATCTTTTATATAGTTGTTACATCCCATTAAAAAGCAACGACACTATTTTACAACAGTTAAATGTTTAAAAAAATAAAAGCTGTAGACAACAAGATTGAACACTGTTTGATTTTGATGTGTCTTAATCTTAATAAATAAACTCTTGTACTTTTCAATTAAATTGGCTTCCTGCTTATAAAGCTATTATTTAAATAAGAATTAATGAGTTGTTTTGCATCTGTAGTAGAGCCCAGAGAGTAATGCGAGCTAGAACCTGATAATAAAATAAAATATTAAGAAAAATAAAATAAGTATCAAAGATTTTCATTAATATTTTTGTATAATGAGCTGAACTTATGAAATGAGTAATTTTGATTTTTCTGATCCGAAGACAATAATTCTTATTTTGTTTATTCATTCAATTAATTTCGGGTGTGAAAATTTATTAATCAAACCTTCAGTAAAATAAATGGGTTGATATATCAATTAAATAAAAAAATATATATATCCTTAACAAATTCTCAGAAGAATGAGTTGTAGGACTTTTTTTGTGCTTGACAGGTGTTTACGAAAAGCCATTTAATAAACTAGTAGTTGAATAAACATCTTACATGTTTTCTAAATTGTCTTAAACATATATGTTTCTAACAATCAATGTTCACAATTTAACAAAAAATAAAATAAAAAATTATGGCTGCCTTTATGTGTTTTGATTATATATTATGGAAATTAATCTAAAAGCAAAATAATCCCTGTCTTACAAGGGGGCTTAATGGTCAACTTTGATGCTGGATGTCGTGATTGAAGGATTGTCGTTTTCGTTTTTCTTCAAATCAATTCAAATGTCATTAAAAATATAAAATTGAAATTGCCAAGACGTATAGACTGAAAACCTTCAAGCACATCCAAAGAAAAATGAACTCTTTTACATTAACTTAATAATTGAATAATTTTGTAATGAAAGGAAAAAAATTGGACGATTTTACAGAAGCGAAGCTGATTATTAAGTGGATTTTGATAATGATCCAATCATGGAAAGTTTGGCAATATTTTTTTTATGTTCTCAGGCTACTATTTCTTTTTGTACCCTGAACGTGAATAGTCGTAACAAATTTTTTTTGTGTGTAGTATTGTTTTTCTTTTTCCTTTGGCAAGAAAGTTTGCACAATGTTTCTAAACAGTACACTTTAAATGAGAAAATATTGTGCAATTGATCACTCTGATGATGTTGATCTGACCATGGAAAGTTTGCCAATAATTTTATTTTGAAAAACCGCTTTTCTTGCTAATATTATTTATGAAATTGTCAACTTGCAACATTGTTACAATTTATTTTATTTTTAGAAAACTGAGAGCAAACAATATTGTTATAGCAAATTTTGTGTGTGTAGTGTTAATATTTTTTCTTTATCCTCGTGGAAAAAGTTTGTACAATACTTCTACACATTAGAGCCTAAAAGAAAAATATCGTACAATTGTAATTTTATTTTATTTTTTTAACTGTCTACACAAATACCAAGTAAAAATGTTACATACTTAAAAATAAAACCGTTCTCATTTCATTTGCATGGAGCTCAGTTTACAACTTTTATTGCTTTGGTGATATTGATCTAACCATTGAAATTTTACCAATAATTTTCTCTTGTAAAACTGTTGGTCGTTTTACCTACATTATTTATTACATTATTAACTCTTAATGCAACATTGTTAGAAACTTTTTTTTAACGCAAAGAGGTTACTATTTATTTTTCTACAAGGCAGTACATAAATGTTACTTTCGTAGCAAATTTTTTGTGTGCATTGTTAATCTAGTGTTAATATTTTTTCTTTATCCTCGTGGAAAAAGTTTGTACAATGTTTCTAAATGCTTCTAAACAATAGAGCCTAAATTAGAAAATATTGCATAAATTTAAATTTTTTTAATTGGACAAAAGTATATTTTACAGAAGCAAAACTTCTTCTATTACTCCGATGATGGTGAAATTGTCATCAAAAGTTTAGCAATATATATATTTCTTTTAAACAATCCCTCTTTTACCTGTATAACTTATATTTATGAAATTGTCAATTGTTAAGGCAACATTGATGAAAACAATTTTTTTTTTTAAATGTGCAGACAGGCTACTATTTATAGTATACTCTTGTTATCCGTGCTTTCACTCATCCGCAGTTGCCCCCAGTTGAGTTCAAGAAGAGAGGGGGAAAAGAAAAGAAATTAAAAAAAAAGAAAAAAGTTCATACATAACACGGGCGATAGGCACAAAAGATTGTTATGCACGGTGATACATATTTTCTGCATGTAACGAGAGTCTACTGTATTTTATCAGACTGAGCGCAAACAGTTGTGGTAATATTTTTGTGTGTAGTGTTAATAGCTTTTCAGATCTCTTGGGCAAATAGTTTGTGAATGTTTCTAAACAATAGAACTTGAATTAGCAAATGTGGCACAATTCTTGGAGTTTGATTGGGTGACAGTATGATTTTACAGAGGTGAAGCTTCTTTGTCACTCTGATGGTGGCGATCTAATCATTTATTTTTTAATTTAACGTAGAAATGTCACTATTTATTTTTCTGGATTGAAGACAGAACATAAACAATACTGTCATAGCAAATTTTTTTTGGGTAGGGTCAATCATTTTTCTTTTTCCTTGGGCAAAAAGTTTGTACAATGTTTCTAAACAATAAAGCTTTAAGGAGAAAATATCGCGCAATTCTTAGTTGCTTAATTTCAACAGAAAAACCAAGTAAAAAATGTTACATACTTAAAAACGTTTTTTCAGTTGCATGCACAGTTTGTGAGTAAAACCATGTTCATATTCACCCCACCTCAATCATTTCTTTAGATATTAAGTTTTATTTGTTCCGACAAAAATTATTTATTTGTTGCAGTTCATTTGCTTATAAAGAGTAACATAAACAGACAAAAAAATATTTTTTACTACTGCGCAAATTTCAAAGCACAAAGCTGTTCTCTTTTAGTGAGGTTATGAGAAAATCCTTTCTTAAATAGGTACATTAAGTGTTGAAAGATTGAAAACTTTTTGGTTGTTTCAATCGGTTCTATGATTTTATGTTCCTTACATAATAGTTCTTTACTAATATTCCTGAAATATTAATTTCTTGATAGGCGACATAAAATGCCTGCTAATTTGAAATTTCACTCTATGCTCTTTCTTTTAAAATTTTATATAATTAATTCATCACTCGTCAAATAAGCAGAAGAGATAATCAGTAAATCAAATAGCAAATTATCCTAGGCGTATTGCCTGAAATACTCAACTTAGATTTTTAATTTGATCCTAAAACAATGATTTTTTTTCTTAAAAAAAAAAAAAAGTAAGATCAGACATGAATATTGGAGACAGCAATGGTTGAGTGGTTAGAGCCAACTCAAATTTACCATGCTAATGGTTCTGGGTTTGAATTCCTGCCCATGGAATTTTAATTGAATTTAATATTTTCAAAAGCTTGCCATGGAAAATAAATTTTATTTTATTATATAAGGCTTTTATTATATAAAATGTTTTATGATTTTGTTTTTAGATCAATCTTCATCTAAACAAGACAAGAAGAGTATTAAGTAATTTAGTTTTGGAATACATTAAAAAAAATTGCATTATAACATATAATTTTTAGATCAAGGCATCACCTGAGAATCAGCCAAGACAATATTTTGGATTTCAATCAAAAACCGACAGGAGTCGAGAATATAGAAGGTATTGAAAAAATCAAAATATAATAATTTGTGGGTAATGGACGGTTTGATAAGATTATGTTGTGTAGGTACATCGTCAAGTAAGAAAAAGCGAAAGAAGGAAAAAAAGGATAAAAAGGCGAAAGACCTTGACATGCTCTTGGTTAACCCAGACATCCTGAATGAGGAAAATGACCAAGGAAAGAATAAGGAAGAGGTCATAATGGAAATAAGAGAGCTTGAAATGAAAGCTAAGGCTATCCGGGCTATACTTAAGAAAGATGGCCATGCCGAGGAAGTTGGACCGAAAACGAAGAAAATCAAACTTGCAACCAGCAAAGATGGAAACCTTACTTATTTGACCTAATTTATTATTTTCCCCAATTTTATTTTTAAAACAATTATTACAATAAGAATGTTATGAAAGTCAGTTTAATTTATATAAAACAAATACTAGAATTGTTTGCTATTTCCAATATGGCTCTGTACTTTATTTTCTGTCAACAACCATTGAATAAAATATGTAATTTCTTAAAAATACCAAAAAAAAAAAAAAAAATTAAAATGATTTGTCAATACTGACATTGAATGTTTATTATTAATGATGCATAATTGAGAGACAATTTGTGACATAGGTGAAAATCTTTAAATATTTATGTTTAGATAAAGCGAACCTCATTTAATTTTAGTTTAACCGTACTCACATAATGTAAATAGAGTGGAGTACATCATAAATCACAACTTAAAAGGTGATTAATTTTTAAAAAGATATTTTACTTATGAAAAATGGTAAGCATTTTCTTCTTCAATTTTAGAACAATAAAACAATTAGTAATGTTTTTTGTTGAACAAGTGTATATTATTGTTTACTTTCAAAATAAAAATAATTTTTCACAAGATCGTCATTTTTTCATATATATATTTTAAGTTTTAACAGTAAAATGGTGAACAGCATAAACCCCTCAAGGGCTTTTACTTTCTTTATTTTAAAAATAAAATGATGTTAAGGTGTTGACACAGCACTCACTGAAAGGCAAAGGTCCCAAGTTCGAATTCCGAACAGTTGGATACACACTTACAAATGAGCTTTTTTTCAAACACACTGCCCTTCCCCCCAAGGTTTCTTATGACCTTGCATTTGAATAATGTTAAGAATGACAAGAGTTACCACTCAGATATCTAACACCCAAGTATAAACAATGTAAAAAATGTAAAAATAATACTGAAATTTATCCCTTCATTTGAACATGTCTAAAGTAATTAAAAAACAGTAACTAAACAAAACTAGAAAAAAATATATATTAAAAAAAATAACTTTGTGTATATTGAAAATTAAAAGACTTACAGCTCAGGTAGTGGAATTCTATCAGGTGGAGGTGCATTCGGATCAGTCTTGGCCTTTTTTCCAAAAACGGATTCCTTCTTTGGTTTCTTCTTTTTCGGTTTATCACCACCTTCTGGTTCTGCTTCATCATCGTCATCGACAGTTGGGAATTGAAAATCGGGCTCCTTTGGCATGCCGTAGTAAACCTTCGATTTGTTATCTGAAAGATCAAAGTAGTTAAAATTTCTTATTCAGATAAATTTTAGACAAATTTGTTTACCTTGCCTCATTGCTTCACCGACAAAAGAACCAACGACCGAATCAATCTGCTGTTTAGTCCTAGCAACACCTTCATACATATCAAAATACAAATGTTCCTGGATAATATTCAGAACGATGCTTTGTTTTTTCTCTTGTAAATGGCGCTTCAGAGTTGCAAGCGTATCCCTCGACATTCTTATTATAAATTCATTTGATCTAATTAACAATTTAAAAAAAAATTACTAGAGTAAATTGTAATAACTTTACATATTTAAAAATACAAATGTATATACTTGAAAGTATCGGTGATTTCATTTCCTTTCATGTGTTCACGTTTTGTAACTAAAGACAGTTTATAAAGATCTTCTTGATAATAGTGTTCTTGTTCCTTGCCAAATCGTTCCATCAATTTGATTGCTTGTTGTTCATGATTATTATACACAAGCTCTAAGTACATATGGACAAAAACTGGATATAAAATCATACCCAGTTCATGCTGTAAAATATTAAAATTAATTCAATTAATATAATAGAATTATAATATCAGTAGTAGTTAACAGAATTATCATATCATAGTTAGTAAATCTGAAAATCCAATATGTTTTTTTACAAAAAGTATGTACTGTGTTGCAATTTCAAGATTTTATAAGGATGAATACTCAATACACTACAAAGGATGTTTCCCTAAATTATGTTGATATTTTATTCCTAAGGTGTCAATGTAGTACATACATTAAATTCACTAATTTCGTGGTCTGCTTGACCAATTAATATATTACAATTAATTAAGGTTTTTAGTTGAGATAAAAAAGTCAATGGCACGAGCGGGATTCGAACCCACCGCTGCTCTACCACTTGAGCTATCGTGCCCTCGATCCACTCGGACACCAACTTCCCGTCTCAACCGCACCTTTTGAATTTTCCCTCCTTTTTGCCATTTTTCAAAAGGTTCAATTCAAAATTCGAAAGGTGGGGTTGAAGATGGGAAGTTAGTGTCCGAGTGGATCTAGGTCACAATACCTCAAGTGGTAGAGTAGCGGTGAATCTAGCCGAAGATCGTGGGTTTGAATCCCGCTCATACCATTGACTTTTTTATCTCAACTAAAAACCTTAATTAATTGTAGTATATACAATTATGTGATAATATAAATATAATAACACAGTATTGGATTAAATTTGAAGGTTGGTTGAACGCTAAGCATCTGAGTAAAATAAAACTACTTTTTTATTATATGCATTTATATTATTACAGATTAATGATTTAATTTTAATGATCTGAAGGGGACCATGGTACTCGCTGTAGAGCTAAATCAAGATTTTCATGTCGGGTAGGATTCCTACACACTCTCTACATAGAACCAAGGAATTAACCCTTAAATTAGGTAGGACACACCGAGCAACCTTTCTTTGCATACGTTGGCTCAAAAATAACTATCCATGTGTTAACCTTGCATGGCCTATTCTTAATCGGGTGAGGATGACCCTTCTTCAATGATTCAGATCCTTCAAGGCCACAAATCGACAGTGCTCTTGATATGCGAGAGCTGCAGTGCCAACCCAGACCACCAATGCTGCCACTTTCTTTTAAACATGCTTTGTATTGCAATTTCTGGGCAGTGGTTAAGTCCAGAGGTTGGGATATCCTGGCCTTAGCCGCTTTCATGACTTTCCAGACTTATGTGTCTGGGTAAACAGAAAACAACCACCATTTTGTCAAGATGTTCCAGCTTGTGGTATCTCAACAACAAGAGTTGTATAGATGAAATTTATGTTTTTCTTTGACTAAATTTTATACATGTTGGCTAATTGAATTTGAAAAATAATATTCAATGTTGTAAAATTCTGATGAAACATTTTAGATCACACTCTATCACCAGACCATGTTTGTTTAGATGAAATGTTTAGTTTTCTTTGAATGAAACGTTTGTTTTGGTTAATTAAATCATAAAAATAACATGTAATGTCGCAATTACCAGGCGTATACGTACTAGCAAATTATAATATATTAATTAACTTTCAATAAGTCAATTGTATGTTATATGTGTTACTTACTTTATATGTGTCTAGAGATCCATCAACAAATCTTTTTAGATCCATGTAAGCCTCCTCGTATAATTCTGGGTTTCCCTCGCTCTTGTACGTTAAAAGGACGTTGCTCACTTCCGAGTCCGTTCCAGATGTTTGCACATCATCCAAAACTTTTGCCTCCTTTTTGAGCAATAACTCGGTTTCCTGTTAAAAGTACAAATTTTTGAAAGTTTTCAACATTAATATTGATATTTAAAGCTGTATATTCTGGGTGTATTTTTGTGCTTTCTTCGATGGTACACGGGTGAAATTCCTATATACCCTCGATTTTGTTGGTTTTTCTCATCTACATTTTTAAATATGATATTCCCAGATGACATTTGGCGAAGGATTTACCTTTAGGTTGTATTTCTTAAGTACTTGCAGGACGGCCTGGAGGGTGGCTTTGTCCGGTTTCTCATCGCCGTCGGCCTTCTTTTCCGTCTTGGTTTCCACCTGGCTGCCCAGAGTTTTGATTTCTTGCTCGCTCATTTTGACAAGAGCGAGTTCGACAACAAAAAACCGACAAGTTTCGAGCTTTCAACAAAAAATTGAAGACGGTTTGTTTATTTGAAACCTCGCGGAGTAACCTGCTTCAATTGGAAGCAGTTGCCTACAACTTGCCTACAACCGGCATGCTGCCATGCTCTGGGTGTTGGAAATTTCAAATACTCAAACTGTATTGCCGTAGGGCAAGCACAAATTTCCCAATAAATATAAATATATATATTTTCCTTTTACATATATTTAATAACTTAATATAGTTTTTAGTTGATTTCTTGTTACTTTAGTTAAAAAACCTGGAGTTGGTGCATTTATTTATTACCATAAATAAATAACTCCCTAAATATTATATTCAGAATATTTATAAAAAAATAAAATCCTAAATTAACTTTTAACACTTAATAAAATTTTTAGTTAGATTTCTTGTTATTTTATTTAACAAAACTGGCATGGGCGTATTTATTTATTAGCCAATTGATAAATTAGCTTTAACAATTAATACAGTTTTTAGTTTAATTTCTGGTTTTTTTTATTTATAACATCTAGAGTTGGTGTATTTATTTATTAGCATAAATAAATTAATCATAAAAATTATATTCATAACATTTATAAAATTATAAATTAACTTTTAACACTTAATAAATTGTAGTTGATTTCTAGTTATTTTATTTAAAAATCTGGCATGGGTGTATTTATTTATTAGCCAATTCATAAATTAACTTGAACAATTAATACAGTTTTTAGTTAAATTTCTGGTTATTTTATTTAAAAAAACTAGTGCCAGTGTTTTTATTTATTAGGATAAATAAATAAATTCATAAATATGATATTCAAAATATTCATAGAAAAATACTCATAAAAATAAAATCATAAATTAACTTTAACCATTAATAAAAATTTTCTCTGGTTATTTTATTTAAAAAACCTGGCATTAATATATTTATTGTTTAGCATAAATAAATAATCTCAAAAATGTTATATTCATAAAAATAATACTCATTAAAAATAAATTCATAAATTAAGTTTTAACCCTAATAAAGTTTCGTTTGATCTCTGGTCATTTTATTTAACAAAACCTAGCATGGATGTATTTATTTATTAGCTGATTGATTTTTTAGGCTTTGTTGATAGAAGGGTCAATGGGACTTAAAATTCACTGTCGAAATATCATAAGTTTATCTCTCCAAATTAAAACTGACTAGTCAAAACTCTTATTTTACCATTTTTTAATTTTACAGTACTATCTACTCTATTTTACTTAATCACACTATACTAAAAAAATTAGAATACTTTTTATTAATTGCACAAGATTTGTATTAAGTTTATGGAAGCACATCTCAACATATGACTCGTTTATTTGTTTACCTTACACTCTTATTTAAGTTAAAAAGAGAGATTGTTCTCTCGTAATTCCTCTTTGGGAACTGTGCACCGAAATTTCTAACAATTGGCAGTGCAATTCTCAACCAATGCAATAAACACTTCATTGAACCGCTGTGAAAGTGCTTTCTTTACTAAGAGAGAAATTGTTGTTTGTAAATTAGTTTTCACCAATGGTGTTGGTTAGTAACAAGGTATTGATTGATTTATTCAAAAAAATAAACTTATTTATTTCAAATATAATACAATAAAAACTAAACCAATTTTCAGTAAGTATTAAAATATAAATACTATATAAATGTAATGTTTGTTTTTGGTCACTACTACAAATCCAATTGAGAGAGGCAGGACTCACAGCAAAAGTCATTGTTTACAAGTCTTTTGTCAACTATTTTTCATCCACATTCAGTACATAGTACTAGTGGAATATTTGTGTAACACTAATTATAGGTATAGATTTAAAAAAAAAGAAAAGAATTTAACAAACTAAAAACTACGATTTGTGGAATTTTTTCCCAGACTGGGCCATGTCCAGGAGTAATTGACACGGTGTAAATGGTGCGCCATATACATTTTCATATGTTCGCATTTTTGCAATCAGTCTTTCAGCTCCATAAGTGTCGACCCATCTGAATGGACCACCAGAGAATGGGGGGAAACCAAGGCCAAAAACAGCACCAATGTCACCCTCAACCTTTATCACAGAAAAAAGTTAAAAATTATTAAGAGCATGATTTTAATAAACAGATATTTGACGAAGAAACATACAGGCCCATTCAAAATGCCTTCTTGTAAACAAACAATAGCTTCGTTTACAAATCTTGAAACCATCCTTAGTTGGATATCTTCATCTCCTTGAAAGCCTTTTGGTTCAAGATGGAAGTTATTAAGTATAGATAGCGCATCATCATTTACATCTTTTTCTTTTGATCCTTTTTCATAGACGTAGACACCTTTGCCAGATTTTCTACCTAAAAATGTTCACAAAGTTACAGTAGTCACTGAATGTTGAAGAATTATTGAAGGTCTCACCTAGGAATCCAGCCTTTGTCATTTCTTTTAGAATTTCCGAATTTCCCCCACTGAACCTTGGCCCAAACACAGCAAACAGATTGTCACTGATGTGAGAGGCGACATCAACACCGACTTCATCGAGAAGGGTAGCTGCACCAACTGGGAAGCCAAATTTTTTTGAGAGTTTGTCAAGATCTTTAGGTGGTAATCCCTCCTGAAGAGTTGATTTAAAGTTTAATAAATTTATCAGGAAAATTGTTGTTTTTTGATTACCTGTAGTACTCTCAATGCCTCTGAAGCCATGGTGGCAAGGATTCTTGTTGTATAAAATCCAGGGCCGTCCTTAACAGTAATGACCACTTTTCCCTGCTTCAGACCTACAGCAACAGCAGATGCAGCAGTATCTTGAGACGTTTTGTCAGTTGTTATGACCTCAAGTAACTGCATTTTGTCAACTGGTGAGAAATAATGCATTCCTATTACCTGTTAAAATAGAATTACAAGCGTGTAAAGAGATTTTTGTTAACTCATATTTAATAAGGTCAATCTTCACCTTGTCAGGCCTTTTGCTTTTAGCAGCTATTTTTGTAATTTCAAGGGCTGAGGTGTTTGTACCTATGACGCAGTGAGGAGGAACAACGGCTTCGACTTCTTTGATGACTCGATGTTTGACGGCTAAGTCTTCAAAAACAGCTTCAATGACCATATCAACATTTTTGAAATTTTCATAACTTAAGGTGAAATCAAGGTTGGCCAACATACGATCTCTCTCAAAACTGCAACAAATCCAAAAAGAAAATGACTGACTATCGATTATATTTTAGTTTTATAATACTTACGCCGATAGCTTCTTCTTTTTGACTGAATCATCAAACCCACTGTAAATTTGAGTTAGACCCCTTGTAAGTCCTTGCTGGCTTGTATCTTTCAATATAACATTGATCCCCTTGTCCACTGTCACTTGTGCAATTCCTGCTCCCATAAGTCCAGCACCAAGAACCGCAAGTGTCCTAAGTATGCATTGTTATTTTAATCTAATTAACGATAGCAAACTGAATGCTGACATACTCGACTTCTTTTTGAGGTTTACCAAAACGATTCTTCTTGCATTCTGTTTGGCCTCGGAAAAGTCCAACGAGGCCTTTACTTTGTGATGTCATGGCGAGCTCACCAAATCCCCTTGCTTCTGCTTCATAACCAGCTTGAGGCCCTTTATCAATTCCAGTTCTGATAACTTCAAGGATCTTGAAAGCAAAATATAATAAAGTTATTTCTAATATTCTAAAGTTATTTCTATATATTATTCAACATTAACATTGTTGAACAGTTAACTAACTTTTAAAGGGGCTGGGTACAGTCCACCAGTCATTTTCATTACTTGCGCCTTGGCTCTATTGAATATCTGATTTTTGACCCATTCATAACTTAGAGCAAATGTCAGCGCTTTGTCCATCAGGTTTTTCTTACTCCTGTCGACCTTAAGCTCCCCTTTTGCAAGTTTATTTGCTGTCAGTACGGCTACTTCCTCCAAGTAATCCATGGTTCTGAATAATAGTACATCAAAAATGGGTAAACTTAAGCTCTATAATTTTGCCCACTTTCATACATAAAACACAAAAGTAACTGATGTTTTTATACTTGTAACTATCAACATAAAAATGAAAATCATTAAGTATTCAATATAAGGTTCCACATAAAAATAACATTAAAAAGTTCGCCATCGATTTATATGGTTGATGTGGAATGTATAAATTAACAATAACCAATATTAATATACCGTTTCTCTGGTGGTTCAAGCCCAGGGCCTAATGGATCAACAAGGAGATCAACAATTCCAAGTTTCTTGGCCTTATCCGCTCTCACATTCTTTCCTGTAAGACTAAGATCAAGTGCTGTTGTAACAGAAGTCAATTTCGGTAATCTTTGGGTTCCTCCACCGCCGGGCAAAAGACCCAGCATGACTTCTGGTAAAGCAATAGCGGTTTTATTGTCCTTTACAGCCACTCTATAATGACAAGCCAGGGCAACCTAAAAATTGAAATTTTAAATACAAAATAGTTCTATGATCCCGGTCAATTGTCACTTACTTCAAGACCACCCCCAAGGCATGAACCCATTATAGCGGCGACGACTGGTTTTTTCATCTCCTCAACATTGGCCAAAATACTTTGTGCCGTGAGGGAAATGTTTCTGACCTCCTCTTCCGTTTTACAAGCTTCCAGCATCGAAATGTCAGCACCGGCAATGAAACATCCCGGCTTGCCAGATATCAGCACAGCAGCATGCACATTCGGATCTCTATTTGCACTGTTCAACGCAGTTTCTAATTCAGTGATTACATCTTTGTTCAATGAGTTAACCTGTAAAATAATTGTTTAAATATCTTTTATTTTTAAAATTTTTTAATGAACCCTACTTTGACGTTTGGCGAATCCAAAGTAATGACAGCTACATTGTTTACAACTTTTGTCCGCGTGTGTGTACCTGCTGTCGTATAGCTCCTCCATTGTATAGGATCTAAAATAAATACAAATACTTTTATATATTTATGTATTGTTAAATAGATTCCTTGGACCAAAAAATATTTTTATACATTCATAAGGAAATAAATTAAATCGAACAGTCAAATAAAATATACGCTATTTTGGTAAATTGAGACTTAGCCAATATTTATTTTAGGGCTTTTAGTTAGGCTTATTTCCATAAATAGTGGATGTATCTCACTATAACTATACTCTTTTTTTAAACAGGAAATGATAAACAACAATTACAAGTTTTCTTTAATAAATAGTTACAAAAATTATTTTCTTAAAACAATTTAATGTATGGCACAATCATTTTTAATGAATGTTAGGCCTACACGTGTAGAATGACATAAAAAAAATAAATAGATAAATTACAGTTGTTCCAGGGTTAATTTGAGATTGATAAGCAATGTGCTTTAGATAAGAAACTTTCACTTGTAAAAAAAGGGGGAAAAAGAAATATAAGAAAAAATATCTAGCGTTGTAACAAGAGAAATCTTTTTATAAAGGCAGATTCAACTTGTCTGTAAATGACAATAATACAACCAAAAAAAGAAAATGATTGTGTTAGCTCACATATCATAAACATGTAAATGCATGATGTATTTGACAAATGTGAATTTGGTACTTAGTCAATACATTATCATTTATTACATGATATTTAGAATGTAACAATTTCAATTTTAATTTATTGCGTAATTTATTTATTGCTACTAAACATGGACATATTACAATTAATCCAATGAATTGCTATTATTTTCTATGGAAATAATGATTGCTTTACAATAAATATAAAAACATTCATTAACAAAAAGACATTTCGGTATTGTTTATGTTTATCTGAGATAAATTCAGACCAATCCTTTATCGTCATAATAGTTTAAAACAAATGTAAAGTGCAAAGTACAATCTTATCATAATGATTATCAGCTTTTTGACCCAGTGAAAGGATACAATTTATATAACATACAGACAAAATAAAAAGCCTTTCGCTAAATATAACTTTATTGTAGTTTTTAAATCTTATAAATGATAGCTAATTATTAATTTTGTTTTTTTATTATAATTTTTACTTGACTAAAGAAATCAAATTATAATATTAATAATGAAATTTAAAGCATCCTAATAATAAAAAAGGACTCCTCATTTTTGCTATTTTTCTGAAATACGAATAAGCAGAACAGTACGACCATCGACGATCAAGCTACAGCTTTATCACCTTGCCGACATCACAATTTTCACAACAACACACTAATGTTATTTGTGTAATTAGAACCAAAACATTAGTATATAATAAAAAAAAGGAACATTACTGCACTAAATGAACTTCCCCAATGTAAATGTGAATGAATAATTAAAAAAATAAATAAATAAATAAATCCTGAATGATGGAGGATTTACTGCACTGCCACCTCAACAAATTTTAAATTAAATTTAGTTTAATAGGGGCCAAGGAAGGATCAAATACCGCATTTGTCGGGCCACAACCGGTATTACCCCACTCTTTAAGCACAGCGAAAGAGAGTATAAGTTGCTGGGGCATGAAAAAATTCCTTAAGGAGGAGGTTTCTGAAGGAAATCAAACCTAAAGAAGCGAAATGGTTACTCTCTAACTCTAGGAGGGGAATAAGGAGGCTGATAGGTATCCTAACGGGCCATTGCCCCTTGAGAAGACACCTCTTCATAATGGGTACTCTACCAGACCCCTTCTGCCGCTTCTGAAAAGAAACAAAAGAAGAAACGGCTCGACACTACCTTGCAGAATGCGATAGGTATGCTAGGGAAAGATTTGATACTTTTGAAGGAGAGGACATAACCAAAACACTCCCCAGGATAAAATGGTCCACAATCCTAGGGTTTGTGAATAGGTCCAAAAGGTTTATGCAGGACTCGTGAGCTGACCAGGTCCCGGACCTTTTAGGGATGGGGTACGGGCCTACCCAGGCTTTTACCCCCTCGGGTCCTGGTCACCCGCCCTGCGTAATATATAGTTTAATAGGGTTAACAAATGAGAGACAAGATTAAAGTAGGTTTATTTAACAATCATGTGAATTCATAGGAGAGAAATATTTTAATAAAATTAGTAAGTAAACTAATTTAAAAACCTACATCAGAGTTAAATTAAAATTTACTCCGCACAGAACTTACAAGTTTCAAATTGAATTTCATACTAACAGAAGACAAATATAAAATGCCTTAACAATATGTTCTAACAATTCTTCAAATCTAATTTATTATTATTATGAATTGACTTCAAAGAATTCTCTGCAATGAAAACAAATTGGTTTGACGAGTCATATTTAATTATAGGTTAAACATAAACACAGGAAATATAAAAACAGTGTATTAGAAATATGCAGATTTTGTAATATCTTTGGTCTATGAAAGCAAAACAAAATTCCTATTAGCAAACTTTTAGAATAAATTTAGAAAAAAATAAGTTGTTTCTAATTTAATTGTTCAAATTGAAAACTTTAAGGGGTCATATAGGTCCACCTCTGACATGATGAACATAATACAATTTAATTAATTATAATTTTAATACGGTCAATTATGATTGCTAAATGCATATGTGGATTAATATAATACAATTTTTTGTAAGATTTCCTCTTGAGGTCTGTTGGGTGATGAACCTACTGTTTTGTTATTTCGAAGAATTTTGGTCTGCTTACCCTCAATGTTCAAATGCGTTTCGGCTTCTCGTCATCTTCAGTATTGGCTTTGATATTTTGTCAATTGTATTTTTTTTATGTATTTCCAACACACACTGATCACCGAAAATGGCTAAAACACATCTGACACACCAAAGAAGTAAGGATAGACTGAAAAAAATGATCGCAAATGACCAACCTAGTTTTTTTTCTCTCAACTATTGATTTATGAATTATTATTATTATTGCAGACTTCATTACAAAGCCAAGGCAAAATTAAGTCTTGGTCACCTCCAACCAGGCATATTCCCGCTATAGTGTTATATCAGAGAATAAATACAGGAAGATAAAGGAAGCTGATCAAGACGATGGCAAACCGCAATGTTTTGCACGCACACAAAAAACAATTGAATTTCATGTTGAGGTCTACAAACGAACTGTAGTTTGTAATTTTTTAAGAATTTGGGTTTGCTTATCCTCACTATTTTGGCTTGTCTGCATTTCGGTTTCTCATCACATTTAGTACTGGGTTTATTTTGTCAATTATATCATTTTATAAGTATTTATCAACATAAGACCCCGAAACCAAAGCAGCGAGGATAAACAGACCAAAATGATTACAAATGACCGACCTAGTTTTTTTAAAATGTATTTCATAGCAGACTTCACGTTTCACACAGATAAGAATTAAAGCTCGGTCATCTCCAACCTGGACTATTCTCGTAGTTTTTGTATATAAAAGAATAAGTTCTCAAAGATAAACACTGATCAAGATAAAGTGCACACAGTGTTTTGTAAGCACACTCAGAAAAATTGTACTTCATGTTGCGTTCTGTGTATGAACCTGCAGTTTGGTTGTTTCATATCATTCTGCTTACCCTTAGCTGCTTTTGCCCGTCAGACAAATTTCAGCTTATTTATAGGTGGGTTGCAGTACTGATCCTCCCTTGAAGACAGAAAAGTGAAAAGTGACAGACCAAAATAATTGAGGATAGGCAGGATGATTAGAAACGACCTGAACCGCAAAAGGATAAAAATGTTAAAATTCTATCAATTCACCTATTTGCATTATTCATGGTCACAATTATCACAACCTGGTGACTGAAGAAAGTGACTGCCCAAATTACAAAGGTGGAAAACAATTTTAATTCAAAATCATATTCATTCAATAATTATTTCAATTAATTATTCTTTTTATCCAAGGAAGTGGGTTCGAATCCCGCTCGTGACCCTAACTTTTTCAACCAATAATTAATTTTTTTAATTAAAAGTTTAAATAGAACAATTTTCTGAGAAAACTTTATGATTCAAGTGCTAATAATTAGTAGTAAAGACGGTGTACCAAACATCAATGGGGGAGTATAAATTAAATAATTCATTAACAATGTGAAAAGTAATAAGTTATTATTTTTTCTCTATTGTAATTTACTAATTTTTTAATATTTAGTAAAAATCGCCGGAAAATCAACATGAGGAAAAAATGTATTAATTGTTTCAAGGAAACTCTTTAGATAATATTTAACCTGTAAAATAAAAATAAAATCGAATTATTGAAATAAATAAAAACAATTGTAGTACATAAATATATAATGTTAAAAGAAATGGAATTTCCTTCTTCTTAGGCACAAATAGGTGATAATAGCCCTGATAATAAATCGTTCGGCGAGGGACCAGCCTGGGACAAAATTAGACGGAAATCGTACGGATTTTTCGACAAAAGTGCGAACTTACGGTTCGAAGCCAATAATTTGATATGATTTTTCGAAATTTCGCCCAATTTTCCGAATAACCTGCAAGCTGCCATGACGAGTCCAGAGAGCTTACGGTCACAACTTTCAAGAGAGTGCTGCACTGATGCAGTGCTGCCGGCTGCCCGTTTCGAAGGCAAGTCTGCAGATAGCGGCTGCTGCCCCTTGGCGGCGGGGGCAAAATTATCAAAGACCGGGTGAAATTGAAATGAAATATACATATTAATATTAACTATAGTGCCATTTCTCGTTAAAAATGAACAGACACATAAAAATAATCGATTGAAAATTAATTTAAGAAATAGGATTTATCAAATTTAATGTAAACAATTGATATTAAAAAAAAAAATTATGCAGATTTTCTCCTTTTTATAATATTAATTTGTATTAATAATACTAATATAAGAAACAATATACAAATATTGGTACAAATGAAATTACAGATAAGGCTCTTTATAGATAAAAATGATATAAAAATTGTAATAATAAAACATAAATAATAATAGCAATCAGAAAATCATTGAGCATTGTATAGGAATCCTACTGTGGAATAGGAATCCACATTATAAATGAGTTTGGTATGGTAATAAGGATATTAGGAAGTGAGGTTTATGCTCCCCAGGCTCTGCAGCCTTCTGGCTTGTTGTACCTTCCTAGTTCCTTAGTTCAGTGTAATATACTCAATCCTTCTCCTTAGAAGTATCAGGTCATTGACTGTCGCTGCTACAATTTGATTCCCTGTGATTTTTTTATGTGTTAGGTTAAATCTCCATTGAGCTGTTTCTTTGCATTCGAAGATGATATGAGTGGCTGTTTCCTCCTTCTCATTACATAATATGCAGATGGGATCATCGTTGTATATGCCGATATTGTGTAGATGTTTTCTCAGATCACAGTGATTGGTTAATAGTCCTATCACTCCTCTAAGTTTAGTGCTCCAGCTGCAGCAGTGATTTTGCCAGTCTTGGTGAGGGTTGTTTCATCATAAGTTTGCTATGCCTGGCACTGCAAGAGGTTATCCACTTCTCCTTTTATTTTGTTTGGATCCATTCTGCGATGGAGGATTCTATATTTGTTTTTGTTATCCCAAGTGTAGGTTCAGGTCTTGCAGATCTTCCTCTGGCCAGTCCATCTGCTTTCTCATTGCCCAAAATTCCTCTGTGCCCTGGTACCCAATATATCATCAGGTTGTTGTGTTTCCCCAGGTTTTGTATATTTTGGATGCATTCACTGACTAATTTTGATGTGATTTTTTTAGATGCTAATGGCTGCTTGGCTATCAGATCTTATGAGGATTTTTTGCCAGTGTAACCTCTTTTAAGATTTTCCATGGCACAATAATTGATAGCATGTATTTCTGCTTGAAAGACAGAAGTGTACTTCCCTAATGAGTTTGGCTGCTCATGTTTTGGGCTTGTACAGAAAACGATGCCCGATCCGGTTCCTTCGTTTGTTTTGGGGCCATGTGTATTCCATATCATTGTATCTGATGCTCTCCTGTGTTCTTCCTCTCTTTTATAGTCTGTTGAGACTTTGTAGGATGTTGTGAAGAATGTTTTCGGGATCATATAGTCAGTCCCTATTTCTAAGAATGGATGTCTGATTTTGTTAATTATGGTTGTATGCCTGAATTGTTTAGTTCCTATCCAATTTGATTGTTTCTGGAGCCTAAATGAGCTTTTCATAGTGAAGCTTTATTTTCTTGTATAAATATTTCCAATGGAGGTAGGTTTAGCAGAGTTTCTAATGCATTTGTAGGAGTTGTTCACATTGCCCCTATGATACATAGGTTTGCTAGCCTTTGTATGCTTCCACCACCTTAATGACCCATAGGTTATTCTGGATCTTATTACTGCCTTGTATAGCTTATCAGTGAATACCTCAGACAGAAGGATAAAAAGAAAATGAGGGAATAATGGAACTTACTTTGATTTGATTACTTACTCATTGGACACGAACAATCCAAGAACCTCCTAAAAAATTTTTGAAGGAAAGAAGTGATAGAATATATCAAAGGAATAGGAATAAACTGCAAATCCTACCAGGATTCTCAACAGGACACTGCAAACTAAATGAACATATTTACAGGGGAGAAAAAAAAAAAAAAAAAAAAAAAAAAAAAAAAAAAAAAAAAAAAAAAAAAAAAAAAAAAAAAAAAAAAAAAAAAAAAAAAAAAACGGTATAATCCAAGACGGCACATGTAGATTCTGCAAATAGAGAGAGGCGACACCAACACACCTATTAACAAACTGTGATCCCACACTTGTCCGCAGGAGGAAGTGTTTTGGGATGTACAATGTGACTGTAGAGGAAATTCAACCACTGAAACTGGTTCTACTAATCAGTTCCTTGAAGTAACAGGACTCACCGATGTGCTATAGACACAGAATGGGTGATAGAATAGCTCTTAAAAGGCGGAGTACATTACACCCCAACTAGTACATCTACATCTATGTAAGAATCACAAGGAATTTGTAATCGCATTTTTTTTTTCATCAACTATTTAGTCACAGCCAGTTTTAATGATTTTTAAATGTAATAATTAATTTTAGTTTTTAAGTTAAATTTTCTTTTAAATTTCGTATTATTTTATTTTACTTTATTTTATTTATTTATTTTTTAAAAATCTAGATTTGTTTTTGCAACTCGTTTAGAAATTTATCAATGGTTTTGTAATCTCATGATTTGCTCTGATTCGAAGAGTGGTCTCAAAGCCATCAAAAATAAGTTCTCAGTTGACCCATGCATGTTGGAAATTCACAAATATCATATGAAATCAAAGCACTTAACAAAACTGTGGTATTCGTTTAGATCCCTAGTCATGTTGGCATTTTTGGAAATGAAAGAGCTGATCAACAGGCAAGGAACGCTGCAAACCATCCTCAAAGAACAGATCAATTTCTTCTCAGCTCAGATGATATAGTCCTTTATATTAAAAACATTATCAAACAAAAGTAGGGGGCAAGATGGAATTCCGTAGAGATAGTATGAAAGAAATTAAGCCAGTTTTGTATACATGGCCAACTGAGAGAAAAGAACTTATGGCTCTCTCTAGATTGCGAATAGGTCACATCAGAATAATCATAATAGGCTTTTAACTGGCAACAACCTTCAAACTTGACCTCGATGTATTCAAAGTGGAGAACGTATCATTCTGACGGTAAAACATATGTTGGTCGACTGTCGAACTTTGCAACCCTTTAGGCAAAAGCTCAATCTTTTGAGTGACTTAAAGGAGTTACTGCACAGTTGAGTGTTTGTTTCGAAGAGCACTTTTCAGCATTCTTAAATTTATTGGAATTTATAATGAGATTTAGGCCTTTTCTTTATACCTTTGAATGTTTATCTGCTAGTGTTTGAATGAGAGTTCTGTGTACAAGCTTTCATTCTTTTTTCCAGAATTTTTGAGGTTGCCAGAGCAGAAAAATGAAATAAAAGAAAATACAAATTGCAGGGTAATAAACTACAATGTCCAAAATGCAATTTAAATAAGGAAAGATAGCACCCTCAAGAAAACAATTCTAATTAAAGAACAGGAATAAATTTTATAATTTAAAATTTTAACATGGATTTTTTGCATACAGTTGGTCTTCCAAATTAAGTATTTTAAAATGATAAATTAAAAATTTGGATGGCAATAGGATAGATTAGTTTATGAGTGAATGTTTGGAATCAGAGCTTTATAGCATACAGAATGGATATAAACCTAAGGTAGAAGGTTTAAATGTTAGGGCGTGAAATGACCTGTAAAGCACCCTTAACAATTAACAATAATAATAATAATAATATATTTTACGAAATTAATCCAAGTTAATATTTGAGTCCTCTGCTCTGATTCTTGGAGGAAAGGAGTTGTTCTATTGTATATTTATTTATTAATACAGACGGGTAAGAAACCCATATACAAAGTTACAACAATAACAAATCTAAAGTTATAAAAACACCAAGACAAAAGCCATAAAAATATAGAAAAAAAACATATATAACATAAACATATTTAAAAAAAACATATATCTTTACAAGAAGAGAAAAAAAAATTATTTACAATTGTATAGACGAGAACATATTTCTTTATTGCAAGTTTGTTTGTATTGAACATATGGTAGAATGCTTATTACCAACAGTTAAAATTCTAGAAATGCCAGAGGGAAAATATAACAATATATAAGCAAAACTAAGAAAACAAAGGAAAAATTACTCAAGAATTAAACAATATGTAAAATAAGGAAATAGCTCAAAAGATTGTTTCATATAAATATACCTAAAAAAGATCACAATTATCATTGTTACTAAATTTTTTAAAATTGTCATTGTAAATTAATATATGTTAAAAAATAAATAATATTAGAAAACAATTGAATAAAAATAAGTGTATTTTGTGCATACTTCATTCAATGATGTTTGGTAAAAATTATAATTAGAAATAATATAAAGATAAATATGGAATATATACATTTATGTACAGAATTGAAAGTTAAATAATTTATTATAAAAAAAAGAAAAAAAAAGAGGGAAAAAGGGAAGAGTAAATTAAAGTTGGTTTATAATCAGTAATAATTACTCCATATAGTTCAATTCAATTTATAAGACTAATGTTCTTATAACATCATAGTGAAAAAATATACAAAAATAAAATATTTAGAATAGAAAATTTGTTAACCTTAAAAAACATATTAAGCTTTTCCAACTGAGTTTTACAATTTTTATTGAAATATGAATCAACTTACTATATGTCGAGACTCATCAAAAAGTAATGTACTAAAGAGGAGGTATAAATGAGCCTCAAAATGCATATACAATAGAAATTGTAAAACACAGCTTCTCGGACATCAACTTCCCAAAAAGGAGGGAAAATTCAAAAAGGTGTGGTTGAGGTGGGAAGTTGATGTCCGAGTGGATCGAGGTCACGATAGCTCAAGTGGTGGAGCAGTGGCGTATCAAGCCGAAGATCGTGGGTTCAAATCCCGCTCGTGCCATTGACTTTTTTATCTTAACCAAAAAAACCTTAATTAATTGTAATATATTAATTGGTCAAGCGGACCACGAAATTAGTGAATTTAATGATTTAAAATGAAGTATACTTCACTAAAGCTGGGTTCGAATCCCGCTCGTGCCATTGACTTTTTTATCTCAACTGAAAATCTTAATTAATCTTAATAAGTTTATTCCAACCCAAACAAATCTGAAAAACATCCAAAAGAATAAGAATCAAGAACAGAGAACGTTCAGGCTCACATGACGTTCCTAATTTTTTAATACTTTGGCCTTATGAGGTTGACCCACACTTACTTTTGGGCCAAAGCATTTATTCAAAGATTGCTTGATGTGTCGCACTTAATTGAATGGTGCCATTCCTTGGCTTTGTACAGAGAGCGAGTTGGAATGTCACCCATTATGAGAATTGTACTTGAGCACGACAGTGTGTATTTAGGTTCCCTGTTCTGCATTTTGGAGGAAACAGGGTTGTTTTATTTTATATAGTACCGTAGGTGGTTTATAGAGTACAATGGTAGTTTATTGTATAGTAGCATTGCAATCAATGATTAATTCATTAGGTACCTACTGTGACCCATTGGGTTTATAGTTTATTGTAGAAAAATCAAAACTTTGAAATAAGTGGAAAAAAGAAAAATGCTTTTTTAATGGCAAAGAAATAGAAGTAAATATTTAGGTGTACTCTTCACGCTTTCAATGAATGTTAATACTCATGTTTGGGACAAATCATGAAAAACTAAAACCGGGATTAATTATACCTGAATAATGTTTTAATAAATCCAAAATAATTATTTTATGCGTCTCAAACAACTTCTTTGTTATGGAGATCAGGTCTGGGGTTTCCAAATATATTATCAAGTTAAGAAATGCTGAGATTTTTTGTAAAAAGGCTGTTCAATCTTCCCTACAATAGTCATAATTATATTTTAAATTTAGAATTAGGAATGTATAGTATGTATGCTTATACCTTGGAATTACATCTGAAATTACAACAGTCATACATAAATTATAAATAAAAATATTCTTTGGAGAAATTCATGTAAAAAACTATATTATCAGTACAACATTAGTGTGGATGTAAATAAAAATTTAGTGACAATGTTGAAAGAAAATTTGAATAAACTTATGTTCAATATAAGTCCATTATATTTAATGGTCTGATTGACCAAATTACTTCTTTTAATTAATTATTCTTTGTATGTAAGGTCTTGGTTGAAATGAAAAAGTTAGTGTCACAAGTGGGATTCGAACCCACAACCTTTGGCTCAATTCGCTGCTGCTCTAACCACTTGAGTCACGATAGCTGAAGTGGTTAGAGCAGCTGTGTATTGAGCCGAAGGTCGTGGGTTCAAATTCTGCTTGTGACACTAACTTTTTCATTTCGACCAAGACCTTATATACAAAGAATAATGTTCAATACAAGGTAAAAGGAAAACAAACATAGTTCTTAATCTTATCGTATTACCCTATTTGACACACATTAATAATTCTACTATTGGAAATGTTCTTTGATATGTCCACTGTCCAACCCAACATCTGTTCTGAAATTTGTTCTATTAGCTTCCAAAATTTTTACAAAACATTGTCTATAAGCAGTTAAAATTTTTCACAACTTAGTCCCTTTCAGTCAGGTGCTGATCATAGTTGTTCGACACAATTGCTGAGAGTAGAAGCAGACTATGTGCTAATATTGAAAAAAGATTATGCACTGTTTTAGTATTGCTTAATTTTTCAAACGCATTTGGATCAATAAACTTAGTCTCTTGATCGCTAAGCTTCACCACATCTACCACTTGCAAATGTTTTATTTTATATGTTAGTAGTCACTAGTCGCTCACAAGTTGTCAATATCACTCCAAAAACATTGGCTTTATTAATTCTGGAGTTCCACATGGGTCTATCTTAGATTACCTTCTATTTTTCATGTTTTTCAATGGTGTCCCTTCTGCTTTTACTTCTCGTTTATTCCACTGATATGCAGATAACTGTCTGAAATATTTCTTCTAAATGATTGAAGATGTTTTTAGGTAGATTTTTGAGTATTATTTTTTCATGAGGTGATGTATATGATGTGATGAAATTATAGTTTGTTGTCTAGTTCATCCATGTCTGTTATTTACCTTTATAAAAGTAGTTTATTTACTTTTGTAAAAAATATATCGATTTTATTATCCTTTTTAAATACGCATTGAAATCACTGCCAATATAAAAATTTAAAGTTTTTAATTTATTTTTTAACTTTATAGATTGTGGGCATGACCTCTTAAAATGTCTGGATCTTTCAAAGTGGGGCTAGCCGGTGCCGGTCTTGTCTTATCCGTTTCCATGTCTCTTCTGGTGGAAAATGTAAGTTATATGGAAGAATGGATCGAGGCTGTTTTTTTAATGCATAATAATCATCTGGTTCTTCATCCATGAATTTGTTATATCCTGGTTTCACTATTGCTGTACATGGATGCATAGTCGTTCTTCCATATTTCTTCTCTACCTTCAGACACTCTTCCTATAAAATTTTAAAAATTAGAATTTTCTGCATGGTTCTACTGCACTATTAAATTTTTCTAACCCTTGGATAATGCTTGCCTATGAAAGGATAGGGAGTTGGGTAATCAGTGTGTGTTGTTGATCTGTAATCTACAAGGTTTGTACACAAATTGTCACAGATAAGATTGTTTAGCCGTCTTATTTCTTCTCTTCTGGCACTCCTTATTACATAAATTATTTAATGCAACTGCAGTGCTTTAATTATAAAAATGTAGCATACATAGTTGTTGGGTATGTAATTAAATTCAACATAGGACAATATTTGTGTTTTGGTTGTTTCACAGTATTTTCAAACACTTGCATCTGTGCCTCCCTGGATACTGATATTAGGTTGTCCTCATTAGAAAAACCAAGTCTATTATATTGTGATATCTTTTGATTTTGTGTAATATTGTCGTAAGGCAATGATAAGAGAGGATATTCCCTGAAATTATCAGTGAAGAATTGAAACACCTTTATGCAAAATTTAACTGTCAAAATTTACCAGTTTGAGACTTTAACTACAGGATTGCTGTACCAGTTGACCTGTTTCAAAAACTCATATCTTCCTGTGTCTACATTATCATTGCTTTCCATTATAGAGCTAGGTGTGTAAGCCCATTCTTTTAATTTTGAGAGACGCATCCTTCGATGATTTAAACTTCAAATATTAACTCACAATTTTATAATACAATTTGAAGCTATTTACAATAATATACAATTTAGTCAGCTGACAAGATTAATTAAAACATAAACAATTTAAAGCCCATGTGTAACATAGTACAGGCTTAAGAAATACTCCGAAGGTTTCATATTATTATAATTTTTTCCTGAACTTTAAAAAAAGTAATATAATTCAATATATTAATATAAGCACTAATATATAATTAGAAGAGTATTCTAGGTTGAAACTATAACTACTCAAGTGAAAATTATCAGATTTATCAAAAAAAAAAAAAAAAAAAAAAATTGTGAATTGTATTGAGATGTTGGTGTACCTACTACTGTGGCTATATTTAGAATGTTATTTCTAAAAATACAGTTATAAATTAAAATTGATAACACAAATAGCCATTTGTTGTTCCTCCTCAGATTCACAAATCAGGAAAGGTTTAATGTTTTTAAAATATTTTAGCTTGCAGTTAGTTGGCCTTTCTATCCATATTTATTATTTTCCATGTGTCTTCTGGTTTATAATCTAAACCATAGGGGCGTTGAGTGTCAGTGAAATATTTTTTTAAAACCACTTGATCGTCAAGAAATTTTCCTGTATTTTTTCCTACCACTGAGGTGTGAACTCTTCTGTACTTTGTTTCTAGTTGAAAGTAGTTCTGGAAATAGTTTATTAAAAAAAAGAATGATTATTATTTATTAGTGTGATAATTTACCCATGAAACTGGTGCAGGCTTTTGAGGGTAGGGGTAGATGTAATCGCATTTAGTTACGGTCATGTAATCAGTTTTATTAAAGCTGGAATCTTGTTGATCGCGACCTGCCAGTTTGAAGCTCTCTTCTCTTTGTAGTCCACTGTAAAAATAAACAAATAAAAATGAGGCATTTTTTTGTAATATAAATCTACAACATTATTACAAACGTACAATGTCGTTGGAAAAGACATAAAGTTCATCATCTTTCGTGGTTTGTCAGGAATTCTGTAGTTTTCTGGTTTGAGTGCTTTAATTTGGTCTTCCTGAGATGAAGACATTTTAGATACGGGTTCATTTCTTGTACCTAAGCGCTTGTAGGAGCTAAAACCTTTTTTGGGACTTGCATTATCAAATGGTAGTGCTGAGTGTTCCAGATACCTTAAAATTGTTTTAATATTACACTCTATGTAGTTGTAATTACATGTTTACTTTCATAATTCTATTCTATTTTTGCAAAAATCAAAACAACTAAATAATATCGATTTATTGATTCAAAATAAACCTACTAATTTATTATGAGCATTCTTTATTAAATTATAATTATTCTTTATTGCATACAAGAAAAATTATTCAAATGTTTGAGGATGGACATTTTAACTGAATTACAAGGTCAGAATTGTTATACAGATAGGATGACAATCTCTGTAAGATGTAAGATACCATCAGTCACAGTGATATATTAGAAATACAACTAGAATTTAATTCAATTCTTCATTAAATGTTTACTGGCAACCCAATGCAATAGTTTTGGTTTAGAATTTGGATGATAGTGTACTTTATAGTATTATATTAACAGTTATTTTATTTTGTGGCCATCCCTTGCAAGTTCAAAGGCAAAGATTCATACCACTAATTAAACTATATCTTGTAATCTGTTATTATTAAATTATTTCATTTTTTGACTATAATAATCAAATGATTTTGAAGATAGGAAGTAAAATAATATTAATAATTTGTTGTATTTTGATAAAAAATTATAATTAACAAAGAATAAAAAAAATAAAAAACAACTGAGTTGGTCATACCATCCTGAAACAAGTGTTTTGACACCGTAGTTTTTACAAATTTCTTCGTTGGGTGCATTATGTGTTATTAACGTGTGAATATGATTCCAGTAATCGTTTGATTTCTTGAAAGACGGGATGTTTTTCTTTTTTCCACTCATTTTAAACATTATTCTATTTTTAGTTTTGCTTATTTATATTTTTTCTACTTTTCTAAAAAAGTTTTCTACTATTTTTTTTTAAAATATAACTTTTACAAATAATTGCTCAGCTGAATTTGTATTACAGCTTATTTTTCTGAACTTCAAATTTCTAGTTTTTTAATAAGGTGCAGAATTCTTCTCAGGGGTGTAGGGTTGTAATTAATGAATTAATGTCATTTAAATTTAGTGCCTTTGTAGCAATTTGAAGCTCTGACAAGTTTCTGCTTCAACTCATGAGGGAGATTGGTTACAGACTCAAAAGTAAGATGAGTTTATAACTGATCTCTTACATGATACTGAAGAGGATGCTTATTGGAGCTTCGAAAGAGGGTAAATGTCATATGATTTCATTAATTACAACACTACCGTGATGAAATACTGAACGATGATGAGAGAAAAATTAAAGTAGTAATAACAATTGGAACAAGGATTTTCTCAGGAGTACAGTATCAAGGTTTTCATTGTTCAGGAATGGCTTTACCATAAATATGACCAATTAATTTTTAGTACCTTCCTTTTAAAACAGAATTCCTCTTTCTTGCATTGGGTGGTTTTTGCAAGTAGTCTTTTGGCTTACAGAGAATCCCTTTTTGGCTTGGACATGCGCTGCTTCGTTGCCTGAAATTTTCTCATGACCTGTCTTTATATGTAAATATATTTAATGTCTTTTGTATATAATTTCTTCTTTGGATGGTCTTTGAATTTATTGATCCTCAATTAGATTAATTTATTAGGTGTACAGGGTTATGGAGGGATGTCGGGTATTACACTACTCTAACTGAGTGGGATGGTTTTTAAATAAGAAACAATGTATTTTAGAGTGAGTGAGAGATTGAATGTGTTTGGCTTTAAGAATTGATTGCATTGTGGGCTGAAATGACTTAGCTGTTGAGCCTTGGCGGCTGGATGGATAGTCTGAGGTCTGACCTCGGTCTGCAAACACTCGTGGTGGGTGATTCTCAGTGCATGCCAGTATTGTAAATAAAAAATTGGTATTAATGGTGGTCTGCAAGAAGCGATAGACACAACTCTGTACATGTGAGTGTATATAAATCAGTAATCATTAATAGCAAATCCTCAATAATACAGGCTCAAGCTTAAAACTGTTCCATGAGGTACAAAAATGTTAACCTAGGATTGCAAAAGGTTGTAATTTAAAGAGGAACATAAATGGTCAAAATAAATACTGAACAAACAGATTCAGTCAGTCAGTGTCAAACGTAACTCTGACTCAGCGTGCAGATTTGAACTTACATAAATCAGCAATCAGTAAGTTGGAAATGTCTTTTAGAATTTTTTGTCTAGAATGGTTTGAATTTTTAACTTTAAAGAATAAAAGCACTTGAATAGTTAAATTTTTTTATTATACATAAATTTAAAGTTAACTTTGGTCTGCACAGACTGGGTAGTTTTTTATTCGACTACAAGTCTTGTAGTCCACCAAAAAGAAAGCAATACTTCCTCCAATTGCCATCACAACGATGACAAGAATTTGGTAGTGGAGACCCAGTGAGATGCCAATGAAGAAAAAGCCTGCCATCGCCATGCACTTTAAAATACAGTTAACATTACAAACTAATTAATTACTAATGCTGGAAAATACTACCTTTGTGAATTTATAAAGGGCACTCGTATTAGCGCTATGGTCTGGGTGGATATGTGCCAGAAGGGAGAAAATTTGCGTGTTGATGCAGCTGTCACCGAAACCAAGTATAAAGCCGCACCCCAATGCTAAACCAACACTAGAACAAAAATAAGCCCATTAACAAAATATAAGAAGTTGACCATTTTCAAAACTATTAAATTCAAAAAAAGGCTTAAAACTGATGTTAATATTGTGTTATGTCACTAAAACATGTAAGCGGGAGCAGTAGTATCAAATTTTCTATTCATATTAATACTTTATTTTAGAAAATATTTTAATTTAGCATATAATCTATGAGGTGCGATTTTGAAATATAAATTAACCATTCTTTGTAACTTTTTTTTCTATTAAAATGACAAAATAATTAAATTTTTTTCGCAACTTCCATTAGGTTCCGCAGTGGATATCTGCAGGACTGGATTGAATTAAAGTTGGTCGTCATTGTGGGAAAGTACACGTCTTTCTGTTTATTACAATGTTAACATCCCAAGTCAGGAAAGTTTTACATTTAGCCTCTATAGATCAACAGGGGCAAAGTTACAAGAGATATAATTTTAATTTGGTGAATTGTTAATCGGATGATAAAACAGAAACTCACCTGGGCTCAATTACAGACACTTGACTCGTCGGGCCGAAAACGGATTCGTTCGGTAAGTTAAGGAAGGTGAGGAAGAGGGCAATGATTTGTAAAACTCCACTCACGCAAATAATAAGACCTCTCTGACATTTAATTATTACTTTCTTCGCGATGATCATGTGAAAAGCACCTCCTGCAATACAGTAAAATACAAATATTACACGTTCACACAGTGATAGATATAGATAAATCATTATATTGTCTCATATCATTAGAAGGTTTAAATAATCCAAATATATATTAATTTAATTCAAAGTCCCTAATTCAAAAACTCCTTATCTTTCTTAAATATTAGAACTTAAAATATTTATATGTTTTCAAAATTTTATACGCACTTTAGATAAGAAAATGACAAAATTTTGTCTTCAAACAAAATCACATTATTGTTTTGGGTATGTGTAGAGATTAGTGACCGTTAATCAATAGATATTCAGATATAGTTTTGGGTATATTGAATTACAACTATAATATACTCTCAACACGACACGCAAGGATGGCACAATTACACAGAAGACAAACACTTTGAGCCCTGAAGATGGTCTCAATAAAAGATCGAAACGTTGGCACGATAAAGAAAATGTTTTTCTGAAACCTACATCACACCATCTCACGATATCTGAATAAATATACAAAGCATTAAAACTTTATTTTACTTAAAGTATTAGTAGCAAATAATATAGTGACCTAATAAAGTAATATATTTACTTGTAAGTAATTTGTAGTATAATATTTGAAACAAATACAGAATCCTCCATCGTAGATAGTATCCAAATAAAAAAAAGTGAGGTGGATAAACTCTAGGGGTACTAGGCACAATAAACTAATTCTAAAACAACCCTCACGAAGACTGGCAAACTCACTGCTGCAATTGGACAGAGCCAGATCAGAGGAATGATCGGACTAACGGTCATCGGCATCTGAGAAAACATCTTTATGACATGGGCATATTCAACAATGATTCCATTTGCAGATTATGCAATGAGGTGGAAGAAACAGCCACCCATATTATCTTTGAATGCGAAGCAACCCCTCAATGGAAACATAATTTAGCATACAGAAAAAAATAAATGTAGCATCAATAGTCCATAAAAGAATCGAGGAGATTGCACTGAACTAAGGAACTAGGAAAGTACAATAAGCCTGTAGGCCTCATCATCATCATAATATAATACTCTTATAAAAGTGGTTACAACATTCATGAAATTCATGAATGGTAAGTGTACACTGTAAGAATAGTCCATTTGTTTTCTGGACAGGGGCAGATTTTTGTGAATATTAGTAGATCAAAGAAATANTTTTTTAAATTTATTTTTTTAACAGGATAATTAATGAAATGAAGAATGGTTGTAAAAAATAATAATGATAAAAATTGTATTTCAATACATCAAGAAACGTTAATTTTCGAATCACGACACATTGCTCAACTTGGCTCTAGTTAAATGAAACATTCCTTCATAACCACTTCTGAATTTAATTTTATGTTGGATATTGGATTGACTTTAAGTTGTCATCCAATCTCGTTTTTTGAACATTATCTAGCTTAAAAATTTGTTTAGACGATAATTTGATAAAAAAAAGTCCTCCAGCCTCTTAAGAACAGCATGCTTATTTATACATTGAAAAATATTATTTTTGGTGTAATAATTTAATTGTTGGTTAACATAAAAACAAAAATGTTCTATAACGCAGAATACTCCAATTTAGTACTGTTTAAAACATAAATCAATGAAATACAGCTTTTTTTGCATATTTTAACAAACATTCTGATGATTTAACCTCATTACCGTGATTCTAGTTCTTAGATTTAGTGTAAATTAATTTATTGATTGAAAATTTCGACGACCTTTCTGCGTGACTGACATTCCTAGTGCAAGCTCTAACAACATTTTTCTGAAATTCTAGGAGACCTTCTTTCATGGCTGATAGTTGGTTTTAAAGAAATTGTCGAGTGCATTTTAAAACTGCATCAAAATCGTACTATTATTTCTATTAAAAAAAAAAAAAAAAAAAAAAAAAACAAAACAAACGGAATGCTGACAAATAATTTTCCTATTTTATGTATTTTCATATAGAAATATTTTATATATATTTTATGGTACGTACGTCGTTAAAAAGCTACGTTCCTCTTCTTTCAAATATGTTAGACGTTAAAATCCTTTTAATCGTCCGTCACACACCAACCTGATCGTCCCCTTGTAAGTTGCAAACCTATAAGTGACGGTGCATGTGATCTTGGACGTTATATATACAGAGTGAGTTAAACTTCTGTTCCTCCCCTTTATTTTTTTTTTATTGGGGCGTTTTTGCAAAAAACCCGAGACTCGTAAATTTTTTAAAAAATATATTTTTTCTTGTAATGTACGGGACATTTTTACAATTTGCACAGTATGTCGAAGAACATCTAACTTTAGCGTGATGGTTTTTAAGATAAAAGTTAACTGATTATTCAGAAATCGTGAGATGCGGTCTGATGTGATGTAGGTTTCAGAAAAACATTTTCTTTATCGAGCCAACGTTTCGATCTTTATTGAGATCATCTTCAGGGCCTGGGATTTACAAACATTTTGTAAATTTAACAAAAACATGTAGGATGTGGAAAAAAGTGAATTTATACAATGCTAGAAATTTTAGACTCAATCAAAATATTTGTATTCACTCAAAGTGTTTGTTTTCTGTGTAACTGTGCCATTCTTGCGTGTCGTGTTGAGAGTGCCAGTGAGATATTGCTGATTTATGTTTATATACGTTGGATTTTGAAGGGGTGGGGAGGGAAGTCAGTACAGAAAAACATTTTTGTATAAGGAGTCGGCTTCTTTGTGGTGAAAAGAGCCGACGATGGGAAAAAACGTTGGTAATGGTTCGGCCAGATTATCCTTTCAGGATTATATAGACGAGGATGAATAGGAAAAGGAAAGCTAAATTGTTCAAAAATTAGACTATGTAAAAATGTTTGATGTGTGGAATGTGATGAATGTTTTATATGTTATATTGTATGTTTTGTGTGATGTGATGATATATGTATGTTATCGATATTGAATTTGATTAATGATATTGGCGTAGCTGCGACTGAGTTTACATGTGTCTGTTCTGTAATTGATGCTGTGTTTATCTCGGTTGATGTAAACCATTTCTAAGAAATTACGTTTATGTTTGTTTGGTTCTGTATGTAATATTTGTGGATTTTTGAAGTCGAAATTGTGTTGTTGTTCAAAATGGTGGGTAGCGAGTGCTGTAGGATTTTGCTTGGGTTTTTTGCAATCATAGATATGTTGTTTTACTCTCTTATCCAGATATTGGGATGTAAGACGGATGTAAGTGCCAGTTTAAACAATTTGTAGATTACGTCAGATTTATTTGTTATTGGTGTGGGATCTTTAATTTTGGATTGATTTGATTTAAAAAAATATTTATTTGCGTTGTATAAATTCAGTTTTTTCCACATCCTACATGTTTTTGTTAAATTTAAACAATGTTTGTAAATCCCAAGCCCTGAAGATGATCTCAATAAAGATCGAAACGTTGGCACGATAAAGAAAATGTTTTTCTGAAATCTACATCACACCAGACCGCATCCCACGATTTCTGAATAATCATCGACAAACGGTCACTAATCACCACACATTAAAGTTAACTATGTGTTAAAACAATTCAATCTTTTTATTTTATTTTTCAAAAGTCTCAAAGACCAACAAATTAATTTTTTTATTTAAGTTTTGTTTGTCAAACATTAATTGATTTAGTTCTCAAGTTGTACATGTGAATTGAAATTTGCACCAGGCTCAATCGCGCTTTATTGAGTTACATCCAGAGCGTCCTGAAAATCGATATTATTTTTTTAAAATGTTTCTTTCTGTACCACTAGCAAGTAGTTTACTATCAATTAAATAAATTGGCTCTTGGTTGAAAAAGGTTTTTTGCCATTAACTTAAGAACAGTTGCGCCAAACTAAAATCCATTTGCACCGCTGAATTCAGCGTAAGAAAACATTTAAGAAATGTACATTAGTGGGTACCTTGCCAGTAGAAATAATTTAGTTCCTTATGGTATCCTGTTACCTGAGGTAAATCAAAAGTTTTCAGTTTATGAGAAACTAGGCAAAAAATAAAAATGTACGTCTTTCGGGATTTTTCCCAAAAATGACCCAATAAAAATATGGAGGGGGCAGAAGTTACATTCACCCTGTATATAAAAATGCGTTGACTCAAAAATTGTAATTGTGAGTTTAGTAGTTTGGGGTGCCCTCTCTATTGAAATAAGATTTCTTCTATTTTTATTTTTACTCAAGTGCCATTAAAATGCCTAACCCAATGAATTTCCTACGCCGTACGTGAGCCCGGAAAGAGGCACCAGTTCTGTCGCTCTTGGTCCAAAAGATTTCGTGAAGCCAACGCACGTTTCGTAAATGCTCCAGCCGAAAGATTGCTGAAAACCTGAAAAATAACACTATAAATTAGTACAATGTGTTTCAAGAAGTCTGTCTGATATTACCAAACATTTAATCACCAGCATAAATGAACGTCAGGAAAAGCAAACGCATTTCTGGGGTCAAGTACAATTTGAAAGTTTGTACTAATGTTTTTAACGGGCCTTCGTTGATGATCTTGTGTTCTTCGACTGCTGTTGGCGTCCTCAGGAAGCACATGGAAACAGCGGAAACGAGTCCAATTCCCGTCAGTATCCTGAGTAACAGGGCTCTAGTTTCTCTGTCCAAGTCAGTGGCATTATGCAGATGCAGGGTCATGTACAAGTTTCCAACGATCATCCTGAAAATAATATATTAACAAAAATTTATAGATTCGTGTTGTGTTAGCTTATGTTGTTATTACTTACGATCCGGTGTACAATACCCAAAATATGCATACATGTCTCGTAACATTGATATTTTTCGAATTGAGGACTATGTAGTTGCCTTCTCCGACCCATAGTATCGAACCTCCGAAACCGCTGAACAATATGCCCAAGTATATCAGCCAGACTAGTTCGAATTCAACAATAGAAATATGGAATCTGCAATTTTTATTTTATTTTATTATTATTTTTTTTAACTATCAATCTTCTCGGCCTGAAATCTTACGTTATGAACACAGCACCTATTACCATCCCCATCCTGGGACCGATGACTGAATTGATCGAAGGGGCCAGCCAAAGAGTGATCCCGTACACAAAATAAAGCCCTCCAAGCCCGGTAAATCCATCGATTGAGAATGAAGGGTTCTCAAAAGAGATACGTTTGTACATAGTTGGCTACAGAAAAAATAATCAACGTTAGTTCTTTAATGAAGACAAAAACGAGCTGAACAACATTTGACAACATACATTTTCTAGATTTGATCTTCCTTTATGGATTAAAAACTCAGTTGTGTGATTAAGTGGTTTTAAAAATTGATTACTGATAATTCATTGTAACCATATCACAAATTTGCTGAAAGTCAATGATACACTTCTGCCGTACCTACCATTATTCGTCATTATTTCAGTCATTCGAATGACACCGAATCCAGCATAAAAGTTGAGCGAACAATCATCAAGCTACGAAATATGAAACGTTGTGTCACAAACTGGCGACATAATTGTTTGCACTAAATTGCACTTTTACTTGACAGTATTTAGTATGGCGAGTCAGGAGCAGAGTTTCGTTCTCATGTAGCAGTTTATAACAAAGGATTTCCATTCCAATTTCGCTAAATCGTTGGATGAAGCTAGAAATGGTTAATGGATGCTGTCGAATCGTATTGCATTGAAATCTCACCTACTGTAACTTTGAGAACTACTTTGGCCGCTCCCGCTCAAGGCATTTTCATTATACAGGGTGATTCGCTACTTGTACGACAAAGTTCGTCAAGTGCTTCTACACCTCAAATGCAACAAAGAAGTTAGTACGAACCAACGAACGATTCTCAACCCTTTCGCAAATATTCAATATTTTGTTTTTTCAATTATCTATGATTTTCGTCATAAATCTACTCGTAGCTCTTAAACTATTTTTGAGGAAAGAAATCAAATAGAGCGTTAAATTTCCTTTAAGAAGGAAAGAAAAAATGCACCCTTCTTGAACTTTCAATTTAATTTATGGTAAAAAACAAATAAATCTTCCAAAAACTGTTAAATTTAAAATCTGTAAAAATACCTAAATATGCAACCTTACTGAACAAATTCACGGTAGAGCTTTCATAACAACTTCTTTGTTTAATAAGTTTTTTATCGGTATATCTTTTTGTTTAAATACATTGAACCGAATTACAGAAATTTTACGTTAAATGGGAAAACAAAGGTGGTGATGTTGTGATAAAGTATTAGTGGGTGTGACACGAGTAATTCAACATTTTGTCTTAGGTAAAATTTATTTCCCAATTTTCACTTATTAAAAAAAGGAAGAAAAATGAAACAAAAGACATAAAAAAAGAGCCAATACACCAAAGCAGAAAAATTGAACAAAATAGTTACACTAAACATAGACAAAAGAAAAAAACGAACAACAGTGCAGAAGTTGTAAAACCCAACTTTAACCTAATAGAAACCTTAAACGTAAAGATCAAACAATGAAAAAGAGACAATAAACATAGTGAACAAGGAAATTATATTCAAACATTTTAAACTGTAAATTTTTGTTATAAATCTAATAAAGCAATAAATTATTATCAGAAAAAATATGAAAAACACTGATTTGGCAGTAAAATATAAGTAGCTCAGCAAATGAAACTCACCTTATCCTCTTTATATTGTCAACTTAGCAATCCAACTGCTGATGCAATCAGTTATGATTATTGAACGTAGACTTTTAGAAAGATTTAAAATTAAAATTAAATAGCTCATTGACTTTGACCATCATGTTTGCTTATTTAAAAAATAAATAGTAGAAATGTAAATTACAAACTGACAATTGACAAAACAACAAGCTGAAATTGATTAAGAAGTGTATTAATTAAATTTTTTTTTTTTTTTTTTTGGCAAAGTGTAAACTCAAAAGTTTTCTTGTGTAATATGAATAACAATAAAACGTCTCCGAACTAATAATTTTAATTATAGGCTTTGTTCAGAGTTTTCAAGTAGGCAAAACCTGGTAAACTTAAAATGAGGCTTAATACAAAAGAAATCCGCCATTTTCTTTCAAATATTGACAGTGCTAAAATGAAATATAAAGATTTTTTTGTACATAGTTGAATGATTTCTTACTAAGAGTGCTGAGAAATACTTGTATAAATGGTTATGTCCATTTTGGACAAAACAGAATTAACGTTTATAACAACGTTTTACATTCTTCTTTTGCGTTATTTTTAAGTTTCAGTATGTCACAATTAGACTAGGAAAAATTAGAACGACATATACTCATTAAAATTCAAAGTTTGTCAGGAATCTTAAAAGCAAATGTTTTGTATGGATGTTGAAATTTCGGTAGGAAATGCTTCAACTGAAGTGCGCTACTGAGGCTAATATATAAATATAAATAGTTTGTATAAATAACATTAATTATCAACGTAATTGCTACGTAATTACTAACTATTTACGTCCAATGTACCAAAAACAGAATTAATGTATATAACGAGTTTTTACGTGTGACTTTTGCGTTATTTTTAGGTTTCCATAGGTCAAAATTATTAATAAATAGAAAAAATTACGAGGTCATCTAGTCATTAAAATTCAAAGGTTGTCAGGAATCTGAAAAGCAAACGTTTTGTATGGATGTTGAAATTTCAGTAGCAAATGCTTAAATTGAAGTGTGCTACTGAGGCTAATTTTCTGGTAGGTTTTGTACAAATAGTTAATATATAAATATAAATAGTTTGTATAAATAACGTTAATTGCCAACGTAATTGCTACGTAATTACTAACTATTTACGTCCAATGTACTCAAAACAGAATTAATGTATGTAACGAGTTTTTACGTGTGACTTTTGCGTTATTTTTAGGTTTCCATAGGTCAAAATTATTAATAAATAGAAAAAATTACAAGGGCATCTAGTCATTAAAATTCAAAGGTTGTCAGGAATCTTAAAAGCAAACGTTTTGTATGGATGATGAAATTTCAGTAGGAAATGCTTAAATTGAAGTGCGCTACTGAGGCTAATTTTCTGGTAGGTTTTGTACAAATAGTTAATATATAAATATAAATAGTTTGTATAAATAACGTTAATTACCAACGTAATTGCTACGTAATTACTAACTATTTACGTCAAATGTACCCAAAACAGAATTAACGTATGTAACGAGTTTTTACGTGTGACTTTTGCGTTATTTTTAGGTTTCCATAGGTCAAAATTATTAATAAATAGAAAAAATTACAGTCATCTAGTCATTAAAATTCAAAGGTTGTCAGGAATCTTAAAAGCAAACGTTTTGTATGGATGTTGAAATTTCGGTAGGAAATGCTTAAATTGAAGTGCGCTATTGGGCCTTATTTTCTGGTAGATTTTGAATAAATAGTTAATATATAAATATAAATAGCTTGTATAAATAATGTTTATTACTAACTTTACATTTACATACAATGTAGCCAAAACAGAATTAATGTATGTAACGAGTTTTTATGTGTGAGTTTTGCGTTATTTTTAGGTTTCCACAGGTCAAAATTATTAATAAAAAGAAAAAATTACAGAGTCATCTAGTCTTTACAATTCAAAGGTTGTCAGGATTCTTAAAAGCAGACTTTTTATATGCAAAGTATAATTAGTATATTTCTTTCATAAGTTCGTGAGTTTCCACAAGTCAAAATTATAAATAAGATTGTTAATAAAGAAAAATAAAAGATAATTTTCCAATTAAAACTCAAAAGTTACCAAAAGTCTTAAAAGCATACTTTTTGTAATATAAGTGTTCAAATTTAGAAGATTCAGTTAAATTTCTTGGACAACAAAAGTTTCGTTTCAAAGTTTTTAAATTTTAAATATAGCGATAGTATCAGGAGTTATGTCACCAACTTGAAATATTTTATGAGATGTTGTTGTACGTGAGTTTCCTTAGGTGTTACGTATATCTGTTTATGTTTTAGTAAAAATTAAGAATAGAAAAAATAGTAGAAAATAAAGTTAAAAACTAAATGTTTACGTGAAAGTAGATTATTTTTAATTTAAGAAATCAAATTTATGGTATAACAGTTTTTAATAATTGTCACCTTTGTTGTTTTTCAGTTTTGTAAGTAAAAATTAAGCATGAAAAGTATTAAAAGGGTCTAAGCACCTAGACGCCTCTTTCGTGTTCTTAGAGGATGACGAATTTTGGCCATATGCATTATTTAAAACTTATTTAAAACATATGTTTGTATTTTTTCTGATATAATCGATGTTTGGTAAATGTAGTTGTTTTTAGAATAAAAAATAAAAATAACGACAAACAACTTTGATTAAGAAAGTTTAGAAAACAGGCGGAATAATTGTGCTGCCGACTAATTTAGCTATCACATCAACTTGAGCCTTGAAGTATTTATCCATGGTCAAATAAATTATAAACAAGCTCACCATTAAATTGTTGAAAGTGAAATCAGCCGAGAAGAGGAGAAGAAAGCTGAAACCAAGATGAACAGTCTTGAGCACTTCATAGGTCACTTTGTTAAAAAACATGTTGCCCGAAACAAAGCCGCGTCCGTACTAAAGAGGCAGGCGCTACGAGCCGAACCGGGCCACTTCCAACTGATAACTGAGCCTAATAAAGCAGACTATACACCGTGTTTACGTAATAGCAGAAGATTAAAGTCATCGAATTTTCAACGATTCCGCTTCTCAATCGCGAATTTATATTTTTACAACGGCAGTAGAGAATGTAGTGTATACACCGGCGGAGTGTACTGTCTTCTTATGTTCCCCTCACTCCTATTTCTTTAAGGACTTTCTAATTTTCTCCCACCTAAGCTAAAAACAATACTTAAGCCTGAGGATTTTGAAATAAACGCCAACGCCCAAAAATTTACAACAGTACTATAGATATTCGGGAAAACTTTAAAAATAAAAAAATTAAAAAATCTCAACCAAGGCCTTACATAGAAAGAATAATTAACTGAAAGAAGTAACTTGGTCAATTGACCACTAAAACGTAAATGGCTTAAAAATAAAAATGTAACAGGCTAAAAAAAAGTTCGATAACAACACCTTTTATTATAATAATGGACGTATGACAGCAGTTTAACATTGAATACATTGCATTTTTTAGCACTAATTTTAACAATCATTACGCTTTGAAAACATCCGTGAAACACGTCAGCTAAAACTTATGAATTGACAGTTGACTACATCTTTTGCTCATGGACATCCATGCCCACCTAAACATATATTTACAAGGATACCAGTGAACAAAATTATATAACATCGTCTCCAATCAAGGCCTGAAAAATATTTCAACACAGAATCCAACATTTTTACATACATTAATTTCCTTAAATTTAAAATTATCCCTTCTATGTTTACGAGACATGTACAAACTTTTCTTTGCATGAAATTAATTTATTTAACGTGTTATTTAAATGGTTACGAAACCTATTTTTTATTTATTTATTACATAAACCGAGATTGTTTAAATTAATGTTTTTACATTTCGATTAGTATTGAAAACGATGGAAATAAGTCTATCAAACTGTATGCCACAGTACGAGCTGATTTTCGAATACAAAAATTATTTTATCTAATTAAATGCCCTCATCACATTTGATAAAAATGTTCAATTCATACATCATCTTAATTTTTCTAAAAGTTTCTTTTTTTTGGATATTTGAATGGTGTTTCATTTCCTATTTTATAAACAAAATTAAACGGTATGCAAAGTACACAATAAGTAATTCATATTTGTTTTTTAAATGAACTATTTAAATGTTTAAATTAACAAAAATAATTGTAAACATTAAATTTCACATTTTAAAAATTCAAATTTTCATATAGCCATTCTTTTACCAATATATCAATGAAAAATATATAAAAATCTTTGACGAAATTACTACAGTTTATTAATATACAGCCTCTATAAACACTCATAAGACTAAAACATATTTTTCTTTTTTTTTTTGCTTAATATATATTTTATTGGTAATAATTATATTTCCACATTTTTTTGGCAGTTAAGAAACAATACTCTTCCAATACATACATTTTATTTATTTTTACATCCACGTTTTTCTTTAAATATTAATATGAAAATATAGTTATTTCTACTGATAAGTTGATATAATAAATTGAATGGCAATCAGTCAATGTTACACATATTTCTTATCTAATTTAGACAAACATATGTTTTCTTTTATACTCAATAATATTTTCTTCTCTTAATTTAGTGAGCTTTAATAAATAAACTAGTTTTAAACTAGAGTAGACCATTTGTTGTTAGCTTTAGAGCCATATTATTTTCTCCCAACTAAGCTATAAAAAATATATCCCGAGCATCTGATGAATATAAAGAAGGTAGGTATGTTAATGGTATATCTGTACAGGATGAATACAAAAATCATAGAATAACATTGGCTTTAAATTAAAACAATAACATATATATATAAGTTACGCCTGCACGAAACCACTAATTCAGCAACAAATGATTCTCTACATTCCTCTATACAAATTCAGAGAATGTATTGTAAGCATAAAATATAGATTGTATTGTAAGACCCTTCTTCGTCAGATCCACTCGGGACTCCTAACTGTACAGACACTTTTAAAATAGAATCCTTGTGTAAAGTTATAGTTTATATTATTGAATAAACGTTATTTATAAAAAATTAGTTTCTTACATCGAAACCATAACTGGCGCAGTCGGTAGGACACCTGCGGAGAAAATTAGGGAATATAATTTTCTTCAATTCAATTGTTTACCGCAAGGACCAATCAATCGAAGAGACTACAGAGGAATTCACATGGAAGCGTGTCACCTAGTACTGTGAGTTGATTAAAAAACTTTTATAAATTTGGCTATTGCCATTGCAACCAACAAAATAGGTCTTATAAGAAATTTAAGAAAACAGTTTTTACGTAAATTTAGAGTAAAAGGGGTTGAAAAATCTTGTAAAATTAAACATAAGACACATACAATTAGTACCGAATTTCATAAAATCATGAATCCCCCGTTTCCAGAAACGTTAAAAAGCGAGTATCTCAACATGATACCCATTTTTAAGGGCGAGCCTGAAGTGTTAGCAAGGTTCATTGGTATTTGTCAAAAATTAGTTGACTAATTTTACATAGTGATGAATCCGGGAGATTTTCAAAATGAGTATTTATTAGCAAGTATCAATTCGAAAATTCAGGGACCGGCGGCGGAAATAGTCTTCGACTCAGGCGCAAGTAGTTGGCCTGAAATAAAACATGCATTGTTAACCAGTTACTTAGACAAGAGGGACATTTACACCCTAGTCCTTGAACTTTCGGAATTAAAACAAACTAACAAGACCGTTTCAATTTCTTGAAAAGATTCAAAAACTTGTAAATCTACAAATTAGTTATCTCAATAATTTAATGCCGGACGATGATGACACTCTGGGTGAGTTCTGTAGGAAATTAGGTATACGGATTTTATTAAAGGGATTAAGAGAACCCATGAGTTCTCTTTTGCAAGCTAGAAACCTCTCAGATCTTAATGAAGCGCTCAATATGCTTACTAATGATTTTCATCACCAATCCACTCCAGGATCCAAAAATTTTGGGCAGGTAAGGAACACAAAAGCGTATACACCGAGACCGTTTAGATACCCACAACATCCACCATTTTCGCCACCACAAAAACATTACCCACGACAAAATTTTGTATAACCTAACGAAAGGAACTACCAACTAGGAAACCCATTATATTCCCTAATTTTCTCCGCAAGTGTCCTACCGACTGCGCCAGTTATGGTTTCGATGTAAGAAACTATTTTTTTAAAAATAACGTTTATTCAATATAAACTATAACTTTACACAAGGATTCTATTTTAAAAGTGTCTGTACAGATAGGAGTCCCGAGTGGATCTGACGAAGAGGGGTCTTACAATACAATCTACATTTTATGCTTACAATGCATTCTCTGAATTTGTATAGGGGTAGAATCATTTGTTGCTGAATTAGTGGTTCCGTGCAGGCGTCTATATNGAGAGAGAGAGAGAGAGATATATATATATAGAGAGAGAGAGAGAGAGAGAGAAAGGTAAATAAAGGTAAATAAAGGTAAACTGTAGATTTCAATTTATAGAAATTAGAAATAATTAGTTTAAATTATTAAAGTGAGCGATTATGGAAATAGGCCTAGAATTCTGGGTTTAGTAGATATTATAATGTGTTTCTAGTTAGTGATAATAGCATTTTGTTTATTAAGTTTATTGCAAATAAATTATTTAACTGACAATTTGTTTCCACCCTGCAAAAAAACAACGAAATAGACCAATTTTCAACCATTTTTAGGAGAGCTGTAACAGTCGAAATAAAAACTGGCAAAATTAAATTCGTTGTTATATTGATAAACACGGGGAGATTATTACCATTATAATAAATTACAGATTTGAATTGGTACGTTACAAAATAAAAAATATTCATCATCACACTCAACACTCCTATAGTGTAAAGATTCCCTCGTATAAAATTTCATGCGTTTTGGCACAAATAACATAACAAGGACAACATTTCAAAATTGAAAAAAAAAAAAATCCTTTTTATACACAATATTTAACAATAATCGGGCATTAAATATATATATTGATATTTATATCGCACATATCTCTAGAATATTTACAATCTCGTCCCATACTTATAAATGATAAGTATAGGAGACGACTAATACCACATATACAATATAAAGTCTATATGACTAGATCCACTTCCCGCCAAGGATTCTTAAGGCTTATTTTTAAGGTAAAATAGTTAAGGCTGGCGAGTGTTAACATATCCTGGCTATGGCGATGACTGCGACAAGTAGAGCCGAGGAGGAGGCCATGCCTCTGCCTGCAGAAGTGTCACCGTTTCCTGTCACGTTGAGCCTGATGGTTGTCTGCCCGATGCCCCGTCCTGACCAGACCAAAAGGCTGAACTCTCCCTCATGCTCTTTCCCTACTCGATCCACCGTCAGCAAAGCCTTGTGGCAATTGGTCCAATTGCCGTTCTGAACAAAACAGAAGAAATTGTTAGTTCTGATTTTGAATCACGGGAATACTAATCTAATTTTTAATGTGATGGTAATTTAGGTAGTATGCTAGCTTATTTTTGGTGCGAATCTAGCGATCGCTAAAATAACAAGTCTCTGGGTATGACTGATACCAAAAGAATTAAAAGATCAAACACTATTAAAAGCTTTCTACACTACTAAACTATTAAAACTTAGGGTTAGAGAGGGGTTAAGTTTGGTTAGGTGCTGTTAGGGTAAAAATGTATTTTCAGGATTCAATGTTTTTTCGTGAAGCAGAGAAAAGATGGACGTGTGAGTTTTTTTACATTATATAGAATATGGATTGCAAGGTTGGAGAAATAGAAGGGAGTATTACCCAGAGAATTTTAAAATAAAGGGTTTGCATTCTGTACAGTAGACTTGCACAGTTCAATATGCACATAAAGGGCTTAGAAGGGCACTGTACAACCTTTTAATTTTAGATTGGCAGTTTTCGATCATTTTGGAACTTTCTACCTTTCACGAACAGATAAAAGGGACAAGACTAAACATAATTCACACCGAGACCCAATGAAGATGGTCAGAAGCCGCAAAGCGTCTGGTATATTAAAAATAAAAAGGGGATATGCAGACTCACAGTAATGTTTCTCGTTTACAAAAATTAATTAATCGTACTTAATCTACAACCAGGATATGTATATCTGCATGTCAGAGAATGTATAGTTTAGGTTAATAAACCCCCAGAGGAAACCTCACAGCATTTTATTAATTTGCCATTGTAAGTTTCGATCGTTTATGAAGGAGTGATTTTAACAGTTGCAATGTTACGTTTCAATCGGTGTGTTGGAGTGAAGTATGAGAATTTGATGAAGTACAGTCCGATGCATCGTTTGGTTTGCAATTGAGTATGAGAATGAATTGAATATATGAGAATTGGATATATTATTGTAAATAAAAAAAAGGAAGTGCTTTTACGTTAGAGAAATTTTTAGCTTTGCTTATTTAATAATTATATATTTTTTTATTTAATATTTAACTGCTTGAAAAGATTCTGTTGTTCTAAAGTTTTATTTATTTAATTATGTTCCACCTTAGAATCGTTTGAAAGAATTCTGAAGAGATCGGTTTTTGATTTTTCAATAGATATCACAATAATATAGTGAAAACTTTGCGTTGTGAAAGTTTAGCATTATCGGAAATGAAAACTTGTCGACTGGCTCGAAGGTGTGATAAACCTAAATGAGAATTGTGTTGAAAAACCGATTTCAAATAAAGCGGCAGAAGTTGAAAGGGGATAGTGCGTGATGAGGAAGCACGAAAAGGAAGCTCAGGGGAGATTTATAGCCCTTAGTAAAACAGAGAGTTAAATAATTCATAGGATACTTACTGTGATGTTGTGAGCTGTTATTCCCCATAAAGTGGTCCCGGGAGCAATAACTCTCGCCGTGGGAAGTATCCAAAGGACTTTGGTGGCACTGGGACTGGCGCAGTACTCGGCCAAAAGGGAAATAGCGTCACCGACTTCGGCCACCTTCGACAAGTTCCTCGCTAGGACCATCGGCACGCCTGAAACACGTAGACATGTTGTAACTGTTTAGAAGAGAGCAAATCAATGAGGCAGGTAGAACGGTCGGCAACAGGTGGCTGTCCCTTCTCTCGGACGTCATTAAACGAACGTGACCTTTCACTCAATTGCCCCTATTATATCAAATTATTAGGGATGGAGGATCGGGGAGATAGACTCACCTGTGACTTTTAGATGGACATTGTGCGTTCTCCAAGCATTCAGACGGTCCGGTTCCGGGGCGTAACACCTATAGTGGCCGGCCTGCTGATAAAGGACAGAATGGATCGACAATGGTGCGCCTTGTCCTAATGGCGAGACTTGCCCCGAGGTGGAAACTCGTCCCCAGCAGCCTCTCTCGTTGCCCCCGCACTCCAATTGGACGGCACCTCCAACGGAAACTTCGACAGCGTTTCCCGAACCAGTGGCCGCCTCTGTGCTCCCACCCACTTCTATGTCCCCTGGGTTCATTTCTCCATCACCATCTAAAATTGAAGTGAAACAATTCTCTTAATCGCTTGATTTCGTATACACCGAAGTGTATACATTTAAAGTTAGTACTGGTGTTTTATTGTAAAACATGCAACGGGATAAAAAAAACAAAAACCCAACAATATACAGGCTATTCGTGTTACAAACTTTGCCAGTAGATTCTACATTCAAAAAGGAACCAAAAAGTCCTAATTAACTATGGTGTGAATCTCAACAGTTTAGGAGATATTTCACTTTTTCTAATTTTTTAAGATTTCACGACCTTGCTTCAAATAAACAAAGATAACTCCAAAACTAAAAGGTTTTGGACAAATCCGTTAATACCATTGAAAACTAAGTTAATTTTCCATTAAGATGTGATTAATAACTAAACTTGTAAACCTTCGCGAAATAAGCGTTTTAGTAGCGAGTACTTTGAAAAATTAATTAAGGTTTTTAGTTGAGATGAAAAAAAGTTATCCTTTTGCCATTTTTCAAAGGAAAGGAGGGAAAACTCATAAGGTGGGGTTGAGATGGGGAGTTGATGTCCGAGTGGATCGAGGTCACGATAGCTCAGGTGGTAGAGCAGCGGCGTATCTAGCCGAAGGTCGTGGGTTCGAATCCCTCTCGTGCCATTAACTTTTTTCATCTCAACTAAAAACCTTAATTAGTTGTAAAGTATTAATTGGTCATGCGGACCACGAAATTAGTGAATTTAATACTTTGAAAAAAAATTTTTTTTCTAAGTTGAAAAATTTACTATGGTGATTCTAAACTTCCAAACCTAGAGACCAGAAAATTTCGGAAAACGAACCCCATTTAATATCATTTTTAGTGGTGCAATTGCTTTTTTAATTACTTTTTCAAAGATGAAGAAATTGATGAAGGAAAAGAAAAACCTATGGTTGAAGGTAAGGTGGAAAGTTTAATAGTGATAAAAAATAAAAAAACTAAAGGAAATTTTGAATGAATTTATTAAACGTTTTTTAATGTTGATTCGAAATGCTCTCCACCCTCCGCATTGTATTTTCGACGCGCTGCTGTTGCATTAAACCCGCAAAACTTTTACGTAAGATGTATAACAGCGTATTCTTCATTATAAAAAGTAGCCATAGTGTTAACTTTTGTTGCTAACCCAAAGAAGATTTATCCCAGACAATGTAAGGATTGATTAGACTTATGTGTGGTGTTATGAATATAATTCTTCGAATAATAAGCAACCATATAAAAAACAAGTGCGAAGTTGAATATGATGACAATCGGCTTTCAAAAAATTTTGGAACTAGAGAAGCCTTGTTAAGTATAAATATTCTTTTACGGAAATATCGCGATCAGAAATGGATGTATTTGTTTGGTTCTTGGATTACGAAAAGGCTTTTGACCTTGTACAATATGATAAATTAATTGATATTCTTACAAGCACTAACATTGATGATATATATCAGAAGATAATCGCCACTGAGGTCAAAAAGCTGAAATAAGAATTGGTGACATTGATACTAGTGATATCATTATGAAAAAAGACGAATAAGACAGCTGTTTACTCTCACCGCTACCGTTCAATCTTTAACTGATACTATTTTTAAAGAAGCTCTAAAAAATTGGAATTAGGCAATAAAAAGATAAGATTTGCAGACGTCACTGCTATATTAGCTGAGAGTATTGAGGATAAGAAGAAACTAGTAGTAGTATACCGTTGAATATGGTGTAGATACATATGGTCAATTCTATTATACGGAGCCAAAAGCTGGACTATGAAGGTTCATACTTCATACTATGAATAGAATAGAAACATTTTAAATGTGGCTTCTCCGAAGAATGCTAAAACTATCCTGCACTGAATTTTAAACAAATGAACGAGTACTTCAAACAGCTAATACTGAAAGAAGCCTCATATCTAATATTAAACACAGGAAGGACATATTGTTAGAAGCCTATTACCTCAACTGATAATGAAAGGAAAGTTGAGGGAAAGAGAGGAATATGACAGAAACGAATGTCTTGATTACAAATCATAAGAAAATGGACGATCATAAAAGAGGTTACAGCATGTTCAGACTTGCTGAAGATCGAGAATAGTGGAGGATAATGATACGCTAGATGGACGGAGTAGTGTACTGATTATGATGATGGCATGACAATCTGAAACAACCTAACTACGACTTATCGCCACGCAGATCTAAGGAGAAAACTTACAGTATACATCATGTTTTACTAAATAAGAAGAGATATGAAGTGCTGATACTATCACGATTTGGGTCAGTCAAACCTTAAAGAAATCTCTCGCCGCATCAAAGTACGTGGGATATCCATTAGTAGGACAGGAAAGCTGACGGACTAATGGACTGGTATGAGTAATTTATTGTGGAATTTAAAAATACAGGAATTTTATGAGTTGAATGTAAACGTAAGGAGAGTTTTCGAGTATCCTTTTGTTTGGAGGTATTGGAGTATCTTGTTGATGTAAGTTGCTGGTCGTAGTCGGTTAGTTCCGAGGCTTTGCAGTGAGGATAGGTGGCATTCAATTTTTTATTACACAAGTAATTGAATGTTACTTGTCACTGTGAAAAAGTAATCATTTTTAAAGACAGTCTGATCTTTAAAAACGCTATTAAATCTTGCTCAATTACAATCCAGTTTTTCACTGTATAATTATACTTTTCATTATGAACAAACGTAATTATTTTGTCGTCAAATGTTGATAATTTGTGGAAAACAACATACTAATTAAAAAATGATTGAGGATTTTGAAAAAAGAGAAAAGTAACATTTTACATGAAAATCTTGAATTATTGTTATTTATTTAATTTTTTTTAAATGAAGCTTCACTGGATTTTAGTAAATCTGCGCAAATAAGGAATACCACCGAGCTACGTATAAACAAAAGGGATGACGGTATTGTTATCATATAGATGAACATTACCGTTCTTACCTCCTTCCCTTACACGTTTTGGTTAGTAAGACTCAGATTGTCCAGAAGATACAGAAATAAATGCATACGTCCAAACTGCCGCAAAAAAAGAAATAAGACACTGAGCAAAAGTGAAGGCTCCAGTTGAGTAGGGAGAACAAACGAGTGTTTGTGTGTGTGTGTGAGAGAGAACATAAAAAGAAATTGGATTCAGGATGGGCAGGACTGATTCCGGCGTTAGGGGATTTGAGAAAAGTTTGGCTTGAAACCAAACGCCTTCTTATCAATTCTACTGGGTGCAATTCCCATGCTAATGAAAGCGTAGAAAAGGTAGTTGTTCAATTTATTGAATTTGAATATCCCTCCATTTTCAAAAACCGGGCATAACTCACCACGGTTTTTTAAGCAAAACAATTGAAAATATAGTATTTCATACAATACGTACACAATACAGACACTTTAATTTAATTTAAGTACCGGAGGAAAATGGCCTTGTCCTGAACCAACACTATTAGAAGACACCACAAAGGTTTAATTAAGTGCCTGTATGAAAATGTTAGACAATAAAATGTTCTATTTGGTCAATCACCAAAGAAAATATTAATCAACGGCGGGATGCTTCATCGATGTTATATGTAGATGTTGTTATTTTTTAAACTACAAATTGAACTTTAGTTTTATCCTAGTCACATGGTTGGATAATAAACTCCCTTCCCGAAGGGATACTTAGGGGAAGAAAAAATTCCTGCATGCTCTCTATATAGAGCCAAGGAATTAAGTGGAATACGAGGGCTTTGACCCAAAAGTAAGTTTGTCAACCTCGAATGGCCTATTCTTAATCGAAAGAGAGTGACCCTTCTTTTAGGAGTCAGGTTCACCCAGGGCAACCTATCGACAGTGCTTTTGTACGAGGGAGTTTCTCTACTTATGCGGTCCACCCACGCTGCCATTTTTTTAAAATCATGTAATCAGGTTTTTCCTAGAGTTCTGTATGCTGCATAGATAATTTTCTATCATTAACTAAATCTAAATGATCTAATATTTTGTTTGTATTTTTATATTTTCTGATAGTTTATCTACTTTTCATTTTTTGTTGTTACTGCATTATGGAATTATTTGAATGGCTAGTTTTTTCTATGATTTCTTTTCCAGTTTTCCAGTGTTTGCTGCCTTTAATGTGGTTTTTAGGGCTAGTTTGTTAAAGATAGGTCAGTTTAACGTCTCTTTCCATATAGTACATAAATGTCTTTTGTTTATTAGTTTGATGTTTATACACGAATTTTACTATGCCCCTTTTAGTACTGCCATACTGTGTCTGCTCTTGTGGTTTTAAAAGTAATCATTTTTAAAGACAGTCTGATTTTTAAAAACGCTTTTAAATCTTGCTCAATTACAATCCCGTTTTTCACTGTATAATTATACTTTTCATTATGAACAAACGTAATGTCTTTTGTCTTACAAACGTAATTAGTCGTATAATGTCTTTTGCTATTGTTTTGTGTTTTCTTCCATAAATACCGGCTTCGGAGTCCCTTGACCAAATATAGATATCGAAAAGATTCGGCATTGGCTGGTACGAGTACTTTCTCTCATACTGCTTTTTCTGATACTTTAAGTAGATATTTCTTTGCGACGTTATTCCTCGATTATGTAACACTCTTTCGATGTTCCTCTCGGTGTCAAAAAAAAAAAAAAAAACTGTAAACGAGTTTGAAAATTTTGTTAATGCAACAAATATTGAGATTAAATAATGAAATTGCATACTACTAATTTATAGTTATAAGAGTTATAAGTTATATGGCTATTGGGTTTACTTACTGACACTGTTAACTAATACGTGTTAGCGGTAATCTCGTTACGTGTATATTGCTAAGTTTAGGGACTTTATTGGACGAAGAAAAAATTCTGTTAATATTGTAACTGATGTCTACTATGGGAGTATGTTATCAACGTATACACGTGTTGTGTTTTGTTCATGATCTCTGGGATGTATTTTTTTTCTAATGTGTGTAAAAGTTCTAGTGTATTCCTGATAATAATTTACTTACATCTGACGTTCAGAAAATAGCCGATCGAAGAGTATGTGGACAGGAGATGCCTCGTCGTGCATTTGTACCAGCCGTTGTGTTCTCGCTTTAAAGATGTAAAATTCAAGAACCCGTCGTTCGACTGTTCCACAGGCGGGGCGCCATCATCTGAAAATCGTTGCATTTCAAGTTATAGATAAGTAGGGTTGATAGGGAGAGGGAAAAAAATTGGTCTCACCTTTTTGCCAGACGGGCAGAGAGGGCGGATTAGAGTCGACGTCGCATTTCAGCGATACGGGGATTCCTTCCCTGAGAGGGATGCCGAAGCCGGGTACTCGTGTTATCGCAAACGATGGGGTGACTGAAACAGAAAAGCTCATTTTAGCGACGGACGACCCATTTACAAGATTTATAATTGAGCCCTTTAATCCTAATAGGGGAATTAATGGGGAGAGGGCTTTGGAAAAGCGTTGGGAATTTGATTAAAATTGCTCTTTGATTAGAGGGATTATAAGCATAATGGAGAAACCGTATTAATAATGTCAATCGCCTTTGGCTATTGACTAACTATCTGGTTTTTTACCACCTTATTTGATTTCAGCCATACTGAAAATTTTTAATTTTCTTTCTAATTAGATTACTCAGTCTTCTCTATGTTTCAAATCTCCAGTTCATAATGTTTATTTTTAGGCGTATTATCCAAACTGTAATATACAGTACACAATAAAATTGTTTCAACGATAAAAAACTAGAAATATGGCTCTCAGGTCTATTTGTATATAGAAGAATGGAGACAATTAATTATAAACATTAAATTAAAAATAAGATTTTGTATTTGGATTTGGTACTATATAAGCTCACATTGTATACACATGTACAGAGTTGAGTCCATCATTTCTCGCAGTCTACTGGCCAGTCCAGCTTTTGTATTTTATAATAAATTACCGGCAGGCCTTGAGTTTTACCAGCCCCTGTGTTGGCAGTCCGAGGTCAAATCTCGGTCTTTCCGTCCATCCACCGTCGTTGTGCTCTGGGTATCAATAGATAGGTCTATTCCGTATCAATTGCATACAGTTTCAAGATACAAATTCATTCACACTTTCCTTCATTCTTAAATACATCCTTTTATATTTACATACCATTCACTCAGGGTGGTGGAGTACTCGATATTCCACCATCACCCTCTACACACATTACATAACTAATCTAATTGAGGGTCGATGAGGTACTCAATACTTTCCCGTCAACCCTCTTACACTCTACATTCACGCTAGTACATATATTCACGCTCAACACATATTAGGGCATAAAACTATCACTACAATAAATCCTATAAAACAACCTTGTTTCCTCAATGAATTGGAGCAGGAAACACAGATATTCGCTGCCGTGCTCAAGCACGATTCTCATATCATGTGGCAATCTTACACACTCTCTATATAGAGCCAATGAGTTGCACCCTTCAATTAGGTGAGCATATCGAGCAAGCATTCTCTACATATCAGACAGTACTCAGGATTTGGCAGAAAAGTAATGGCCTTTTCTTAATCGGGTGGGATTGATCGTTTTAAATTATTATTTGTTGTTCCTATGTTTAAATTTAATAATTTAAACTTAGCGATTTACAAACTATTTCCAAGGATAGAATATTCTTTAAGCCAATAAAATTCAGAGCTATTGGTGTTTTTCTTTCACGGTTGTCAGAAACAATTATTATTATCAAAACAGCAGGAACGTTACGGCTGTTGTTTATGTTATAAATAAGTGTAGAAAATTAGATTAAATCCGGATTAGTGTTTAAAAACCAAGTGAAACGCTAAAAAACGAAAATGACTGTGCGATCTGTCTAAATCCGAGTGTTAACCCAACACCTAAAACTGAAAGTTGGACAGATCAAGGTTGACAGTTTACATCAGTTGTTTAAAATTTGAATTAAAAAGACAGACACACTCATTTTTGACATGACAATTTTTTTTTATTTTTTAACCGCATACAAAACACAACGTCAAATTCGCTGAAAGTCGCCGTAGATGTGTATAAAAAATTGTTATAATAATTTATTAAAAAAAATATCAACACTATTTTGTTCATAATGTTTAGCCGTTGGATGCAAAATGTTAATTTTCATAGTCACACGGGATTTAAAAATATCACATTTTAATCAGTAGAGTGATAAGGGACGTCATGAATGAAAACGTCACGGCAATAGATCAAGGGCGCAGATTTACATAATATATTTACCTTAAAAACAACGAATTAATTTCGATCCGATTAGTCCATATAATTATTGCTTTATCATAAATATAATAAAACAAATTGAACTATATTTTAATAAGATAATTATGTTGTTTACTTTCTCTTTGATGCCGTAAAAAAGAAATACTAAGCACTACAGTTTTACCGTAGTTGTGATTTGACATTTGTATTTAAAAAAATACTGTACTTTATTTATGTAATTTATTCGAAATAAATAAAGAACCTTTGTCTATCTTTGATCTATTAATGTATTGTCACTAAATTTTATAATCGATGATGAGTATACTGACGATGCTAATTTTTGTAAGTTCCACGTGCAGTGATTTTGTAACTTTATAAAAGGACTTCACACACTTAAGCATTTCAGAATAACTAGGTACTGAAGGTGGCGAAATGCTTATATCAGTAAAGATAGGCAGACCAGGAAGAAAATTTATGAATATTTTGAATATTTGTTATGAATATTTATTATGAATATTTATGAATAAGAATATTTAAGAAATATTTCATAAAAAAATTAAAGCGTAAAACCCATTAAGTACAAAATCAACGACTGAGGAACTGAATTAATAGGACAGTAGAAAAAAAGCATTAATATAATGTTGGCCATACCAAACTGTTTGACAAAGTTAACATAAACGTGGTTAAAACCAAAATTACTAGACTTTTAAACCTGGAATTCATCCTTGATAAACAGATGAATCAAAGATGGGGAGTATGTATAAAGGGGCTTGAATATGTACATCATATAACCTTAGGCTTCACTACAATCATCTTTAATACGGTATCACCATAGAAACAAGTTCTTATGAGATTAACCAACACGTCAAAATGAAATAACTAACAGACAGACAGGCAGTTCTCAAGGTTAAGCCTATGAGATTAACTCTAATCTGCCTAAACACACTAAAAACTGGGATCGACGAATGTTTTAGTACCAGGCCAAAGGAATTTCAGATAATGACACATCAGACACCCTAGCTAAAAAGTGAATCTATGAACACTACATCAACTTAATACTTTTTGTGGTCAACTATACAAATATAAAAAAAGAATGGGGATCATGGTGGTGAAGTGGTTCGGGTGTCCGACTCGCATTTAATATATTAGTCGTCCTTGGTTCGAATCCCGGAGAGCCCACAGATTTTTAATTATGAATAATATAAGAAAGGGATTGTAAAGTGGTTCGACCCTCTCTGGAACACCCAACAGGTAGTTGGACATTAAGCCCTCCTGTGTGACATTTCATCATCTTCAGTGTTGGCCTGGGTGTTATTTTTGTTTAGTCAAGTCCCTTCAATAAGTTCGTGAAATGTGTAACGGTTGTATCAGAGTAATATTTGTATTTGACTGATTAAATCTGTGTTTTATCGTTAGTTCGTATTTTTTTATTCCAGTGTGAGTTGTTGATTTTGTATATTTATGTGTTCTTCAACTTGAAAATTGTGCTTGTAAAATTTTAGGTTTTCAAACATATTCATTTTTATAGTTCATGGAACAGTTTTAGGCTTGGCTGTATTAATGTGTGGTGTTAGTGACCATTATTTAATGATAATTTGGAGATCGTGAGATGCGGTTTGGTGTGACGTAGGTTTTAAAAAAACATTTTATATATCGTGCCAACGTTTCGCTCTTTATTGAGATCATCTTCAGGGATCAAAATGTTCGTTTTCTGTGTAGATGTGTCATTATTGTGTCGTGTTGAGAGTGACCACGATCTCTAAATTATCTTGGCTGTATTGTTGAAGATTCATATAAGCTCAAATCTGCACACGTGTGTACGTATGTTCATAAACGCGTGTACGCAGTTGAATCTATCACTCCTCGCAGTCAGACAATTGCAGCTTTTGTAATTTACAAGAAATAACGGCAGGCAATCTTTCTAAAAGAATTTTGCTAAAGAACACAACAAACACTGGGAACGCAGGCCAGGCATGGAACCTGCAAGACTAGTCACAAAACAATCCAATGGGAGAAAGAAAAGATCTTCCTAGGAAAAAAAAAGAAACTAAAAACTGTTACAGGCATTTTACAGCCAGTACAGTAAAACATCACTAAAAAACCAACCATCAATTACGACTGAGGGAAACAGAGACAACACAAAACATCTTGAACAACTGGTCTGTAATAACAAGGAAATGCTATGGCACCTAGGAAATCCGTTCTTCAGCAATGTAGACCTCAACACCATACCTCTGAGAATAATTCTGTTCTTTATTAAAGAAACGGAAACCTTCCCGAAAAACCATTAACACAACTCGACGAAAGTTCTAGTGCAAAAAAGGATAATCTTTACGACAAAGAAAGAAAGAAAAAAAAGAAGTTCAAAATAGTTTTTGGCCATTTGGAGTTTTGAAAACGTCAAGATAAGCGATAGTTTTTTCAATACAAAATATACAATTCAATATACAAACAAGAACAGAAATAAATATATCATATATTAACAAAATATAAAATGTTTAAAAATAAAACCAGACATTGATTAATTGATATTGCTTTTAACTCACTGTTAATCGCAATGCAGCATCATTTCTAAACAGGTAAGAGATACCAATATTTTTGATATTAATTTTGTAGTTTATGTTTGCATTTTTATTACATTTATTGATGTTTGCAACTACAAATATTGTACTAAGTATATATGTTATATATCCTGAATTTGTCATTTAAATTTTTTAAAAATTATTTATTGTGAATCTTCCAGATGCCTTTCTTATACGGACAACCTGTTTACCCAAAGGGTGAAGAAAAAAAAAGTGCGTGAGCTTTTAAACTTCAGCGAGCACAAACTTTACAGAAAGTTCCAAGTTTAATTAACAAATTAATAACCTTTTTTCTCTTTTTTTTCTTTACAGTTGTACGGAAGTCCTACGGAGAGAAATCCCAGGTTAAATGATTAATTTCACAAAGGCTGGGCGGAGATGGAAAACTTTAACCGGTTTTTTTCACAACTAACGACACAAACTGGCGCTCGAACCCCTCTTTAACCCGCTCCCACTTTAAGCTATTTCGAATTAATTATAATTAAAAACAGAGACTAATCGGAAATTGATCAAAAATAACATGGAAACTAATTTAAACATACAGGATTCAGGGCACATCTTTGTTTGGATTGAGTTGTTTTCATTGCTGCTCTGCTTTTGCGAGAAAAAAAAACCCGGAAAAAATACCTTTTTCTCTGGATTGGAGTGCCGCGGATTCACCCAGATCAATTTATCCTCAATTTATACTTTTTTCATTTTTTAAAGAATAATGCTTAATAAAAGTTAATTTTGTACGAGGGTATTGCCACTAAATTATAAGAAAACCTCGGGGTGTCGGTGTTTAAAAAAAAGCTCATTTGTAATATGTCGGTTTCGAATGTAGAGTCGCTGGATTATCTCACAGTGATGCCGTTTTACCTCCACCCAAGTTATGTTTTATGATGTATCGGCAACCAACTCTCTTTTTATTTATCCTATTTCTGTAACTGAGGGTCTCGTCAGTTCTGGATAAAATAACCCAAATACCCAGAAACAAATTAAAAACAGGTATCTAGTTAGCATTCACACTACCCCAGAATACTCAATTCCTCGGGAGTATACCCCTCCACTCACGCTAATAAATTACATTCACACACCAGGCTTGGTTCACACTACCCCAGAGTACTAGATATTCCTCGGAGAAATTGAAAATATGTCCATGCATTCACGCGAATAAATACATTCGTTTCAATAAATAACACATATCACGTCTATTAAGATTTATAAATAATTAAAAATATTTATGATCCTCAGTTATTGTGTCAGTGACCTGTGCCTGCTGCCTCAAGGCCGCGCGTTGGTCATTCGGGATTTTGTATTTACTTCTTTGCAGAGTTAGTTCTTTGCAGTCTTTTATTATGTGCTAAGCTCTCCACATAACGGACATCTATGTGCCCCTACTGGAAGGTGTTCATGTGTGATCTTTGTATAATCTATGCGCAACCTACCCTCGTTTTCCTTCTCTGCATACCACGACCGATGTCTTTTTAATAAAAGTTAGTCGTTATTAACATAGGATCATCAGATATCAATTAATTGGTGAATAGCATAAATAATCTAATAACATAAGATTCTGAAAAACTCACAATTTTAAGAGAATAAAAACACTTTTAAAGGCTTTTTGAATCGTAAGTTTATTTGTTATCAATTGTATCAGTGTACTGATCATAGATTTCTTTTCGTATAGTGGAATAAAGTAAAATATGGAATCAATTTTTGTGTGTAGTAATTGAATTTTAAATACAAAGTATAGCCAAATTAAGACATACCTAGTGACAGCTGTAATAAATAAGGACATAAAGAAATATGCAAGTCGCTACCAATACTTATATAATAAATTTAAGATTTCCGTCGACCTTTCGTACCCTAACCATCGGATATCTTTTATTCAGGTCATGGAAAGATGGTTTTATAAATTTAATTTTACAATATTCCATTATTCCGCATACAAACGACCCAAGACCCATAGGGCTAGGAATTAGCATATAATAGCAACCAGTCTTAGAATCAGCTCGCTCTCGGCTCATAGTGGTTTGCATAGTGATGAAGGAATACAAATCACAAAGAAACAAATGGGATTGATCGAAATGACTAATTTATTACCTTATTGATAAGAAAGGTAGCGATTTGAAGTGGCAGATTTAATTTTAATCACAAAACACTAAATAAATGTGGTGGAATGAATGAATAAATTCTTCTGTAAAACACAGCCGGAAATTTATTATTCCGTCAGATAAATTCTACAGAAAATGACATAGAATTACTACTACCTACTATGGTTGACAACCGAGGATGATTCTTCAATCTTCACTTCATAAACGCAAACGACCTTCTCTTTTTTTACTCAAAAATAAAATGATGTTCACTTACTATTTGTACAAAGAAAATAATATTTGTACCATAATTCTTTCAGATTATATAAAAACATTTACCTACAAATTTTCCGAATCAAAATAGGAATAAAATTTATTTTTTTGCGCTATTTCTTCTTTTTTTGTTAAATCTGAAAATGAAAATTTTACAGTGTGCAAGGTTGTCACCGTTGAAAGGCTGGATTTAACTGTGATAAAGTAGACGTCATCCGATCGTCAACTTTCCCAAAAGGTCTCGTACAATGCACACATATCAATCATTTTATCATGTTCCATTTCAACGTCTGCTTTTCAAACGCCGATATATATTTTTTGTTGTTAAAAAAGACTATCAGCTGTACGATATCGCTATTATCTCGACGAGCGAAACTGGAATGCAGGTATGAAATTCGTAATGAATCAGATTCACTGCTTTCGAGGCTTCCCGACCGTTAGCAATAAAGCGAAATTCTGGCATTTGACCTTATAGTTTTATCTAATTAATTTTACAAAGTTTATTGGATGCTTTTTTTAAAACCAGCTTACTATAAGTTAATTTTTTACGAGGTCATTTCATCTACTAGGTTAAAAGAAACCTCGGAGTGTCCGTGTTATCCTATGCCTTATTTCTATCCTATTGCAAGCCCGTCTGTAACTCAGGGCTCGTCTTGGATTAAGGATAAAATTACACAAATAACAAACACAAATACACAGAAGCAAAATAAAAACATGATAGTCTGGTCATCATTCAGGCTACCCCAAAGTCTCGATATTCCTCGGGGGCAATTAAGGATAAACCTGATGAAGATATGCCACTCCATTCACTCTAATAAATTACATTGTTCACGCTGCCCCATGCTCTATTCCGCGGTTTATCTGGGGATACGCCCCTTCATTCATACTAATAAATTACATTCTCACGTTCATTTTCAATAGAGTCGTCGATATTCCTCGGGGTAATTGGTTATAAACCTGCTATTAATTACAATTAAAAATCATTAAAAACAATTAAATTACATACACACAATACAAATCATTCATACTATGGCGGAGTATTCGACATTCCTCGGGGCCTTTGGGCGATACGCCCTTCCATTCATGCAAGTAAATACATTTGTTCCAATAAATAACACATATCACATATATAAAGGTACAAAGATCTACATACAATTAGTCATTATTCAGGGTTCTTAAATTTTAATTTCATTTGCACTTAGTGATTTATCTGTATTTAATTTGTTTTCTTTCTTTATTGTTTCTTTTCTACTAACTTTGCTCTTTAAAAGTTTTTGCTGTTTGTTCTTTGATAGTTCAAAAATAAAACTATTTTGAATTATCCCTTCGTCATTCTGTTATTAATTATGTGTATTTATTTATTTTATTATTATTATTTTTTGGCGTTAACCTTTTTCTCATCTATCAAGTGGTTTAACGCAAGAATGTTTATTCTTACATAAGTTACTCATAAACAAATAGACCAAGATTGGAATAATGTATCACGAAAAATAAATATGAAGAAACGGAACGTAATGTAAAATAATGTTAGATTGTATAATAGTTTAATGTGTATAGTTTATTATATAATATTTTTTAAATATACTATTGAATTCTAAACGTGAGGTTTTAATTAAACCAATAAAACTTGTGATTATGCATGTTAGTTATGTTCAGTGTGCATTCTTAAAGTTATAGATTATTAAGAAAATGTGATTTGGTGAGACGTTTAATGAAAATTTGTCATTTAAAAAATAAAAACTATAACATGTAGAATGTTTTGCAAATACTTCGAGGCATGTTTGTATTACAGAGTGATTAATTAGTCAGACAATTTGGTCAATAATTTTAGTTTTGAACAAACTCTACTTGTGAACAGCTTTATCTCTTTATTGTTCGATGGTCGTAAATAATTCAGGAGGAATTATTTTATTTTCACTCTGATAAAATCGTAACGTTATTATCAAAGTATCCAATATTTTCAAAATTATAAATGGTTGATTTATTAACCTTTTAAATTAATATTCTATAATCGAGATGAAATACATTCCTCGAAGGATTGATTTTCTTTTAACTGCTGAAAATGAAAATATCATATTATTTTACTTCTTACATTGAACGTCTAGAAGAATTGAAGCGTTGAGCGGGGCAGGAAGCGTCTGGTGCGTGACTATACATGCCACAGTCGAATTGTGGTGATCCCTGAGGACCCTTGGTATGCTGGCGACCGATCGGGTAAATCCTTGGGTCGCAGCCGGTGCTGATTCCTGCTGATTCAGGCCGGGTGGCGATGTCGACCCCGGAGGTGGTACTAGTAGCCAGTGTAGCCCTGGGGCCGGTGAACCGCCTTCGACCACGCACTCCACTGACAGCTTGCTGTTTTCCTTCACCGGGACAAACAAATTTCCGGGGTCTAGCCGCCTGGAATCGATGAGCAAGTACGGAGCCCTCGGGGGTTCTGGAAAAAAAACAACGAAAAAAGTATTTTTAGTAACCAGTAAACGATAGCATCTTTTGTTATACTGTGCACCTAAATTGTTTAATAAACTTAATTTAATTTTTACTGAGGGTAGTGTTTACCAAGGTGAATTAGAAACACCTATATGCTGGAAAAAAGGCTTACTTCGATTAATTAATATGTTGGTTTTTATTTTATTTGTCTATAATAAATCATTTTTCTATTTTACAATAGAAAAGTTTAATTTAGAATTGATAGAAAATATGTTTGTTTAATAAAAAGTTTGTTTAAACATTAAGCAAAACATATTGATGATTGTGCTATATAAAAATAAAATTGTGAGATTTCTCCATGTGGTATGTGAGTGATTAACCAGTAAGTTGTTTGTTACCAATCATTTTGGCCTGCCTAAACTTGCTGGATTGATCAGTAAAGTCCAAATTACAAAAAAATTAATAGTATTTTCTAAATATTTTTTTAAATTCAAGAAATAAGGGATATTATTCAATTTATCGCCCCTTGGATCATTGAGAGACAGTGAGACGGGCAGAAAAAGGGAGAAATCTTGGCAAACTTAAGTGCAGCTCAAGTGGTGGCATTAAGTTTCCGGGTCAAGCCCTGGAGTTAAGTCAATACGCTCACCGCCAGCCAGCCCACGTGCACTGTCAAACTTTATAGTTCAATAGATAAGTTTCCCTGTTAATTCCCTCCCCTCTTTCCCTAGCCGGAAAAGTTTTAACGGGCCAGGAGAAATTCTATCTGGGAAAAAATTATTGGGCATCTCAACAGCAATTTCGTATCGCCTCCTTCCTACAACTTCGATCCAGTAGTCTGTAGTTTCAACTAATAAAATATTTTCGGACTAGACTTTAGAGGTGATCTAATTAAAGTTTCCTTTCTTCCAACACCTTCATCCTTGACCTATCCGTTAATACATCACTGCCTTACGACCATCAGCGCACGTTTAACAAGGCACTTTAATACATGTACATAGGCAGGTTTTAAACAGGTCATCTGCTGTCTCAAATCCATACAAAAGTTTGACCTGTTTCAACGAGGATGATCGTAGAAAAAATGAATATGCTTCGCGCTAAACATTTCAATTTAGTGTTAGTTTGACCCACTTTATAAACTGCTGATTAATAAATAAGAGTCCAATATTAAAGCGGGTTAAACAGAGAGCCGGAGATCGGAAAATTAATGGACCTACTTCGCCTTCACTTAACGGCTCGACTTTTTACCATCAGTCTTCCCACTCGAGAAACTCGAAGGCAGTAAAAATTAGTGTGTAAAGAAAGAAGCCAAAGCTAATAATAAATACTAGTCCGTTTCGTGTTTGAATTCAAATCGGCTTTCCACGTTCTCAAAGAATGTGCAGAACGTTCACGTAGGCGTAGAAATATATAAATTATTGTTCGTTTTTAGTCTGTTGAGGTGCCAATATCTGGATACACGGATAATCTGGATCTTAGGATGGTCTTGATAAAGCAAATTCAATTGTTTCGGTCAAGCGTTCGATCTATTTCAAAGTCATCATCAGAGCCTGTAATAATTACACATAATAAATACATATTTGTACAATTAATTCCTCAATCAATAACTATACAGATCTTCCAAAACAATCTTAATTATGTCTACAATTGATATAAATATTTTTTTAAAAGATGGTTTCAAATTTCAATGAAGACCGACTTAGTATATTCACAAGGATTGTAACAATACTAGTGATCGATACGTATAAGCTTCATGTTAGATTTCTTATGTTTTGGTATCATCCGGTTTCAGTGAATACAGCGATTAAATTAAATTAATGTTATATGGTTTGGTGATCCAACCAGAAAAGATGATCCAAAAAGCTGGATTACGTGCGAGAAGGCCTGCTTGGTCCAGAACTTACAGTACAGACGGGCGATATATCCCCGCAACATTTTCACTACGGAGAAGCTATAGAGGTTTCGGCAGGCAATTATATTGTTATGGAAGCTTGCACAAACTTGATCTTCATCCGTTCATTGAAAATGTGTTATCACAAGAAGTTGTTCATTACATGCCACTAATTGGCGACGATTTTATTTTTGTGCAGGAGCGTCGGTGACTGTTTTGAACGGGTTCAGTTGAAATTTTGAAGTAGCCAGCATATAGTCCCGACTTAAACCCTATCGAACTCCGTTGGAACGTGTTGTCAAACAGGGTAAGACGTCGCCCAATGATGCCAGTGAATCTGCATGAATTAAGAATGACCCTGATGTCATAAAATCGATGCCACGTGGAATGCAATCTGCGATCATCAACGCAAGAATTGAATATTTTATCCGTACTGAATTGAATATTTTCTTCATTATTTTCAGTTTTCAATAGTTTTGGTAATATTGTTTTACTTTAAATTTTTATTTCGCTATATCTTATATTTTTCTTTAAAAATATCCAGTAAAGAAGTTGCATGTTATATATGTATATATACATATCTTATCGTTATTGTTATCTTCGAATCATGGTAAAGTGCATAAGTTTCACATTTCCCATGGATGTAGGACACGTGTAGAAAATATTGTCAGAAACTATGCAAGCAGCATTAAACTGCATTTTCTCCCTTTACCGATCTATATATGAGATATGTAATTATGTTTCACTCTCTTTTCATACATAGAAATAGAACGTCTCCACAGTTGTATTCAGTTAATTAAATAAAAGTTCGTTTTAAAAACACTTCCGTTGAGTTAATTTATATACATACATATATATAATATTAATACGGAAACCAGTAAATTTAGCAAAAAATGCTTATAAAATTCCCAATTAATTTTGGATAGGAATCGCGGGTGGTAACAGATTTACCATAACTTTCTCATCTACTGAGAAATGACACTAACTTTGTTATTTTACATGAGAATTCCATATTTTTTTATTGTACATTTTGATTCTAAAGCTTATTTATGACACTTTTTTTGATAGGATCGACCATTTCTGAGTTGTGCTTGTCGGAAGACGCGTGAGGGGTTATGTTATTTTTAACAACAAGATGGCCCTCCCCGTTTATTTCGAAAACGATTAGCATTAGCAAGTTATTATATATATTATATATATAAAACCTGGGTGGCCACTTTTGTTTGCCTCTCAGTATAGATCGAAAGCTTGGCATAAACGTTGAATTTATTTTTTCATCCAGACCATACGAAGATTCAGATTATTTATGTGTAAAAAAATGGTTGATACATCCAATTAAGTTATTAATTAAATATTTTAACCTCATAGTTGTGGAAAAAAAATAGTAATCCTACGAATAAAACAGCGGTAGTGCGAAACCTTAACAATAATCCACGGTGTGATTTTTTACTATTGTATTTCCTTTTCTTATAAATTATAAAGAGATTCGTGTTTGTATTCCCTTAGCCGGTTTAGTGCTCACAAATTCAAGTCATGTACAATTTTATAGGTGTTAAACCAACAAGAGGAAAATGGAAAGAATGCATTTTCCGGCCAAGAAGGAAATGAAATAAAACTAGGAGGCCTGGGTTATAAATGAAAAAGGATAAAATCCCAAACACGTTCCAATTAAGGAGAAGGGGGGGGGAACAAGTAATACGTGCAGTAAATATTTCCGGCCGGCTGAACTATAACGATAATTTGTTAAACTCGCCGTTACCAACATGGAAATGATGCGGTTACGAGACGGGATTGCAGTTAAAACGCTTTGAACGCCCCAACTAGGATTGGAACTGGTCTAATTAGGAAAACGCCGATTTACATTTTATGGGGAATTCGAAATTGACCTCGACGCCCACCGGTGAGTAGGGAAAACTCCTATACTAGTAACAAATGTTTAATATGTTTAAAATACACTAAAAAATTCCACCCAAATGATTTTTTATTTTATTTTCTCGATAAAAGAAAATTCTGCCCTAAATTTATCTTATTGTTTTTGCCAATGCATATTTGTTTATGCTATGTTTTAAATAGGAATATAATTAGAAATAAACACACTTAATCTTGAATTCAAAACAAGATAAAGGATTTTTCTAAGTTTACTTTTTACGGAATTTAAAATGTTTATTCAGTCTCATTTGAATTCTGAAGCGATAAACTGTTTAATTTTCTTCATCTTTGTTTTCTTAATTTCAATTTTTAAACTTAATAATGCTACTTAGTGCTGAGGATTTGCGCGTGGTGTGTCACTTATTGATGATGGACGTTCTATCAAGTATGCGGCTAATGCTATCGGAGTTCCCTACAAAACTCTGCCGTTAGACGTTTTCGAAAAACTGGGTCTTGCCATAGAAGGCCGGTTCTGGACGCCCTAAGGGTAACAGAACCATAAGATGACCGCTTTTTGACTTTTAGAATTTTGCGAAACCGGCACCTTACTGTTGTGATTCATCTGCTCCAGGAGATTCGAGGTGTCCAAATTTCTGAACGAATTGCTCGAGGAAGATTAAATCAGTATGGATTGATGGCTTTTCGCCAAGAGGACCAGAATTGACCAGAATACACAGAGTTGCACGGCTCGTATTTGCTCGAGAACACAGCCATTGGACTTTGGACGATTGGTCTGCTGTTGAGTGTACATTTACTCCACGATCTTCGATGGCCATGAAAGAGTGTGGAGAAGGCGAAATGAATGGTAAGAAACCTACAATTTTTCCCACTGCCAACTTTTTCAATGCAGCTCAATGATTGAATGGGCGGGAATTTCAATGGAGAGTCGCACAGAGTTGGATGTTGTTTGTGTAGGGTCTTTGACGGCCAATCGCTAAGGGGATGAACTTTTGGAATATGATGCGTAGCCTATCCTCGATGAAATCAGCGGCTCCAATCTCGCTCGCCCAGTACAATTGTACCTTCAACAGCATGGTCTTAGCCTGGCCAGCCCGTTTCTGGGGGGTTCTCCAGACTTGAACCCCTATTGAACATTCAAGGGATAACCTCAAAAGACAAATACGAGCAAGGCCATCACTTCCTCATACGCTCCACGATCTTGAAAGCTCTCTTCGTGAAGAATGGGCTAACCTCCAGCAAAGAGATATTTACAGACTGGTTGAAAGTATGCCGAGGCATCATCGACATGTAATTAAGGCAAGAGGAGGAAATACGCGATATTGAAATGTTAATTAAAAATCTAAAACAAAATTAAAACAAATTTTATCAGTCCATCATTTCTTCATTTTTCATTTTTCTTAGCAATTTTCATTTTTTTAAAACTTCAAAAGACAAAGACTCAGTTTTTAAACGTCAAAAAACGTGAAACTTTCATTAATATATAAAAATATATACAAATCAAGTTACATTAGAAGTGGATGGAATTCTTTTCAAAAATATGATATTTCAAAAAGTTGTCATTTACGTCTGTATGAGTATATATTATCTTTGCTAAAGGATTCGTTTTATCTGCTTTATCATTTGGACAAATAAAAATAAAGTTTTTACATTTGCTTCGAAAGTTTAAAATCGTACACGATACGCTTATTATTTGGTTGTTTTTAAATTACCTTTTTTTCATAATCGTTTTCATAAAAAAACAACAAAAACGCAACAAAAAAATCTAACGATGAACCTACAGAAATAAATAACTTGTAGCTAAATACATTCAGGTACTTCCGGAGCGATGCAAAATATTTTAAAATGACCTGGCTTTTTGAACTCAAACACACGTTAAAGAAATTGACCTGTCACTAATGAAGAAGTTTTGTTTTCTACATTTGAAAAAAAGTCTGTGTTTAGTATTATTATCAACTTCAAACTAAAATCTATTATATTTTTTAATGTATTATATAGATTTTATAAATTAAAACAAAATCACAAGCAAGTCAATGATCCTGCACATCAATCCCATTTGTCAACGGCGAAATTCGCCAAAATTGGAGGAGTCAGCTTGTCTGATTTTGATTCGACTAAAAGTGAAATATTTTGGACAAAAAATTTTGTTATCAATTTTCTATTTCAGAGTTCAGAGCATCCGTGTGGATAAGGATGATGCCGAAAGATGTTTTTCCTAGGAAATCGTAGACATGGACGCATAGTAAAAAGAAAGTTAATGAAGCAATAAAGAAACTCAGAAAATTGTTTTTTTTCTTTTTGATAAATCCCCTCTTAAGAAAGTGCTCTATAATTTAATAGTCTTATCATAAACTCATTGAAAAAAAGTTCGTAACAAGGGTTTCAGATATAATTTAAATTGCCTACGACCCACTACAGTTATGCATTTTTTTACAATGAACTTTCATATTGTAAACGAAATTTAACGTAATCCTGTTAAAAACTTCACGGTTCTTGTTATTCAGCCGCTCTGTACCAACTTTACCATGAGTTTAAACCGAGAAAAAATTAAATTTTAAATCGAATGGATAGCGCCTGGAGATAAGGGGCATGGCTTAGCTTTTCCACGACCTAAAGATTTCTCCAATACGTGTCGGGAATCCTGCCGACTTTAAATCCAAAGCGAGGAAAGGTTTCTGTGCTCTGCATACATTCTTGGCTATCAGTTTTTCTCAAAAGAAATTCCCTTTTAATTTAAGTCGGATGGGATTCTGATCAGATGGCGAACCACGTACGTGTAAATGGTGGCGAAACACGAGAAGAAATCGACTAAACAATCGGCTCGATGATTTGCTCTCTGCAACTAGTTAAGAGCTTTCTTGATAGCCCTGGACAATGGAATATCTCCGGAGAGTATTCAGAAACTTGAAAAGACATTATAATGTCTTTTATATCAAAGGGTGACAATAATAAACAAAACAAATACACAGCAGAAAATATGATAAGGGAACATACGTCTAAATAAAACTAAGCCATTTTATTGCATAGCTCACAGTTATCTCCACTATCAGAGTTGTATAAACCCATTTTAATAAAAATAAATATAATAAATGAAATATTTAGGCAATCTGTGAGGATAGATTATTCAGAATTTCAGGATAGTACCATTTGAGTTCTATGTTTTTTCCCGATTAAATTGAATTCTTTATGACAGTTTTTTCGATGATCAAATTGGCGGCATTTATATACATTAACAATATAAAAGTTTTATTTGAAATTTACAACTGTAGCATTAAGAAACAAATACAATGGTGATAGAGGATATATATATCAAAATCATTCTACCTCAAACATCTCACTGGCACAAAACATAACGATAAGGTTGACGCAAAAAAGTAAATTCATTATGTATTGTCTTGAGGGAGAAGTCACTCAGTAGTGACACTCCGATGTAAAGTAATCCTAAGCATTCAGTTGCCACTCGCTATCACTCGAGATGAGATCATCCTCAGTGGCCATCGACGTTGAGGACTATCGAGAAGTATGGCTGAGAAAAGCTGGTTTACTAAAGGATCGGCATGACTGGTGAGAGATGAGTTGAATTTTGTTGTATTACATGGCATGGGAAACAAAAGGAATGTCTTTCTTTGCGGGTCTATGCAGCCTGGTATTATATGCTCTCCTCACAGCTGGTACATATGTGGTCTTCCCCCAAAGAAGATGTCCTTGTGTGTTCTACATCCTTTGACTTATGCACAATCTGGTAAGTATGGCCTTTTTCCTCCTAAACCCAGTCACGGTATGTCAGAGACGATTCTTTTTACATTCATAATTTGCACGTTTTTATTAAAAATATTATATGTACGATGTTCTTGTGCTGCTGCTCTCCTTAGGTTCGAGATCACGTTTTTCAGCCTTGCGAAGAAGATTTAGCTAACGAAAGTTCTACAAAATTAAAAGTGAGTATGTCCTTGGAATACTTATGAAATAAGACAACATTGGTGAAATCCCCAAAAACTTTGATTGAAAAGTAATTGGTCCAGCCTCAATTCAGTATTTCTAAAAATACATGGGTTTTGCCATTTGTTATACTTTGATCAGCTATTGTGTATTCGGAAGCGTGAATTTTTCAACGGAAATGTTATCTTGTGGAAAATGTAATGTAGTTTGCGAAATAAAGGTTTGTATTTTAATAACGCTAAGGTTATTAACATTACGATGTTTTTTCCTATGTAAAAATCTGATTGTAGAATAAAATCACAAAAATGTTAATATCTCAGGAAAGAGTCAAAATAGAAACCTCGTTCTGGTGGCACTGAACTACGTTTTATTTAGTGAATACAACATGGAAGTATTGACATTTAACACTGTAACACCCTGTATACTCCGCAGAACCATGCTGAGAGCGATAAGTTTATCAGACCTACCTAATCCAAAACGTGTCATTATAAACGGACAGTAATGCTCAATTTTAAAACGAACAAAACCGGTTAAGAACTATCGATAATCATGTAGTTTATGCCATATTATCAAAATCATTCTACCTCAAACATCTCACTGGCACAAAACATAACGATAAGGTTGACGCAAAAAAGTAAATTCATTTTTTTTTGCGTTATGAACTATGCATATTAGCCATGTGACAATTCGTATATGTGTGTTCAAATTTGGGGGGGTTATTGTGAAAAAAGGGCCAGAGGCGACGGTGGGAATCGAACCCACGACCGCGGCGTGAGAGTCTCTCATGCTAACCACTCGAAGTAAATTCATTATGTTTTAAAATAATAACTTTTATTTTATGCGTGAATGAACATCCACTAGGTAGGAAAATAATGATTAGTGGGAATTTTAAGGAGCTTATGAAATGAGATCATTAATATCATTTTTAGAAAATTATAAAAACAAGTTAAAGGTGTTAAAGTTAAAATTGATCATTTTAAATCAATTTTAAATACCTTTTTACAATATTGAATTTTTTAGAACTTTGATTATGATTTAATTTGTGAAGCCAGCAGAATGTGTGAATAATAACGAGACAACCTATTAATGGATTCGTACAACAGAGTTAGAAAGTTAGGCAATGAATAATTGTCCTTCCTTCAAGGAGCCACTCAACCTCGTCACGAAATTCTAACCCTAACATTTTCTACATAAGTTTTCAACGATGTGACCTAACACGCAGAAGAATATATATATTTAGTTAAAATGCAAGAATTTCGAAAACTTTTGTCCCATTCAATTTAACAACTGGATCTTTCTCAAAGAAAAAAACAACTAGTTCTGAGAGATAGGGATTTCGTGTTTTTTAACAAGCGTCCGGAGGTAGATTTGTCCTTTCTAGCACAGGGCTCTTTTGCTTGAGGTAAATGCTATTTCGATGAGTGGAGATTCGCCGGAGGGGACACAACGCCAATTGCATTGTCGTTCCACTTTGAAACGCCTCTATCAAATTGGACTTGAAGTCTTCTTACCTCAAACTCTTCTTCTTTTAGACAACTCTTCTTTCCTCAAAAGTTGCTTGAATGCTTGAAAGTATTGTTTTACAAGTGGTAATGTTGATTAAAAGCTTGTTTTACATTTGCCACTATAATGTTCTTTTCCTTTTATCCAGTAAATCTCCCAACTTAAATTCTCATTAGGCCGGAGATCCTCTGTAAATTATCATCTGCATAACGTGCACTACATCAACTGGCAATTACTTCTAATTATGTTTAAACAATGAAAGATAAGAAAAGTTAGATTTTAGATACAAAGATGAATGACAATATTCTTACTTAATTCCAAGTATTTTTCTTAAGTTACATCTCCTTATATGAAATCCGTGAGTCTTCTTATGTTCTAATTATTTAACGTCAGCTTTGCCGACAGTAATTGTTATCAAGTATGTTTCAGGGGCGACTAAAAAAAGTCATCAAAAAGTTGATCATAATTTATGCTTTTAGACCATATGAGATCATATTCGGTTGTATAATTGAGAAAAAAATTATTTAATATAAATTTTATTGTTAAATCGAATCAGGGACGTCTAGTACAATGGACTCTTCTGCCGAGCATTAGTGTATTTCGCCCCTAAACAAAATAATAAATTGTTGCCTTTTTAATAATGCAGGATTTAGAGGATATGTTCCCTCTGGGAGTGCGGCCGCTTTACGCTGCTATTTTAGCTGAGGATTTACTGTAAATCCTTTGCCGCATCTTTCCGACTGTCTTCCCATTTCATTATGCATGCTTGCGTTAAACTTTCATGTCCGAACCCGCAATCGGCATAAAACAGCCTTCCTCCGTCATACCGTAAACTGCCCGTTTGTCTCTTAACTCGATTGTTAACACTTTTCAAATTATTGCCTTGTTTTATTATACTCTCACGTTATCGTCTCTTATACATCCGATTTAAAATGACTTTTATAACACTAAAACAGTTTATCTACAAAAGTATTTATCTAGGTAAAAATTGAATATACTACAGATCTCTATTATATAACCTCTATAAGCTGTAAAATCCTTTCCTTAAATTTTTATCAATACTAACGTTTAATACAAGATTGCTTACAATTTCTTGATGGCAGGCAAAAATTTGTTCACACAATTTTTTGATATACGTATATCGCCAATGTAACGAGCGGGTTCGAACCCACGACCTTCGGCTAAATACGCCGCTGCTCTACACCTGAGCTATCGTGACTTCGATCCACTCGGACACAAACTTTCCATCTCAACCTACCTTTCGAATTTTCCCTCCATTCGAATCCTTTTTTTATTTCAACCAATACCTTACATAAATATGTTTCAGAAAAACATTTTCTTTATCATGTCAACGTTTCGATCTTTATTGAGATCATCTTCAGGGCTTAAAGTGTTTGTTTTCCGTGTAGATGTGACATCTTGCGCGTAGTGTTGAGTGTCACAATCACTCAACACGACACACAAGAATGACACATCTATACAGAAAATAAAAACTTTGAACCTTGAAGATGATCGAAACGTAGGCATGATAAAGAAAATGTTTTCCTTAGACCTACGTTCCACCAGACCTCACCTCACGATCTCCAAATAATCATTGGCTAAAGGTCACTAAACACCACACACACCTTATGTAAAGATCAATTAATTGAAATAGGCATATAATTTGAATGTTTCATCATTTTCTCTATATATGTTTCGTTCTCTTTTCCCTCTCTCTCTCTCTCTCTCTTAGGCTTTCTCAATATGCTTATTTATTATAGTCTATTTTCACCCGTTCTCTCTATGTTTTCTCTTCCCTATATAGTTTTCTTCACCTTTTACTTATTTTACTCTCTCTCTCTCTCTCTATGCTCTCTCTCTCTCTCTCTCTCTCTCTCTCTCTCTCTCTCTCTCTCTCTCTCTCTTTCCTAATATTAATCTTGATTTCTCTATTTTTCTACTACTTTCTCTGTTTCAGTCTCTCTTTCTTTCAACCTTCTTCTTAATATAAATTTTATACGCTGGAAAATTTAAATAATCACTTAAACTTTAGGACTAAATATCCTACAGGAAAACAGAAAAAACGCAGAAAATATTTTCTCGCAATTCGCTTTATTTTTCCTGCCCTTTCTCTATTTTTCTTTCTATTCTCACTTGTTACCTCTAACTGTTATTTATTTCTCTCCCTTTCACAATATTATGTTTTCACTCAACTTCGCTGTTTTATTTATTTTTGTTATACTCTTTCGCTCTGCCTCTTTATATTTTGCAAGGCAGGCAGTTCATTTTTGTGACCAATTTACAATCCGATTGCACCATTGTTTTCAGCGTAAAAAATCTTTTAAAATGATGTGTTAGGATGTATAGGACCTTATTTGAAATTTTAAAGTTCAACTCGTCCAGAGGTACCCTGTATAATTTTTCTTCAAAAAGGTAAGTTTTGAAACTAGACTAAAAAATATTAAACCCGTATTTTTTGTTTTTTGATAGCGTCATTCGGTCAAGAAAAAGCCGGTCCATCTAAAACATGCACCTTGTGTAAAAAATTTACCTAATGTATATAATGAATGTCGTAAAACAGATTTTTGGAATAGGGAGGCGTCAGAAAGTTCCTAACTTTGTGTAATGTCAAAAAAGAAATTGTGTATAAGTGTACGTGACTCTACTGGTCTTTCCATCTGGGTCAAACTACTTGCCAAGTTGCTTGCCTCGAACTTTAGATCAAGAATATTTGATAACTTTACACTTCGCTGGTTTGGGGGGTTTTTATACATCGCGATAAAATGAAACAATAAAATCTGTCGAGAAATTACTGTTGAAGTACTAGGAGGAAGAGCACAAAAGGGATTTTCCTAGATAGGGATGAGGCAATGGGTTAGACCGTTTCATCAAATATTAAAGTAAATTTTGCATTTTAACTTTTTCATTCCTTGTTAAAGATAGGTGAGATGGCTTTTACAATGTTCTTTTATTTTTAAACTGGGTTAGGCTTTGCTGACTATGTTTCATTTTTATTATTTTAATTGTATGTTTAGCATAATTTCGCACTAGTTTTAATTTTAAATTATTAACAGATTTTTTTTTAAATTTAACGTTACCAATTTTCATCTCCAGATAAATTCTTTATGATGTCAAGGAGGTTTGAAAAAAAAGATAAAAAATCACGGCTCAATCCAATTATTTGTCTGTCAATTTTTACGATTACTTTTAATATATTGATTCCGAAAAATATTGGTTTTGCTACAAATAAGGGCTATTTGGGGTGATTCATTCTGTTTTCCTTTGTGGGTCCCTATCGCTAAAAGAGACGACCCACTCTCGTCCTTTAGACAAATTGTTTGTTTCCTTCTCATTTTGATTTTCCTTCTTCCTCTATGACTGAATTTTGCCTGCTTTTTTTCACTTAACAGTTTGACAAAGCTCTCACATTTAAAATAAGAAAGTAACAGGAAAAATCTTAAAAATAGAATATAGCTTATCTTAACCTTTAATAAAGTTGATCTTTGTTTTAATTTCACATTAGTTTTTTCACAATTGAATCTTTAAATTGTATATTAAATGTAGATCTAGATGTATAAATAGGGGTGAATTGTATACTACTCCCTTTGAAGCAACTGTATCCCTTCCTGTACTATAGCACATCGCTGAGTCCTAGATCATAAAGAAATTTGATTAGTAGGCTGGGTTTCAGTGGTTGAATTTCTTCTACGGTTACTTCGTACATCCCAAAGCACTTCCTCCTGCGGATTAATCTGGTACCACAATTTGTTAGTACTTGTTTTGGTGTTTTCTCCGTTTTTTTTTCCAGAATCCTGTTATTGTTCTAATTTTTTCCTGCTTCTTTTAATGCATTATGATACTGCTTTCTTTCCAAAACTCGTGAGATGCGGTCTGGTGTGACGTAGGTTTTAGAAAAACATTTTCTTTAACGTGGCAACGTTCGATCTTTATTGACATCATCTTCAGGGCCTGAGATTTGTAAACATTTTTAAGTTATAAAAATACATGTAGGATGTGAAAAAAAGTGAATTTATACAATGCTAGAAATTTTAGACTCAACCAAAGTATTTGTACTCACTCAAAGAGTTTGTTTTCTGTGTAGATGTGTCGTTATTGGGCGTCGAGTTGAGAGTGCCAGTGAGATATTGATGTTTTATGTTTATATACGTTGAATTTTGAAGGGGTGGGGAAGGAAGTTGGTATTGAAAATATTTTTATATGAGGAGTCGGCTTCTTTGCAGTGAAAGGACATGGGAAAGAATGGGTAATAGTTCGACCTGATTATCCTTTCAGGATCATCACATAACACAAAACATATAACATCATAAAACGATCGTCACATTCCACACATCAAACATTTCTACATAGTCTAATTCTACAACATTTTGGCTTTCCTTCTATATAATCCTAAAAGGATAATCAGGCCCAACCAATAATCACGTTTTTCATTCCCATTTTTTCCATTCCACATCTCTTCTAAATCCAACGTATAAAAACATAAAACATCCATATCTCACTGGCACTCTGAACACGACATACAAGAACACTACACGGAAAACAAACACTTTGAGTGAGTAAAAATACTTCGATTGAATCTATAATTTTCTAGCATTGTATAAATTCATTTTTTAAATCTAAAATTTTCGTTGAGTCGAAAATGGGAAAGAATGGGTAATTGTTCGGCCTGATTATCCTTTCAGGATGACATCACACAAACCATATAAAACAATCATTACATTCCTCACATTAAGCATTTCTACATAGTCTTCTTCAACAATTTAGTCTTCCTTTCCTTAGTTATTCCCGTCTATATAATCCTGAAAGGATAATCAGGCCGCACCATTAACCAAGTTTTTCCCATTGTCGGCACCTTTCACCTCAAAGAAGCCGACTCCTCATATAAAAATATCTTTTTATCCCGACTTCCTTCCCCACCCGTTCAAAATCCAACGTACATAAGCATAAAACATCAATTTCTCACATGCACTCTCACACGACACATAATGACACATCTACACAGAAAACAAACACTTTGAGTGAGTACAAATACTTTGATTAAATCTAAAATTTCTAGCATTGCATAAATTCACTTTTTTCACATCCTACATTTATTTGTATAATTTAAACAATGTTTATAAATTCCAGGCCCTGAAGATGACCTCAATAAAGATCGAAGCGTTGGTACGATAAAGGAATGTTTTTCTAAAACCTGCGTCAGACCAAACCGCATCTCACGATCTCCAAATAATCACTTGATAGAACGTTCTTGGGTTGTCTATATTTTGTGTTTATCAATCTATTTGTTTCCCAGTTTTATACATTTTCTGTATGTAATGTAATTTTTGTTCTCAGTATTTACAACGGTTATTACTGGTTACTGTCCTAATTCCGTAAATATAAATTACATCAGTGTTATTTTTGTTTTTCAATTTTGTTTAATTTCTTTGAGTGGTGATCTTTCAGGCTTAAACGAGGCTCGTCCTTAATCATGAAACACGCAAGAACAATTTGACCCCTAAGTCGTCTTTCTATACGTTTCAATTAAATTAATTTGTTTGTTTTTTTGTGAAACGTTTTGGTTTGTAATTAGCGATTTTGTAATTGCTTCGTTTCATACTTAATATTTTAAAGATTAAAACTTTCCCGTTAAACATGTAGCCTTTTAGACAACTAATTAATTTTGATAGCGATTACGTGGGTAAATGATTTGATATTTTGGTTTTGAGATTAAGTGCGATGAGAGGCCCACTTTATTATTCAGGGAATATACTAATAAACATAAACAAAATAATAAAAATTAACATTATATAACTATCTCGCTTTTGTTCAATTTAAAAAGAAAAAAATTCTGGTTTTACAAGCTTCATTTTGATCGAATATATACGGGCGAACGGAACTGTTCGTTGCTTTGTGGCTTTATCACAAACCATAAATGGTAAATTCTTTAAGGTGTTTATCATCTGTGGAGATGCGGAGGAAGTTGTTAAACGGGACCACAAGTTCCTAACTTTAAATTTATGCTAACACTTGCTCGCGGCCAGTTGCTTCCTGCCCATAATAACACAAGTTATTGCTCCCTTGCTTACCTTTCGCCTGTAATTGATAAAAGCAAATGGAACAATTCAAAAATTTTATTTTACACGGAGAGATAAATAACGACTTTTAACGATCACCAACGAATTTCTAGAATCGTGCATGTGCCGTAGAATATGTGCTCATGCAAATCCTTTGACTGTATTCGTTGGACGACTTTATTCCCATAATTTAAAAATTGACCAGACGAAAGAGCTTTGATTTGGTCATAATGAAATCAAAGATGAAATTGTTTCAATAAAAGTTTTTTTCACCTTTTGATCTTAAATTTTTTATCTTTTGACTAAAAATGTAACGTAGTTTAAACGTTTTTCTTTCGTTTGATAAGGAAACGTTTTAGAAAATGAAAGTCGCTATATAAATCTGGAATTTTTAGATAAATAATTTGTTTTGCATAAAATGTACCGGAAATAAACCGAAAATTATTTGGAGTTTAGTCTTTTCCGATTTGTTTAGTTTTCCAGTTTTTGGTCTGCCTATCCAATGTCTTTCAAACGGATTTTGCCTTCTTCAGTGGTGATAATATTGATACTGGATACTAGGAAGTATGGGTTTTTGTTCCCCAAGCACTTTGTTCCCCAGGTTGTGTTGTCTCCATTGAGCGGTTGCTTCACTTTCGAAGATTATATGGGTGGTTTTTTCTTCCTATTCTTTGCGTAATCTTAATGGGGACATCATTGGATATGCCCCTTGTGTAAAAGTTTTCTTAGATTCCAGTGACCGGTATATAGTCCTAGATCCTCGGAGTTTAACCCTCTCTAACTGTAGCAGTGAGTTTGCTAGTCTTGGTGAGGATTGTTTTTCTTCACCACTGAGATTCGCCAACTAACAAACCAACAAAAATTGAATAGAATAGAATTGAAAAAAAAAAATAGTACTGATAATGGCGAAAGGCCAACGCGGATGACACATGAATAGAGACCAAAATGATCAAAAATGACAATGTCACAATTTTTATTGTCAATATAAACAATGGTACAATAATGTATACAATACTTCAAATCTCCAAACGGTGTAGGTGCGGCGGTGCTTGCTGTGGATTCGAATTACAGTTTTTTTCAGCAGAAGCAATTGCTCTCAGAGAGGGAATCAAATTTATAGAAAGCCAGGTCTCGGAACGGGCAATTCTATGTTCTGACAGCCTTAGTTTCCTCACTGCCGTTCAAAACTCTAACTGTCCCAAAGACACCATCATCGTAGAAATAAATCAACTATTACACGACATAACTCTATCTACTATCCGCACTAAAATCTAGGTATAATATCCATAGGTGTAAAATTGTAAATGGTTTTTATCTACATCCTCCTAAAATACCCGGGGAAAAAAAGAAAAAAAAAGTGACCTGGGCGGCGCCGCGGCAGTGGTACTCCGTCTGTCTCACGGGGAAATAGGTATATGGCTAATGCTGAAAGGCTAGGCTCCAAAAAAATAAAAAATACAATACATGCAAGTGACGAATAAATTGGGTATTTATTGCAATATATTGTACAATAAACTGAAACCCACGCTAAAAAAGAAAAAAAACAACTTATATTAAACTTATTTCTTTATAAAAAATTATCGTTACAATTAAATATTTTGTAAAACCCTTATTATTTTTGACAATTTTTAGTGTCTCAAAGAAATATTATATTGACATTTTCAAACTTTGAAAACAAGTTTTGTTATTCACTTGTGTTACGAAAAGAGCTTAATGGTAAGAAGCTTCACAAGAACAACACTGTTAATTATTAATTTTATGTAAATTCGGGCGGGGCTCAACATTTCCGCCGGCACTTCCTTTTGCTTAGATGTGAATCGAAAAAAATATAAGGCTGGAAAAAAGCAAAAAAATATGTCGGGACAAATGAATTATAGAAGTAAAAGGGGTCCTACGGGATTTTACCTCATAACCTCAATATAAGAGAAATCAATATATCTAAAAATAACATTGTCCAGAAAAGGACATTATTTAATCTTTAGTTCAACCTAGTAGAAAGACACAATACATTAAACAATTCCCGGTCGGGTTTTTTCACCATTAATTCGCTTTGTCACTCACAAATGGTGCGTCACAGTTGCGTCAACTGATTTAATTTTTATTCGTCCCTTGGATTTTATTAAGGTGGATTTATTTCTTTACGGTTGGGTCCGTCCTGCCTCGCTTTAGAGTCAAACTGTGCATTGAAATCAACATTTGGAGTGCGCATTTAACCCCAATGGGTGTATTCCGTTACAGGGTCTTATCTCCCTTTATTACACTTCTGGTTCACTAAACCACGGCGGACAAACATCAACGACGATCCATGTTAATTGTATTAAGAGAAATGTTCATATTTTAGCCCATGCTGCTTAACTGCTTTAATTACTTCCATTGTCTATGGGTGACATTATTGTGACCGTTATACGAAGCATTAAATTCTCACAAGCACTAGTGATATTTCCTTTTATCTTTCTTACCGATGATTTTAATTTGACCATTATCCTTGGAGTAGTTGCATAGTTTAATCCTTTTTTTTAAATAATTCACGGCTGAAAAACCCACCTATAAAAACCTGTTACAAACTATAAAAAAAACAGAATAAATTCTAATTATTAATTGTCAACAAAATGTTTAAAGCTCAACTTGACACATTTAGAGTATGACATTTAGACACAGCACAGCTAGCAGACTATATTGCAATCCAAAGAAGCTCACCATTTGGAAATTTTTACTTTCATACTGAGTGGTGCTTTCAATACAAGCTTGTCATGAATACCAAACAATCCAATGTTATAAATATGCAAGTTAGTTAAGTAAAGAAATTCTTTCCATACAGGATGGATCCACTACCCGTCGGTGTCGCGGGCAAAGGCATGTGTACATTTGCCTAATAAACGAGCAACAGAAGGTCATCAATATTAAGAAGAAAAAATCGTCTGCTGTTAACCTGTAAAAATACAATAACCTATCCATTTCCGTTTAACCATGAATTATTTTCTCTACTTTACTGTTACCACAATTAAATATTAAAAACATTATAGGAGGAACATGAATGAAAATCAGTCTTATATATTATTATATTATAAATATTTAACACGTTTAGAAAATAAAAACTGAAATCTTAGAAAATATAGACACTTCTTATGTTGGTAGTTTGTCATTTCCAATCATTTTGGACACGCTGTTCTATTCTGTTTGACGCGTTTCAGCTTTTCGTCATCTTCTGTGGTGAGTATGTCACTTATTTTACTAATATATATTTGATTAGGAGAACAAAAAACATCGGAAACGACCAGGTTTATGGCATTGTAGACCCAAAGAGAAAATCTAACGCTTCACAAATTTTGAAATTAACGCTTAAATACTAACCAAAGTTCTACTTATGTTGTGTACTGATCGACCAGTTAAGGTATATTGTTGAATGTTGAGATCAGGGCGACTTGCCAAGCTTTCGGTTTTTTTTCTAGGGTATTTCAACTACGAGGTTATATGAACCTTCGGAATGTAGGTGTTGTTTGAAAAATCCCATATGACGTAAATCCGTAAATATGACGGAAGGGAATAAAGGGCCGCTGGATTTGAACCCAGGACCTTTACATTACCGTGTTGAACGCCGTGTCAACAGCTAAACCGTTGCCACCGACACCCCCAGCTTTCAGTTTATTATAAAACCTTCATCTGGGCCTAAACTAAACTGAAATTCGTTAAGGCGTTGTTTCTAATGTTTAGACCCTGATGAAGGTTTCATAATAAACTGAATGCCTGGCAAGCCGCTGTATTTCTCTTAGAGCATATACCTTATCTCAACATTCAAAAAAATTGTACGGTTCAGATGTCATTTTACATAAACAAACCGAATAAAACAAAATATTAAATAATTTTTAAAAGAATAAGTATTAAATAACATAATAACCATTTGAAAAGGAAATATGCCGAAACGCACCTGCATAACCAAAACATCGAGGATAGACAGAACGGAATAATTGGAAACAACCAAAATACACGATCAATACTATTAATCGTAAACACACTATGATTAAATTAAATTAAGTTTCAATTACTACAATTTAAAGGTGATTTTAAAAATATTTATCAGCCTTCCTGTCATAGTAATGTGGCATATAATTTAGTCTTATCATCGGATCAATGCAGAATTCCGTTCACTATGGAAAACAAGTTATTACGCCATGATGTATTCACGTTCTCTGTGATTACATCCAATTGTTCAACATATAGGGCAAATTGTGTTGAAAATTAAACGATAATTCACAAGATCGGATTATTATCGTTACTAGTATATTGTGTTAACTATCATATGTTGACAAATTAAAAAAAAATCTATTTAGAATTGCCATCTGTTTCTCAATTAAAGTATCCTTTAGCAGGTTGTCCTGAAGGAAAACTTCGCAGCTTGTTTCAAGGGTATCTGATTTTTTGAAGAATATAAGTGGGACAGAATGACATAAAATTGTTGAGTTAATTACAATTAAGTTAATAACAAAAATAAGTGTGATGTACCAATACTGTATTTCAACTTATGGGATTTTTAGACAATCTTGGAAAAAAGAAGAAAAATTTAAGAAATTGGGAAATTCTTTGTGCTCGATGGGCCTGACCAGACGGATTAAATTTAAAAAGGCTGCCGTCGAGCGGGGATTTCATTTCGGGCCGAATATGTAGTCTTAACCGCAAGTGAAACGGAGGCCAAAGGAAATTTCAACAAAGGGAATTCATCAGCAAGGCGGGCTTACTTATCCACAAAGGTAGACCGCAAACATGATCCCACTAAATTACAACTTCGGCCCTTTAAAGAGAAGTCGGCAAACCGCTGAGAACGATAGGAAATTAAGGCGAGCTTGATAACGGGATGCGTACGAGCCCGGCCCCCCTTTGCAGCATCGGATTTACTTTCATCTATGATATTAATTTTCAGGGTGTTGTGTTTCTTGCCGACCTAACAAGCCGCAGATGCCGATATAAAGGGGGTGAAATGCTTTATGTTATTGTTTGCATTAAATAAAATAGCGAGTGTGGAAAATCGTTGATCCATATCATATCCTACATGTATTTGTAAAATTTAAACAATGTTTACAAATCCCATACCTTGAAGATGATCTCAATGAAGATCGAAATGTTGGCACAATAAAGGAAATTTTTTTTCTAAAACCCACCAGGCCGAATCTCACGATCTCTAAATAATCATTGACTAACTATCACTAAACACCACACATTTTTATAAAAACATTTTCTTTATCATGCCATGGTTCGATCTTTATTGAGATCATCTTCAGGGCTTAAAGTGTTGGTTTTCTGTGTAGATGTGTCATTCTTTTGTGTCGTGTTGAGAGTGTTGATTTATAAAACTGATATAACCAAGGACCTGCAACTAACACATTTTAAAAAAGATTTAATGTTCAGAAACAAAACATATTCAGATATCGTTTTACAGATTCGTTTTATCGTACGTCCGAGCTCGTCCCAAAGGTTCTCCACGGGGTTCTAATCAGTAATCTTTAAATAAGTGTTGTAGAAATCATACCAGATCGGATAATGTGAAATAAAATATTCAAAAATGTTTTGACATTAGTCTTTTATTCTTATCTGAGATACACAGCTAAACGTTCCCTTGTTTTTCGATGAGCGGTCTGATTGTGTTGAGAAGAAATTCAAACATTGAGCTGCTCATCCTAAAATATTCTAAAAGCATGCGATCGTGTGGAATTAATTGTTTGAAGATTTTAAATTCGCCGTGCGTTCTGCGGAGTTTCCATGCTGGATGGACACCCCACATTTTCTTCCTTTTCTTAGTAGGAGTCCGTTTCTCCTCCTCCTCTTCCAACAAAACTGCTATAGTAGCCAAATCTTCAATCGAAAAATGGAACTGCGACATGCTTGCAATAACGCAACTTGATCGCAACTGAACAAAGTGTGGCAATTCACGTCACGGTCCCTTTACGTACATGTATAAATACAAGCCCCCAAAACAGATTCGGCTCATTCTCTTCATTCCCTTCACGTGTCTGCATAAATCAACCTTAATTTGGTATGATGAAAAAAGATAAATAAACAAAATACTGTTTTTTTTTCATATTTTGACAAACATTCTGTAAGCAAAGTAGGTCTGAAAATGGTCAAAATTTGAGCTCATTGTCAGATTCGTAATTCTAGCATTATAAAACCTTTAGATACCGACTTACGCGGAAATCCGTGTAAATTAATTTTTTGACTGATAATTTCGACGACCTTCTTGAAATCCGGATCGTTGCAAAACAACTTACTGTGATTAGGAACTATCTTTTAAAAAGGAATCTTCTTATTGAGTTGACTGATTCCAAGCGCAAGCTCTAACATCATTTTTCTCAAAAGCTAATGGACCGATTTTCATGTTTGATAATTCGTTTTAAAGAAATTACCAAGTGCATATTAAAAATATATCAACCATTAAAATCGGATTATTATTTCCATTAAAAAAATAACTTCTTAAAGTTTGTTTGACGTTAACATCCTTTTAGCTGTTTCTGAATTATAGCCGTTCCAATAAGATATTCCGATAACCCCTTCTCAAAACTTGTAAAAAATTCTATAACTTTAACTTCAAACATCAGTTTATATTTAGTGGTCTAAAGAGGTGCTAAAACGAAATTTCATATTAGTTTCATGAAAAAAAAATTAAGACCTAGTTTACATGAAAAATATTTTGTTTGTATTGTCCTAGTACGTCTAGATTTATAATAATATCTCTAATTAAACCCTTTTTAGACGTTGATAAATAATTAAAAAATAGCTAAAATGAGATAACAAATGAATGCTAAAACAATCTAGTTCCCAAGAACATTGTACTGATGACCTATTCGTTTAACTCATGATGACGTTTGGCTACTTTCCCACTTAGTGAAATACAGCAAAGCTGATACCAAAAACCTGGCAAGCCGTCTACCGACCCAGAAACTTAGCCAATCAGCTAACTTAGCTGGAGAAAAATATTCGAGGAAATATTAATTAACGGGCAAAAACAGCGTTTTCTTAAGAACTAGTTCTTGTTAGATCTGGCTAAAAGCTAGTTATAATTTTTTCTGTTAAACACATTTAGCAAGTTTTATAACAATAAAGCGCAGTATTTTGTTATGTTAAATATACGCTACAACATGGAAACGTTGTATACATCTTGATTAAGGACAAGTTTTCAGCATATATTTCGTAAACTCTTCTTATAAGGCGGAAGACACAAAGTTTCTGGAAGGTCTGTTTAAAAGTTCCGTTGCAGCTGGACTCCCAAAAAGATCAATATTGGGATAAACACTTTTTATTATCTAATTCAATTAAATGTCTAAGCCATTGAGGACGATAGACACAATTGTTTATTAATATCTACGTCATAAAGATATGACAAGCATATTTACATATTTCAGTATTTTTACATGAGTAGAAAAACGTTTTAACATCTACAGTTATCTTTTTGTTGAAATAAGATTCTAATAAAAATAAGTTTTTTTATTCTTTATTAGTTTATTTATTGTTTTGATGACATACTGAAATAATCAATCACAATGATTTTTATGGTGATACTTCACGTATTTACCGATCTATTATTTAACATAAATTTAAAAAAATCCATGAAAGCCAAAGGTTGTTTGGCAATTGCAAATGGCCAAAATGTAATTATTCATTATAATATAGTTAATTATATTTCATAAATAGTATATTTCAACAAGTTTGTTTAGGAATAAAAACCCCATGATCATCTCTGTCAATTTTTTTAAAAATTAATGATACCCCCTCATCCACAAGGTACAGTTCAAAAAAAGCCAAAATTTCCATGAAAGCCAAACTTTATTTTGTATGTTAAACTAAATTGATAGAATTGTAAATGAGTACGCTCTAGTCAAAACGTTATTATCTATTACAAAATTATATAATTGTATAGCATAAAAATGTGGTCAAAATTTTTATTTACACAAAAAAATGGTTTTAAATATATTGTTATCTACTTTCTTACAATGAAATAATTATCAGAAAAATCATACTTTTTATTTCCCCACCTTTTTTCCGAATAAACGCAACATAATTATTAATTCATTGCGGTCCGATTGACCAATTAACTTTTTTCAATTAATTAATCTTTATGAAAGGTATTGGTTGAGATAAAAAAGTCAGTGTCACGAGCGGGATTGGAACTCACGGTCTTTATCTCAACCAATAGCTTTCATAAAGATTAATTAATTGAAAAAAGTTAATTGGTCAGACTGAAGTATATCTTCTCGAAAGCTCTCCGTGGACATTTCATTTGTCGCCGAGAATCAAATAGATTACACGACATTTGAAAAATGACAAAAAAGGAGGGAAAAATTCGAGAGGTGAGGTTGAGATGGGAAGTTAGGGTTCGAGCGGATCGAGGTCACGATAGCTCAAGTGGTAGAGCAGCGGCGTATTTAGCCGAAGATCGTGGGTTCGAATACTGCTCTTGACACTGACTTTTTTATATCAACCAATATCTTTCTTAAAGATTAATTAATTGAAATAATTATTAATTTCCCTTAATATTCCCTACATACTTATTAATAATATGTCATGAAATATAATTTCAAAATTTTGTATTGTTACTTGTAATAAGGTCATAAAGAAAATATTATTTGTTATTCTTTGCCCAAATACGTTTTTTTACTGGCGTAATCAATATTGAAACTGATGCCCTATGCGTTTTATATTAGCATGTGATAAACGTAAATCATTAATTTCAATTAATTAATTATTTTATGCAAAGTGAGGCTGATTGTGAGATGAAAAATTCATTATAGTGGATTCAACCTTACAACATTGATGCTAATCCTTGAGCATAAAGCATTATTAAATTAAAAGTCCTTTGAGAATAAAACAATGGACGTTTCAAAGCGATAAAATATGGAAAATTAAAAACAAATTGCCTTTATATTTTATTTGTACATATTTTATGTGTTATTGGTTATATGCAAATTTCGATGGATTGGCAACACCATAAAACCTTTTGAAACAACTATAAAGTGGATGTTGTTCAGTTATGTTAAAAGTCCTGATAGTCGGCCATTTTATTTTCCGCGGCTTCTGCAAAAACACAAGGAACGATCGGAAGGGTTTAGGGCCGGGGGACTCGTTGGGATTGAAGGGCCCAAGAGATGTGGCGCAAATCCTCGTACATTGCCGAATCGATTTAAAGGTGGACATTGTCTCTCTGTCTAGGCCTGGTCAATACTCCCCCTCTTATCCTTGCCAACTTCTTCAAGGAGATTTTCTTCATAAAAGATTCAATACCGGGTAAACCATACCGATGATAACAGGCTTGGTTTATTTTAGCAACGATTTTTTTTCTTCCGAGCAAATCGTAGGGGATAAATGGTACATGATCTGTTCCTGTAGCAGGGTTATCTTAAAATTCCATACAGATCTAATACAGTTAAAAGCTGTGGGAATTTAAACCCTGGTTAAGATAATTCTTTTATTCTTTGCTGTTTTTATATGTTGATTATTCGAGACTTGAGCAGTAGCAAGGAAATGTCTTTCAAAACATTTAGCAAATTATAAACCTTTGAAGTTCGTAAAAAAGTCAGGATTCAGGAATAATGATAAATGTTAATTTATTTGTAGATGCAAGGATCAATTAATTGTTATTAGTTTACTATCGAGATTGAAATTAGACTTGGAAGTGAACTACGGTATTGTCTGTCCTGTCAACCTAATTTAAACTCCAGGTCTATCGTCAGCAACATTTCAACCCTCGAAGCATGCACATTTTAAACCTAAACTCTTACAGTTTCATTTATTCTTAAACAGATTCTTTTCTACATTCATTGTTTTGTATTTTCGTAATGATGGTTCATATCAAAAGTGAGGATTGGTGGTGTTCATAATATTCTGCCATAAGCTCTCTTAAATATACATTCACACTAATAAGTACGCATGACCTCAATAGATATTCACCCCAAAATCATTTATAACATACAACAGGAGTTATATGCTCCACCTACTTTATTCCTTCACCTTCTTTCTGGACAGAGCATTCTTTTAGGATACCTTGAAATAAATGGTAAATTAAGATAAAGTCTGGAACAATTATCGCTTGAACTTCATTGCAATATAAGAGTTCATGACATTTTTGGCCATAACTTTTGTTAAAAAAAAGTTTAGCGTTGTTCTCATATGAAAAAGTCATTTTGAAATACACGATAAAAATTACATTCTTCCATTAAAAAAAGTTTGTCGAACCCTGTATATATTGTACTAAAAATGAACTTAACAGGATGACTGGCGATAAGTGCCCAAAATTTCAGGAGGTGTTTCTAATTGCCATATGCAATAAAAAAATTCCTATAAACCCCTGCCCAAATCTCAATGTTAAAAAAGTAATTTAATGTTTTTTTATATTACAAGTAATTAAGGTTTTTAGTTGAGATAAAAAAGTCAATGGCACGAGCGGGATTCTAACCCACGATCTTCGGATTGATACGCCGCTGCTCTACCACTTGAGCTATCGAGACCTCGATCCACTCGGACACCAGCTTCCCATCTCAACCCCACCTTTTGAATTTTTTCCTCGTTTTTGCCATTTTTCACATGTCGTGTAATCGGATTGGATTCTCGACGACAAATGAAATGGCCACGGAGAGCTTTAGTGAAGTATACTTCATTTAAATTCATTAAATTCATAAATTTCGTGGTCCGCTTGACCAATTATTATATTACAATTAATTAAGATTTTTAGTTGAGATAAAAAAGTTAATGGCACGAGCGGGATTCGAACCCACGATCTTCGGCTTGATATGCCGCTGCTCTACCACTTGAACTATTGTGAGCTCGATCCACTCGGACACCAACTTCCCTTCTCAACCGCACCTTTTTGAATTTTCCCTCCCCTTAATTAATTGTAATATATTAATTGGTCAAGTGGACCACGAAATTAGTGAATTTAGTTTTTTTTATTTATTTTTATTTTTCGACTTAGGTCCATTAAATTGCTGATAAACTTCAGAATTACTGACCGCGTATTCTGGTTTGTGCCACCTGAAAGAACGTTAAATTTGTTGTAAGACAACTTATTTACATTGCAAAATTAATGGAAAAGTTTTATACGAAAAATTTAGAAAAAACAAAAATGTTGAAATTTGGAATTTTTTGAAAATGTTGGACTGGTAACTGCAACAGTAATGCTACTGCTGCAGGGAGAGAATACCAAGCTTGTTTTCCACAATGCGACGTACCAGCAGATCGCGCCTTGCAACTACTTCATCAGAGGATGAGGGAAACTGGTTCTTTCACTTGAAGAACGTGGGAAGATAATCAACGAATTGGTGCAGAGGAGGAAATTTCCTCCGTAACCGTAAACCGTAAATGAAATGCATATCAGCAAGATGTTCATTAGGAAACAAAGACATATCACATAAATCACCAACCTGAGGATGTTGCCAGATGATAACATAAAGCTAACTGATTGAATCGAACTATAAAGAACTGACACGAAACTCAAGAACCAGACGGATTTCTTGAAAAATTGAGCATGCCCCCTCTTCATCGACACACATTTTTCAAACAAAATGCAAATTTTGGGCCTTCCAGAAGCGCAATAAAAAAAGTTTGGTATACACCTGGTAGCTAATGGAATGGGGAACTTTTAAGAGAACTCGCAAAGCTCCAGGAATTTGTAGTTATTAACAGTTACCAATCCAACATTTTCAAAAAATTCCAAATTTCAAATTTTGTTTTGCTGAATTTTTCGTGCAGAACTTTTCTATTGACAATGTAGCTAAGTTTGCTTACAGCAAATTTAACGTTCTTTCAGGTGGCCCAAACCAGATTTTTCAACAGTCAGTAATTCTGAAGTTTATATGCAATTTAATTGACCTAAGTCGACAAAAAACCCAAAACCTTAACTTACTTCATCGTTGAGATTTGCACCGGGGTTTATAGGATGTTTTTTGTTGCATACATTGAGTAGAAACACCTCCTGAAATTTTCGACACTTATTGCCAGTCACCCTAAATAGTTTAAAATAAACTAGATGAAAAATCATTAGACATTTATGTATAATCTTTTCGATATTTTGTTTATTTAAGAAAAAAAGGTGAATGAAACATTTACCTCTAGTTAATTTTTTATAATATCAGAAGAGTGGATTAAAAGGCACTAATTTTCTATAGTCAAGCCATATCAGGTAGCATCCTACTCGCTCTCTATACGGAGCCAAGGTTCCACTATGTGGGGCAGCTAGAGCAACAATAGTGCTGTCTAGATGTCATACGCGTATGGTCTATTCTACCTTCTATGATTTTACTGCATTAGAAATTTCATCCATTATTTTCCATTTGGCTTAGTTTCGTTCTTTCTTATTTCTTTTAAGCTTTAACCTAAACTGTACTGAATTTAATTAATTTTACAATTTTAATCGTTCTAATGAAACAAGATCTCCAAATGAAATTCCTGTAGAATTTTGTACATTCTCCGTGGTCAACGAGACGAGAGGTCACTAACGGTATATCAATTATTATCCTAAGCACGTAATTAAGGGACGGCGTGGCGGTGCGGTCATTTCGCCCCTATAGCCAACCACCTTTGACTCTCTTGCGCCTAAATGACATCCCTCTCTTCCAGCTTTTTGGACAAACACATTTTCCTAAATAAATAAACATTTAACCGTCAATTGACCCTTTGTTTTGTATGTACAGCAAAGCAATGACGAGTAAAGATAATTCGAAACGTTCCAGGAAACGTTTAAAATTTGTAATAATAAAAAACTCTTCATCAATCAGTCGAATTTGTCAAAATTTCCTCTTTTGATTTGTTTTTATTGGAAATAAGTTCAATCAAGGTTAGGTTTTCTTTTAGTGATTATCAAGAGATCATAAAGTTCAAGTTAAGGAGTGTGTTTTAACGCCTCCTAACGCTTATAACAACCTTTCAAACACTCACAACCTAAAAACAACATCGATACACTCCCTAAAAAGTTTCGTTTCAAGAAGGGACAAATTGCAAGCTGTAAAGAGAAAATTTCGGCATTTTGCATTATTTTATCATTCGCGTCCTTTTTCAACGTTAAACTAAACAAAATCCTACAAGTTCAGCAACCGTCAGTTCTCCTAGAGAAATTGCAGAATGTAGCATTGTTCTTATAAATTTTCTTTGGATCTTCTTTTCTGGTTGTCATCAAACCATTTAACTTTCACATAATTTAGTCTATGCATTCATTCAAACTGGATGATACCAAAAAATAAGAAATCTAACATGAATGCTTAGATGTATTGACAAGTTTTTAATATAGAGCCAATAGAGACTTACCAATCCGTTAGCCACGGTTTTTTTCCTTTCCTCCATAAATTTTTTCATCTTTGAAAAAGTAATTAAAAAAGAAATTACACCACTAAAAAGGACATTAAAGGAGGTTTACAAGTTTAGTATTGATCACATCTTATTGGAAATTTAACGTAGTTTTCAATGGTGTCAACGGATTTGTCCAAAACCTTTTAGTTTTGGAGTTACCATTGTTTATTCTAAGTTAATTTTCCACCTTACCATTCCTTCAATCACTGTTTTTCCTTTCCTTCATCAATTTGTTCGTCTTTGTAAAAAGTAATTAAAAATGCAATTGCACCACTAAAAGGGATATTAATTGGAGTACCTCTGCTGAAATTTGCTGGTCTCTAGGTTTGGAAATAGTATTTTAAAATCACCATAGTAAATTCTTCAACTTTGAAATTTTTTTTCTTTAATGTTTCGTACTAAAACGCGTATTTCACGAAAGTTTACAAGTTTAGTATTAATCACATCTTATTGGAAATTTAACTTAGTTTTCAATGGTGTCAACGGATTTGTCCAAAACCTTTTGGTTTTGGAGTTATTGTTTATTTGAAGCAAGGTCGTGAAATCTTCAAAAATAAAAAAAAGTGGAATAACTCCGAAACGTAGACATTCGGATCATAGTTAATTAGGACATTTTGGTTCCGTTTTGAATGTAGAATCCACTGGCAAAGTTTGTAACACGAGTAGCCGAACATCCTGTATATTTCCATTTTTCAAAAAGTTTTCTTTGCGTGTTTTATACGTGTTAGATTATTTTATTTTATCCCTATTATTAGACATTTATGTTGACAGACCATGACAATTTTTATAGGCTTAGTACAAAACCAGAAAAATTTCACTGCAAGCACTTCAAAAATTAATCTATTTTTTTGCAGGGATAAACATCTTTTTTAAAAAACGCCGTAACAGTAAATGTCGAAGAACACTAATTATTATTATTATTATATAAAACTAAATTTAATAAATAAAGAAATATATTCAGTTTTACAAAATTGTTACAGTACATTGTGAGTTTTGGATTTCATCTCGAGAGCATAATCATGGGAAAGGGATGATTAAAAACAAATCCATTCACACTGCCTTGATGTGCCAATCTTTCATCCTTAGATTTAATTAAATAAATTAATTAAAATTTTCTCATGCATTTATTTTAATTGATTCAGAAATTAAAACACAATAACGGTTAAATGAACAATTTTTAGTTCCAAAAAAGAGAAGAGAGGTGACTATGTCTAGCAGTCTCATCGATGCTTATTCATGCTATGTTAGCTTAGATCACCGTGAAGGCCTCATGGTAGAATTTCGCTTAGTTTAAAGTTCACCTAACCAACCAAGACTCATTGGCAGAAAGTCCAACAAAAAATACTACGTACATATGCATTACTATAGGTATTAGATACTTATGTGATAGAAAGCGTTCTAACAATTATCGCTTCAATCCGATGTTCAACGTATAAAATTTTTAATGTTCACGTGTATGGAATAATAACATCCCCACTGACATAATCATCTACTGTATTGCAACAATCATGTCTTCACCAGTTACTCTTGGATACAGAATCTTTCCCAGAAATTCGAATTTCAAGACGTCTGAAGCACAGCCACGCGATTCTATGGTTGAACGATATCCCAGCGATGACAAACCATATTTCACATCTTAAACAAATTCGGTTCCACTTACCAAGGACGACGAGGTTGACTGGTGGTGCATGCTGGCTGCACGACCATGGGCCGGAATCGGTCGGCCTCACGCGTGTGATGATGAGGCTGGAGGCAGATCTGTCGGGGTGGTAACGCGGATCTTGGCCGATCGGCTCGCCCCTGTGCTTCCAGGCGATGGCTCCGTTTGTCCCCGCTGATGACCCACGACACGGAAGGACCGCTCTGCCTCCTTCGCGCACCCTCACCTCCACTCCATAATCACCGACAACACCTTTAAAACAGAAAAAGAAAAATGAAACATTTTACATCAACGCCACAAATTATATATATATTAAATTTATCGGCCAGGTATACAAAAAATTATTAATAATAGATAATAATCAATAGATAATTATAACGCTATCTAGCAAAAAACAATAAAAATAGAACATCCTTAAATTTTAGCTATTAGTTTAAAGTCCCAACAAAGGTTATATGTCGAGACCTAAAGTTTTATCAAGCTAGGGAAACTAAACAGCAAATGAAAATCTATTCTTTCTAAAAATAAAATAAACTGTATGAAAGATTCGCTAATTTCGTGGTCCGCTTGACCAATTAATATATTACAATTAATTAAGGTTTTTAGTTGAGATAAAAAAGTCAATGGCACGAGCGGGATTCGAACCCTCGATCTTCGGCTTGGTACGCCGCTGCTCTACCACTTGAGCTATCGTGACCTCGATCCACTCGGACACCAACTTCCCATCTCAACCCCACCTTTTGAATTTTCCCTCCTTTTTCCATTCGGTCACGATAGCTCAAGTGGTAGAGCAGCGGCGTATCAAGCCGAAGATCGTGGGTTCGAATCCCGCTCGTGCCATTGAATTTTTTATCTCAACTAAAAACTTTAATTAATTGTAATGTATGAAAGATATTTTTTAAAAATTAAAACGAGATTTAAACGAAAAAAACTTTTTCCAGATGTTGTTGTAGCCATCGGATTCCGACAAAAACATTCTGCGCGTTGATAACTGTACAAAAAATTATTTAACTATCCTGCGGCGTTCTTTATACTGGATAGCGTTTTTTTAACCTAAATAAATATCTATAAAAACTATCAGAGTACAATTCAGTTTTTATCTAGACGACGAATAAAATAGTTTATTACAACTGTCATTAGTACCATTGAAATATAACTTTAATTGGTGAATGAAATCTCCCAATTCAGCGACAAGTTGATAACGTAATCATAATCATAGGACTATAAATTTACTATTATACTATATAAGACTATTCCTTTTTAACAGTTAAAAAGTATTGTAATATAAAATATATAAGCATAGGAAGGCTATCGTTCTAGCGGAATATCCAGATATTGCCTTTTTGTAAATAGGAATAAATCGTAACATAAATATGCCACACGAATTCCGGCGAATCGTCTAGAAGGTTTTCTCGTTTCTTCTTCCCCAACTTAGTACAACCGAAAGTTGGCACGGCGTCAGAAGAGTCACAATAACTTATTGTTTACCTTGTAAACAAGTATTCGATTGTTCATACATCAAAAGCTCATTTTTCTAATATATATAAAGGTTATTGTTACGCTCCATATACAAAAGTATAAAAACCCCATACGTGGATGTGTGGAGGGGGACTGCGAGGAAGAAAGACAGAAAAGAGAGAGAGAGAGAGAGAGAGAGAGAGAGATGCAGAGAGATGCAGAGAGATCAGTTTATTTAAATTGTATTGTGCGTTAACCCAGTACACCTTTCCCCTAAGCCTGCTTTAATCTGAAACATGAAAAATGGAAGAATACGCCTGTACAAAAAAAAAAAAAAAAAAAAAAAAAAAAAAAAAAAAAAAAAAAAAAAAAAAAAAAAAAAATGTTCGCCTAAATGAAAAACTACAAATCAAACAGATATCGAAGAATAATATACAAAAATTGGAAAAGGCAAACGGGCCATAATTTACGTAATATTAAAAGTTAGGGCGAAAAGCTTTTTTTTTAAATCCACGTTATGAATCGACGAAGTATAATATATTAATAGACCAGGACATTTCAAATTAATAAAAAGATTCAAATAGTTTAAAGCATACAGGGAAATGAATTTTCTCTTTATTAACTGTCAGGTCTAGATATATAATTTTTTTCTTCAAATGTTAAAACCCACGCAAAAATCTTTTTACATTATATTATTTGAAACTTCTATTTGTTTAAACTAGAAAGGTTTCAACAACAAAAAACTAAAAAAATAACATTAAAATAATAATCTGGCTAGGTTTACACGTTGTTCGTTTCATTTTTCTAATTAGGTATCTAGAAGTTCGTAATAAAATATTTAGCTACTTATTACAAATTATTGCTTATTACATGGGTACAATTTTTTCAGAAAACATCATAAGTGCGGTAAGAGAAATTTCTATACAGTCAAATCCTTTATATCACTGCTGACCTATCTATACACACTAAGACCATTCTTACAACCAACTTACAAACAATTTTATCTCCTATCTCCAATCTTACTCAAGTTACCTCCAATATATAGGAGAATCTTGAACTCATTGAAGAATGTAAAAAGTGGAGGACAAGTCTGAATGAATAAAAATGTATTCAGTGTACGCCCAGCAATGTACATCAACAACAAAGGGATAACAATTTCAATTCAAGTCAAATACTTTGGGCTATATCTAGATGGCAAAGCGAGTGGAATCCCAACACAAGTCGTAACAGGCAACTCAACAGAAGACTTAGGAGAACTACGAAGACTTACAGGAACGAAGACTATCTTGATCGTAAACATTAAACTAACCTAATACAAGATTTTACTACGACCACTTAGGGAAACCATTGTCGGGTTCTGCCATCTAACATCCAGTGCATCTATTCCTTCCAGTCAAATATCCTCAGATAAATCGTCCTTACTACGTCACTAACCTCACTATCCACAATGACGTCATTATTCCTTTGTCAATGAACTGATCCTATTCCATGGTTCCTGATTCTAAAAGTTTCTCACCAACCTTTTGATTCATTTTAACCCAACTGCTCAAGCCCTCTCTCTACATTCCCATCCCGAGTACGTTAGCTTGCTTAATCAACGATGGCCTCGAATCCTCCTAGCCTTAACCCCTCAAATTGAGAGCCAGCACTGGGTCGTTTGTCATGGCATGTGTCATTCGGGTGCAGCGATGGCCTCAGTGTTAGTGGTGTGACCATGTGAAAAAATTGTATTGTGATTATATTTGTTATACATACTAATATGTATAAAGTACAAACTGAAAGTTTAGGAATGTAGATTTTCTTTTTTAGAGGTTTAATAATCAAATATGAATAAATCAAGCATTCTTCACAATGCCTTTCTATTTTATTAGAAATTGCTAAAAGATTCTCAGAATTGAATCTTCGTAAAAGTATTGAATATTAGAAATATGTAATGTAGAAAATCAATACTAAAGAATATACTGGAAAGGTGGTTTGGTACAAAACTTATAGAATTATATTTTATTCATTATTTGGCTAGCTAACTATGGAAATTTTATTAAATTTGCCTATCTTTTGTACAAAGGTATCCTTTTGAATTCATAAAATATATTCCGTGTCGCTAAAGTGTATTTCTTTGCAAACTAACCGCGATTTTATTTATAAAAAATATCAATAAATCATCAGTTAATGAACTGAATATTAAAAATGTGAGGTTGTTGGATCAAATTGGGCGCGATAAAACAATTTTTAAGTAATCTTTGTTAATTAAAAACGAGTTTCTTGTATCAAATTTGGCGTGATAAAATAATTTTTATGGTAATCGTCGTGGTTAATTGTATTATGGTAGAAATGAAATAATAAAACAATAAAAATGTAAACAGGTGACGTAATCTGTTACGTACAATTACACAAAATTAAACTTACGTTTCTAAAATTTATTGTTTATTGAATATCATGTTCTATACGCACGGCTAAAAGTAATTATTGCGAAGAGATCCGCTTTAATTAGAAAACGCCGTAAATTCGGCAGTAGAGAGATAAATATTTGATAATTATATATATAATTTAAACAATTAATCTAATTGACCCTGGTTTTTGTAGTCAATTGTTTTATTTAATTCATTCATCAATTTTGATCTATCAAATCTAGAGTAAATAATAGAACCTATAAAACTGTCTTTTCTGTAAAACCATTAATATAAAAGCAGGACTAACGAACAAAATGGATTTAATCCTGAAGGTTTCATTTTTTTACCTTTGCTTCGGCAATTGTTTCCTCTTCGATCAAATTTTTAAGTCCGTAGCCCTTATAAAATCCTAAACTACACAGTTACTTCCAAATCATTTGATTGTAGTACAGTTTTATAATTAAACGGTTTGATCAGCTTTCCAATTCTGTTCTGACTGACCAACACCTTTGTTCTTTCATTATTGTACTTTTAGCGTTTCATTGTCAGATGTTCCAGGTTTTCCTTCTCTTCGCATGCTAAATATAGATCACTCCGTCTTTGCCCTAATTTCTTCAAATACGATCCATTATTCCATGGTTAAACCTGTTTCTATTTAATGTAAGTTCTTTCTTTTTTAGACATGGGAAAGTTAAAGAACCACGGTCTTCTGCTGGTCGTCGGGTTTATATCCCGGTAAAATTTACCAGTGGAGTAGGAGACTAGTTGCTTGTTCCATGTGTCATATACTTCCTTTTTCAAATCGCCTTTGAACTCCTCCACTGGTATGGGGAATTCTAAATTTAGCCCTTTCTTCACAGCTTGCCTTGCCATGCTGCCGACAAGGTTGGACTCGTCCATGGCCCCTTATCTAACAGTAGGTCCATTCGACTTGCCATTCTAATAGCCTCTGGCTGAGTTCCATAATTTTGGACATCATGCAGAAGCAACCTGACTGTAAGCTGAAATTTTTAATGCTCTCTATCCCGCTTATTGAATTCGTCAGGAAAAACACTTTCTTTTCCCTTAAATTTCCTCGTAATATGGATTCCAATGTTATTCAAATGCCGATTAGTTGTTAGTTATATAGCGTCGTCTTTTATTATACCATACAAGACATCAAATTGGACAGGTAAACTACCATTAAAGACCTTCGAATCACCTACTTTAACAACATGACAATTAACTTTCATTGCATTTCAATAATTAATAGGGTTAATCAAATTTTAGGTTTTCTACATAGAATTGCAAAAAATTTTAGTATGCGGAAGCAATGATTGTACTTAATAGAAAACGTACATCGACTAGTTATTATCGCTCAATCTGGCGCACAATTAGTTTTTCTATTTTGAGTATCGTTTTGGCTTTTAATGGCCGACATCTAACCTTACCTACATATTTGGTAAAATTTCTTCGATTTATCAACATTTCTCAAAAACCATGTAATCTATTTGAATAACATTTTGTATGCGTATTTGTGAATATGTAACGACCAGTTAAGACTTACAAAATTTCCCTGAAGTGAATAGGTATTATTTGATAAAAAGTTGAATTTTGGGAAAAAATAGTCAATTTGATCTAACTTGAAACTTTTTTTTCTCATAACCTTTATCTTCTTTTTACAATTCCTTAGCCAGAACCATCCAAAACTGACCATTGAATGACTCTAAAAATTAATTTCTAAAGAAAATTTAAAGAAAAGTTTACTTTTATGCAATACGTTTTTTTAAATCTACAATTTTCTAGTATTGTATAAATTCATTTTATTTTTTTTTTTAATCTAAAATTCCTAGCATTGCATAAATTCATTTTTTCTCACATCCTATGTGTATTTGTAAAATTTAAACAATGTTTATAAATCCCAGGCATTGAAGATGATCTCAATAAAGATCGAAACTTTGGCATGATAAAGAAAATGGTTTCTAAAACTACATCACACCGGACCGCATCTCACGATCTCCGAATAATACGTAAATTTTCAAAGGCAAAAAACTGAAATAAGCTTAAAAAATAATTAACGTAGTAAATTATAACAAAAACCTTAATAAATTAAACGAATATCAATTTTTTCATATCCCTAAGAAAGTCAAAAAGAGTTCAAAGAATAGTAATAAAAGCAAACAATAAATAAACATCAAAATGATACAAACATGTCCAAACTATTGTTATTTTTATATTCGATTTTCCCTAAGCTACGAAAGCAATAGTCAACATAAAAAGAATATTCCAGTAGTCGAAATCTTTTTTTTTAATCTATTATTTGGAGAAATCCAGAAAGTTTCAAGAAAATAAATAAAATCCATTTATTTATTTTGATTATTTTTATCTTTGGATCTAGCCTTTGGAAACAGGTTGTCCAAAATTTTCAATAATAATGTTATTCCGGGATCTTCATGCACTTTAAAATTTATTCTTTTACTTTAATTTAATTGTTTATGATACCTCTCTGTAAGTAATTTTTTGATTTTTACAATTTTTATGTAGCTGTTCAGATTTATCGTTGAATACGGTCAAACTGAGTGAGTTAATCGTGTAATCTCAGCCAGCGGTAAATGAACTGTTAAATTTCCAGAAAGGAAACAAAACCAAATTGTTGTACTCTTAGTTTGATTTAACAGTTTGAACAACTATGCATACGAACAATAGTATGCCAAGTTAATTTAAGATCTAATCAACTGAAGCAATCTAGAGGATAGGAAACAATTAGTATAGTTAATCCAAACTCTAATGTATAGAATGATTAAACCGCGAGTAAATACGGTGATTTAATTACGGAAAACAAAAAGCAGTGAACCGTTTAGGAACCCTGAAATACTTACCTCAAACGATGAAGAAAAATTAGAAACGTATTTTTTATTTCAAATTTTAAATTTACTTTTTTTTTATATAATTTTATTTATATAAAAAAATGTTTTTGTTTTTACATTTTATACGTTAGATTTTTTAGAAGCATTCACGTGTTTACCATTGGCCACTCAGGACACTTTTCAAATAACATGAAATTTTTCAGTAAAAACCTTCTTATGGAATTGAATATCAATCAGTTATACACAATTTAAGGTAATCCACAATAGGAAAAAAAACGAAAAAGTGGCGGAGTCAAGAAAAAAAAAAAAAGAGAGAAAGAGAGCTAAGTAAGGTTGTAAGGGTGGCGACGGCTTAAAATTCGATTAAGGGCAACCCAATATCCACAAGATCCCAGCTCCTCCAGGCGCACTTTTTTGAATCCAATTTCTTGAGACGAGATTTAGCACTAGCTATTCGGTATTTGCGCGGTTTTACTGATTACTTTGTTTAATTTATTTTCAATTTATTATTGTGGGGACTTTATGCCATTCCTGAATGTTTACATTTTGTTGGGTGAAATGTGACATTAAAAATCTCTGCTTTATTTAAAACACTGCTCTTAAAAGTTTTGTAATTTTTTTCTCAATTTGTTTTACATAAAATACAGTAAAACAGCTCGATTACAATATATTTTTCTGATTCTATAACTTCAGCAGGTTTTTCAGACATGTTTGTCCATTCGATCGATCTTCGGTTTTCGGTCGGTTGAAGAGAGGCTTACCAAACTCCAACAGTCAATAATTTTTACAGTTAGTTTTTTACAGTCAAATGGAGCAATATAAAAGATAATGTCCGAAGTTTTTAATCCCTTGTAGCTCTATTAATCATTCGTCAAATTGACTCTCAAGCTTTGTGCTAATTTAATAGGCTCCCAAATGTCCTCTTTATAATTAAATGCTTCCTACCTACTCCTTACTTCCACTGCTTTAGAATGAGATAGGCCACGAGTACGATGATGTTAGACGAATATAAGCCAGCGTCTCGCAAGGGGCTATTCTTGATCCCTCCTTTTATACCATTAAACTTCTTATTGTCGAGTACATTTCAAGACTATCGTAACCATCTGCTCGAATGATACATGCACATTTCGTCTTCTAAATGTATCCTATTCAACCAATTTTCAAAACCATCTTGAGCTTATCTAAGACTGATTGAAAAAATGGACGACAGAATTTAAAAAATGTACACTGGGTATATTTAAATTGAAAAACATTCTTCCTTTTTAGTATACATTAACAACAAAGTGTACATTAAAAGTACCGACTTTCTCTTAAGTCAGTTTCTTAGGACGATTCCTAGACAGCAGACTCACGTGTAATACCAACGTAAGACTTAACAGAAGACTTAGACAACTACGAAGAATTCTATGACCAAGATCCGACTCAATGAACGTAATACAAGACTTTACTGCGACCACTTTGGATATACGATGTTGGATTGAGGGGTTCTAACAAGCCATCCAACATCCAGTTCATCTAATCCTTCCAATCAAAAGTCCTCAGACAAACAGTCAAAGTTCCGAATAACGTTACTAACCTCAGTATCTACAACGATCTCAACATTGCTTTTGTCAACGAACGGATTCGCTCCCAATTAAAATTTCACATCAACCAGTCGATCCATCTTCACCTTACTACTCGAGCAATTTCTACACATTCCGTCATGAACGTAGTCTTAATCGACGATGACCACGAGACCTCTATGCCCTCATCCCCTCATACTGAGTACAATTTAAGGCTAAATCAATTTTGACCATTAAAATTCAACTAAACCTATACAATTCGTTATTGCTACTAATTTGGACGTACGCAGTGAGAATGTGGGTTGGTTCCGGTCAAGCCGTCCCTTTGAACCCAGGGTATCGGAAGGAAAAAATATATATCACGCACATATTTCCGATCGGTAAATTTCCGTTGCCTCTCATACACTTTATTTTTCAGAGTTTTCCAACGAAAGGTTTTATGGTAAATATGGTACATCTAAGTAAGCGGTCGTTGCAACGTCATTTTTCTTGAGCAAGAACACATATTGTGTCTGAAATTTTTTATTTATTTTACTGAAATGAGAAGTCGGTCGTTATCATGTTTTACTTATTGATTATTTCAAAATCCACAACTAAACGATTAGTAAGCGTTTATTTGAAATAACGCCGAGTCTCATTATTACAAGCAATATTACCAGACCGCATCTCACGATTTCTGAATAATTACAAGCAAATGAGATCATATTTCAATCAGGTCAATATCCTCGTTATTTTATAATTGCTTCGTTCAACTATCTAATTTGTACACGATATTTGAAACAAACAAAACCGCCAACTCACCAAATGTTCTACTGTAATAATGTACTAACGCTTCTGCCAGCTGCACGATTGAAATGTTTCTCACAAAGATTTTGCCTGAGACAACCAACTGGTAAATCGGAATGAGTAGAAGTTCTAAGTGATATTCCACATTGAAAAGTTTGGCACAAAGCGTTCTCGACGACACGTGGCGAGAAACAGACATGGGATTTTCCCTAAGCTTTAAAGCTACCCGTTTAAAAACTTTTTCGAAAGAATGAACTTAAGCGGTAGACGTGTTAGTTAACTCAACCTTGACGATTCTCTTTTACAGATTCTTTTGTAGCAATTTTGTTAAATTGAGGTTTTTTTCTATTTGTTTCACCGTCTAAATGATCCATTTTGCGCACAACCGAGTAGAAGAATATTGCTTATATACTCAAAGAAAAAAAAAGACACTTGTATTTTGTCGTTTATTTCAAAATATATAAAATATATATTTTTATCGTTATATTATTTACTGCATACTTATTTTAGTCAATTTTGCTATTAAAAACGTCCCCTGGTTTTTCTGAGGGACTTCAGTCTCCTAGGCATCGATTTCCACTTATGAAACAGAATCCCATTCTTCAACAAGAGCGGTTTGGAGAAGGCGAACGATGTCTAACCTGTCTCTTAACCATGTCCTATAATTGTTCTATAGGTGACAACTCTAGCTACCGATCATTATCACGCATTAATACAAAGATCTCCCCAGTAAATGGAACGAATAGGACCATAGATTCCAGAAGAACTTCCTCAACGTGTTTTAGTGCAGTCAAAGATCCATTCTGTATGATAATGAGATCGGTACTGGCATGGACGTTTATTCCAGCCATTACAGACTGTCTTCGAAAAGCAGGCTCACTCACGCATGGCACATGAAGTAAAGCGTTCTCCACGTCTTCTCCATACAAGATCCCAGTCATCCGAATGCCACAAACCAAACCGGCACTCATCTCTATGAAGGGAACGGCCAGAACATTATTCCAAACTACATGCTGATTTGTGAATAGTCGCCTTTCTACTCGATGCCTCTCCAATAGTTACAGGTTCTCGGGACATCCATAGATTAGGCTAATCTTAAGAAGCCTTCTGATGACTTTTTCAAAACTCACCCTTGCATTACGTTTGGAGTTGACTAACGATCAAGAAAGCCGTAAAATGATGGTCCGGTAGTGCGTAAGAGCAATAAAACGACCTTCTTAGACGTCATACATCGCGGTCGACCACTACCTTCCGGTGGGTCTAAACCGCTGTACACCATCGTACAGGGCACGTCACACGCAGAAATTGGGTTAGTCCGTCGTTAACCAAATCATCTGCCCGGGTGAGACCTTGACGTATTGTTCCATCAAAGAAAACAATTAAAAAACAAAAACAAAACTATTAACTCACCCGACAAGTTGGCTCTGTAAAGAATGAACTTGAACTGGTTTTCTTTATTTTTAATCTAAGAGTGTAAAAGGATTAGTAACACTATAAAGGTTAACAACAAGTTATTAATGGTGTTTGTGTTTTAAGACAATCTTTATACTTGGCTATTATGGAAAATAAACAAATAAATAAATACAAGTGTCAGTCATTTGTCTTTGAGTGTATATTTCATTTTTGAGAACATTCCGTATTATCCAGGATTAATCCGTGAATGACAATTGTGAAACGTAATTAATTTCAATTTAAAATTCTACAGTATTAAGCTAGCGCCTGAAATAAAGAAAGTTTTTTCATTGGTTTGATAATTAAATTAAAATCATGCTTCGGAGATATTTTTTTACAAAGCGATGTTTCTATTTATCCAGCTTTTATAAGAGGTCATTTATCTGCTTAATGTATTCACATAAAAGGGCCCAAATATCATTAGAGATTCGCAAGTTCATGTTTTGTTTAATTCAACGTAAAATATTTAGATATCATGTCTATTCCTTTTTTCCTGTCCGATGACGAACGCGTTAAATAGCATGCATATTGCATTACCAGTAAGGTTTTGAATAAAATTGAAACGTTGCATGAGGCATTTATTGCTTTTGTCGTGGGGTGGCTTGAGAGTGAAGAAGTCAGACTTTTGTACAAGGGCGGGGCATTCTAATATATACAAGGTCGACTTCCAAAATAGAGGGTGAAGTGACAGACTGACAAGATGATTACACCGCCTTTCGTCCCTCTCGGCAAAGGAGTAAGAAAATATATCGAATCGGGCAAAAACTGATCGGATGCCATATCTTCGTCAGCCCTTGTTGCAGCGTCAATGATAGGGATCGGATATCATCATAGTAAGCAGTGCATATTTTTTCACTGGATAATTTGAGAAATAAACCAGGATTTGTATGTCTAATAACACGTAGTTTTATTTTTTTTTTTAATTTTATACATTTTTAGAATTCATTTGTTTATTTACAACTGCACTTTAAATACACAAATCAAAAATGTTGAAACAATGAGTATATTGAGTAGACGTGCAGAGAAGGTAGGGGTGATGAACGGCGACCATTCAATGATGGATATATATACTAATAATTCTAATGGAAGGAAATCTTTAAACAGTTGGTAAAAAGAAATGATATTTTAATAATTAATATAATTTATTATAATTTAATAATATTATTACAGCTCTTCATGAATGTTGTTTCTATTGTGGTTTGTGATGCTATTTTATGAGGATGAGCCCGCATAGAGCTCTGGCGTATAAAGATTAAAAAAAGCACGAGCACCGATCATCTTCAAATCAAAACCCCTCTTACAATATTCCTCATTAATACTCGCATCCCAAAAATAGGCTGCATTCGCTTGGGTTCCTTAGCTCAAGTCTAATCTGGAACTTACACATACGACTAAAACGACAGGCATAAAACAACGTTTCGGACTACTCCACAACTACTAAAACTAACGTTTCTACAAAAAAAATCTGACTATCGACAAGAAAATTCTGAAATCAATCTGGACGAACAGATTAGAACTGAGGGACACCGGCAAACCATCCAATATTCAAAGACCTCAGAATCATAATTAAACTCCATACTAATACGTCTACACCAACATCCTCAATTTCTTTCCTGCAAAACAAATCCCCAAAACATTTTCCGCTTTCTACAATAAACTGTCCACTCACCCCAATCAAGTTGAAAAATCCTTAAGCAATAGAAACTACCCTTATAATCCAACCAGACGACTGAAGAGGAAATGCTTCCCGACCTACTAAACGAGTCTTAGTCTTGGCGTATAGTTGGGAAAAACAATGATTGTTAACACCCCACACGACACATGATCTATGCTATTAGTAAATTCCACTCATTACATAATGTAAATAAGGATACAGATTTAATAAGTATATTATATTTTAAAAAATGAGGTATATTATTGTGCAGTTTCTTGGGTGCCAGAGCACAAGGGAATTTTGGATAAAAAGAAAGCAGATAGCCTGGCCAGAGGAGGATCTCCAAGACCATACATGAGCCCCGAACCTATACTTGAGATAACAAAAACAAATATAGAATCCTCCATCGCAGAATGGATCCAAACAAAACAAAAGGAGAAGCGGATAAACTCTAGCGGCGCTAGACAAACTTATGATGAAACAACCCTCACCAAGACTGGCAAAATCATTGCTGCAATTGGAAAGGGCCAAACTCAGAGGCGTGGTAGGACTACTAACCGGTCACTGGTATCTGAGAAAACATATACACAACATGGGTATATACAACGATGATCCCATTTGCACATTGTGTAATGAGGAGGAGGAAACAGTTACCCGTATCATCTTCGAATGCGACGCAACATCTCGATGGAGATTTAACCTACAGAATGGAAAAAACTAAGGGAATCAAGTCAGTAGCGACAGTCAATGACCTGATACTTCTAAGGGGAAGGATTGAGGCTGTTGCACTGAACCAATGAACTAGGAAGGTACAATAAGCCAAAAGGCTGCAGTGCCTGGGGAGCACAAACCCCGCTTCCTAGTATCGTTTTTTACCATACCATACCATACGTGTTGTTTAGATATTGACAATATGAGACTATATTTTTAGGAAATAGTTTTTGCTTGAAAAAAGGTATTTTATTGTAGTAGTGCCTTTCGATGTTCGAAACGTATTTAATTGCAGGAATAAGCCGTTATGTAAGTGTGTTAGCATATCAATTTCACCCGATCCAGCCAAATTTGTTGTATATTAAATTGAATCATCAAGTTTTTCTTGTTCGATGATTAATTGCCATCTTGGGGCCTGTTCTCAATTCATAGGTAATATTGGTTTTTGGATTAATTTTACTTTTTACCTATTTTAATGTATGAAACGTTTTTCTCTAAAAGAAGTATTTCGGAGCAGGAGTGGGTGCGATATCAACTGAATTTTCCCATTTCAAATATTTGCAGCGTCGGCAAGAGCGTGGCCAGGTGATCAACGTGTATCACCTTTCTAGAATATGAATTCAAGTCTGTTTCGATCAACGTTCATCACTGGAATTACAAAAGGAGATTGCTTCCAATCGACATTTCAGCAAAATGAGCCCAGAAGACAGAACTCTCTCAACAGACCTCTTTCAATTTTCCCTTACTTGTGTCAGCGGTGATTCACGCTCGACTGTGACAAACCTCGTTCGATTGACAGTTGACGAGTGCTTTTGGTAGGATCGGCCTGAATAGGGACCCGCAGTTCACTACAAATGCTCGTCGTGAATATTCCTCTCTCTTCTGCAAGTTTGTATCAACAGTTTTGTATTTTTTCGCATTACTCGTGAATAATTCCCCTTGTAATAAAAGTATTCTTCCTTATATATCATATGCGTTGTTTTCGCACAGTAAGTGGAATTCTCGTCAATACAGGAATATTGCCAGAAATTCTCATCCAACGCCATTGTAGCAAATACTAAACGTGGAATGGGAACAGTGTCTTTACAGAATGATCCAATATGTTCTAGCAAAGTGTTAAAATGATAGTAACTTCAGTATGGTACCTTTTACATTGAACTTAATTGCACAACAGCACACATATACAGGGTGAATTGCTACTCGTGCTACAAACTTCTCCAGTAGATTCTTCACCCTAAAATGAACAAAAAAGTTCATATTGTCCATGGTCCGATTCTCAACCATTTCAGAGTAATTTCGCTTTTTATCGATTTTGAAAGATATCACGTCCTGGCGTCGGAAAATCGTGATATCTTTTAATCTAAACATTTCTCTGAAAATCTAATAGCACCGTTGAAATTCCCGTTAATTTTTCAATAAGAAGATGACGGTGGCAAAATGTTTGGGCTAATTTTTTGTGTTTTATTTCAGCCAGAACTACAAAAAGAGTGGAAAATTGTGTAAATCGGAAAGTGTATAAAGTAATCCAGAGTTTCTAATTTTAGTCTCAGAAGGCAGCAAATTTGAGGAAAACTACCTGATTTAATAACGCTTCCAACGCACTCGTCATTTTCTTATTTAGTGGTTGTGAGACCAAGATGTTGATGACAAAAAGAGAAAAAATGGTGGTTCAAGGATTGCTAATGTTTGAGAGTGACTTGCTACTCGTGCTACAAACTTCACCAGTAGATTCTTGACCCTAAAATGAACAAAAAAGTTCATATTGACCATGGTCCGATTCTCAACCATTTCAGAGTAATTTCGCTTTTTATCGATTTTGAAAGATATCACGTCCTGGCGTCGGAAAATCGTGATATCTTTTAATCTAAACATTTCTCTTAAAATCTATAAGCACCGTTGAAATCCCCGTTAATTTTTCAATAAGAAGATGAAGGTGGCAAAACGTTTGGGTCTTTCTTCCTTGACCTTCTAGCTGTTTGTAAACTTCTTAAGCATTACATACTAAATGGGCATTAAATTAAATTAAAAAATTTCAATGGAATTATGATTTTGATTCTCTCTAAAAATTAACGGGGATTTCAACGGTGCTTATAGATTTTAAGAGAAATGTTTAGATTAAAAGATATCACGATTTTCCGACGCCAGGACGTGATATCTTTCAAAATCGATAAAAAGCGAAATTACTCTGAAATGGTTGAGAATCGGACCATGGACAATATGAACTTTTTTGTTCATTTTAGGGTGAAGAATCTACTGGAGAAGTTTGTAGCACGAGTAGCAATTCACCCTGTATATGTTAATTAATATGGAAAAATGATTAGTCGAACACCTGTTCAAACTTCTGTCGTAATTAATTAAAATTTAAATTCGGAAGGGGCATATTGGATTGGGGATTGGACACGGCGAGGCAGCCGCGACCGGCCATTATTTCTCCATGAATGCCCACCCACCTCCAATTAAGGGCTCTTCTCAATGCTCACATTCAAATGCAAACCGGATCTGTTTGGAGATGGATTTCGACAATTTCAGGTTAATTTAACGGTGATACGAGCAGTAATAGGTACGAGTAAAAGTGATACGAATTAGTGGGGGGAAATGGGTCTCTTGACTGGACACTCGGAATCCCAAAACTAGGGACCCCGGCTGTTCTACTAGATGGGCCGTCGAGTTAATTAAACCAGAAAGGCCCGTTTTCAAAATTGACTTTATCAGTCAAAAACAGCGTTTCGCATTTCATCGTCCCTTTCCCGGCTGTATTGTCCGTGTTCGTATATCCGTTCCAATCTGTTTGTTCACCCGTATTATTATTTATGATTTAAGTGTGAATCACTTGTAACAATGAATTGCAATTCTCCCTGTCCCGAGGTTCGGTACAATTCCAAAAGCCCATTTTCAGCTCAACTTCTTATTACAATTATACTCTATTAATATATTTCTTCTAGGTAATAACAAATTGATTTATTGATTCATCATTAAGAAAAGAGATAGTTTAATGAACAATAATAAGTATTACACCTACAGCTTACTAATACCACTTTTAGTATCAAAATTAAGACTAATAATTTTCATTTTAAATTTTAAAAATAAAAATTTTGTAACAAGATTAGGTTCTTGCTAAGACTACACGAAGATAGGAGAATTTATGGTCAGTATAGCCAGGATAACACTGTTATCATTGCATAGAAGGTGACCATCGAGGCAAGCTGATGATGTATCCCAAGCTGTTCAAAAGTAAGATGTTATCTAGCTAACGTCATACGTAGGTTTTATCTCTTGCTTATTAATAATGAAATTAATTAAGTTTTTTTTAGTTGAAATGAAAAAAAGCTAATGGCATGAGAGGGATTCGAACCCACGACCTTCGGCTAGATACGCCGCTGCTCTACCGCCGTTTCATGTATTAATTGGTCAAGCGGACCACGAAAATAGTGAATTAAGGACTTATTATTAATGTATTTACTAGCGTGAGTCGTTAAGTGCGCGGAAGATGTATGAACCTCACATCCCTATTAGTTTTAGTGAATTGCTGGTGTGATGTAAGGGCTAAGGTTTTTTTCTTTACTGTTTATTTAAAATTTACAACTGTAGAATTATCTGCAATAACCAAATATTACGTTAATTAAGCAATATAATTGATTTGTATAGTCTTGAACGTAGTAATGACACTCCTTTATACCTGAGAACTCACTTGTCACTCCCTATCACTCAGGATAAGATCACGGCGTTATCAGCGTCGAGGACTGTAGGAATGGCTAAGGTTTGTATCTCGATATGATACAGAAAGGTAAGGGATGTTGAGGTCATGGAGAATGGTACGGTTGGACCTACAGAAACGAACATTTGTAATGCTACAGTTTTGGACTAGAAAGACTGGATTCGATAGGAGTTGTATGCATTGGCTACTATCGGTTTGTGAAATCTATGTCTTAGAGAGAGAGACAAGTTTGGATAATCTATTAAGTTCTCGTCGTTTAAGTCTATTGTGGATTCCACGTGAGACGTTTGTTGATGTATAAGTAGCCAACACAGTTCTTTGTGGGTAGAAAAACACGATTGAGCATTGAAAAAGAAGGGTTGCTTGCTGAAATGCACTGTCGTTTATTTTCATTTACTTTTATCCTCTACTTCTTTAGCCAAGGCTCAAGTACGGTAAGGTAACACTGAAGGGAACTGGCGGCAAGGACAGGATTAGTAGAGGTCAGGATTGAATGCAAATGTGAACCGGGAAGCATTGGGATGATTAAGGATGTCAGCAGTATACATTAAGGAAAGGACGAAGTACACTACCTTGGGGGACTCTTGCCCGGATAGTAAGGATGAGTGAATGGAAAAACCGTACGATACTCAGTTAATGCAAGGTAGGACTTTAGGACAAGATAGTACGTAATTAGGGAGGATGCCTTTTACACAGCAACCCAGCATGATACACCCTACCAAATGATTCGCAATATCGTAAATGACTACCACGCGGTGGCATTGTTGAACTGTACAATATTGGTGTCGGAAACCAAATTGTTGATTAAGAGCCAAGCACTGGCGAAATATCAAATACCCTTAATTACTTAATAAATACTTTTGAGATAACTTTTTATATGTTAATACAAACATTGGCTGTGATATTCACTAGATCTGGATACTCTGTTTAAAAAAAAAGTTATATATATATATGTGTATATATTAACTGGGTGTTCTGTTTTCATCTTCATCTAATTCATATCAAAGTGCACGCTGACGACTCTATCTCGGAAAGTGTGCAACTGCATATCTCGGAGATTTGAGATCGAAAGAGGACAGCTAAAAAATTTAAAACAAATTTTACATCTCCCAAGGAACGAACACTCCCTACCCGTACGTCAGGTTAGAATGTGGAAAGGTCCATTCAAAATTTGAAGTGTTTAAAGGAATGCTTGGTTGGTGGCAGACAATTTTAAGAACATCAGCCCATCACTTGACCAAGTTATGTTATCTAAATTTGTTTGAGCTAATAAATAATAATAAAATCTCTTGGATGAGAGAGCTCAGAAATTATCAATTGCTTATCGGGAATGAACATTTATTTCGGACCAAAGAGTTGAAATTAGTTAAGAAAAATGATGAAAATTTGGTTAATTCATTTAAAAATAATCTTATCAGTCTAGATGTAGAGTCTGTCTTGAACAGTCGATATTAATACCTATTATCGCTTCTTTACGTAATGTAAATTTGAGGCACATTTCAATATTACTATTAACATTAAAAAATTAAAACTCATTGCTCAACTGTTCGTTGAGCTAATAACAAGATTTGCAGTAATTATTTTAACAGTAAGGAATTCTACTTCAATTTGGATAAAATATGTGCTTTATGTACTTCCCATGCTCCTAATGACTTTTCAATTAACTGCCCTGTCTTGGCTTTTTATTAGATCAAAATCAAAATATTTCTTGCATTTATTGTTGGAAAAACGTAATAGTTATTATGTTACTAGACTTAAATTCTACTGACTTGAAAAACAAAAAAAAATGACGTTTTTATGTTCTGTATTGTACGTTTCAGGTTAAATAGTTTCCTCACGTTATTTGATTTATTATTATATTTTTTCTTTTGCCACTTTATTATATACATATACACATTTAATGTCATTTCAATGTAATTTCACCTTATTGGTTTTGTTCTATTTTTGCTTTATTTACATATTATGTTGTATTAAGTATACTTTCTCTGCCTTAATTGGGAATAACACAATAACAGAGTACTAATAAATGATAATAACTCACGATATTAAAATAATAAATAATAATATCAAATCCCTCTGCTTGTAAACTATATGATTGATACACTCCACCTTAAATATTTCTATCAAATGCTCCTGTGGCTCCCCAGTTTAACTGCACATATGTCATTATTAGGATTGTTATGAATGTATTTATGAGAGTGAATGATAGGAATACCTGATGCAAACCTCGTCGGCCTCCAGCCGTATGTTAATTTCTCGTTCATAATTTTAAGTAAGGTATGTTTATCACCTTAAAGTGCTTACGTGATTTTAACATATTAATGACAAAATTAGGGCCTTTAATCACGTACGAGGGGACACGACCTTTGAAGAAGATCAACATGGAACACCTTTATAAATTTAAAAGGGAGAATCGACATTAAGAGAGTGCCGGCTATGACCCTCTTTATTCGTCTAAAAATAAAAAGAAATATACTAAAAGTCATTTTTTTGGAGCATAACATAGTAAAAATCCTTTTTTTCCTTCTAAAACTGGTCTCAAAGTCTTCTGTTACATCTAATGTGAAATTACAATTGAAACAGGTTCTTTACATTAAATTCACTAATTTCGTGGTACACTTGACCAATTAATATATTACAATTAATTAAGGTTTTTAGTTGAGATAAAAAAAGGTAAAAAGGAGGGAAAATTCAAAAGGTGGGGTTGACATGGGAAGTTAGTGTCCGAGTGGATCGAGGTCACAATAGCTCAAGTGGTAGAGCAGCGGCGTATCTAGCCGAAGATCGTGGGTTCGAATCCCGCTCGTGCCATTGACTTTTTATCTCAACTAAAAACCTTAATTAATTGTTCTTTACATTGTTTGCTCTGAAGTAATATATTACATTAAAATAAGCAGAATTTTTAATTTCGTTAATATTTATAAATTTTGATTTATACTAAGTAACAACCCAGGGAAAACGTAAAATGTATTTGTGATTATTTCTTTGAAATAAATATTTGAAATAAAAATAATTAGTTTTGAATATGTAATTATTTAAATTTCTGTTTACTTGCTGAAGTATTTTTGATATACCTGTGTGATACACTTAACCAAAATGGGACTATTTGTAACATACCAGTGACATCAAAGGTAAATAGGGGTGGGGGTCGGTGGCTGCAGCGGTTTAGGCGTTGACACGGCGCTCATCACTGTAAGGCAAAGGTCCCGGGTTCGAATCCAGCGGCCCTGCATTCGAACCCGACATGGACATACAATTGGACATACATAGTACAACACCGGCACCCTGAGGGTTTATATGACCTCGAAAAAAAAGAGAAAATGAAAAGAAAGAAAAAAGTAAATAGTTCCCTTCCTGCTTTTTTGTTATTTGCTGATTTGTTTTATTCTATTATATTAATCTAAGTTTATTTTTATTAAGCCATATGTATATGATTATTATCATTTAGATTGTATTGGTTATTCATGGTCTCAAGCTGAGGAGAATGTATAATTTGTACCACAAGTAAAATTGAATCTTCCAAACTTTCATATTGTCTATTACTTGAAAAATTAGCTAATTGTATTAATATTTGCCTTTAATTAAAAAGTCTAATTGTGGAATGTTATCATGATTTTATTTATGAATATGTATACCCAGAATGTAGAAAAGAAAAACGATATGCTTGTAATTTTTACAGAACGTGGTTATAAATGATAAAACATTAGTGGTTTCGAAAAACGAAAATTCGTTGATAGCCAAGTGATTATGATAGCACCTTAATGACGACAATCATCAAAACTAAGCGATCCTTCATCGGTTGATATGCAAAATGAACGAATGAAGATATCGAGGAGAATTCGTGAGACGTCAACAGTGGTGAAACCCCGTGATACGATCATCGTTTTCTCTAATGAGGGCACGGTTTTTGAGAGGATCGACGTCTTCAAAGTTGATAGCGTCTGCCGAGTGACAGCCAATTAGATGGAAGGTGTACTGTCAACGTGATAGGGGGTAGCTATTGCTCTTATCATCCGACAATAATAATCGCTTCTCACCCCTGTTTGATGTCTACTTATCTGGTTCCTCGGTGCTCTGATAATGAATTCTGCCGGCCGATATTGAAGGTTTATATTGTGTCTCAAGTCTTGAAAATTGGCTTCCCCGGGTTATGGAGGGTTTTATCAACTTGGCTGCAGACACTCTCTCTCTCTCTCTCTCTCTCTCTCTCTCTCTCTCTCTCTCTCTCTCTCTCTCTCTCTCTCTCTCTCTCTCTCTCTCTCTACAGACCCGACGCTTTCTTATCTCGACGGAATTACTCCCGTTATATTGCCCTGCCTCCCGAGAAAAGGAATCTCACCAATTTATGGAATCACGCATCTGCATATATTTCACACGGCATTTTTTTTCAACAATTTTTTGTCTGTTGCCAAATTGTTTTCATCAATTAATGAGGTTGCACCTTGGAAGTGGAAATTATATTGGAATTGGCTATTGTATTACACTAGTCTACTATACAAATACGTAATAGTATTTCATTTCAATTTAGTCATAGTCTTCGGGAGTTTGTTCATTATCACTTACTCGCGCATTCACATCGTTCATATGCTAAAAGTTTCAATGCAAGCTATAAAAAATGTAAATAAACTGCAGATAAAAATATAACTGGCCCGGTGCTGATGATTGCGGTCTGCCTATTTTCGCTGGGTTGGACGTCAATCGAGTTACGGCATTTAACTATCTTCGGTGTGTTTGTGTGATTTTTGTGAAGTTAAGTCTTTTTTATGAGGTTGTATGGGGTTGGGTGCGTGTGTCAGCGTTATGTTCGTCGAATTTTTTTGATCGTCGGTCTTTTTTCTTTTTAATTGGTATAGTGTTTTGAATGGAGTAAATGATGTATGTAAACTGTTGATCATTTGAGTGGTTATGAGTTTTTTTAGTGCTTAACAAGTTAAATTATATTGGATCACTATTAAGTTTGAGAGAGGACTTGTTTTAGGGTACCTAGATCATACTCCTGGAGGGCTTTTTGAATAGGTAATTTGAATGCGACCTTGCTTGCAATTTGAATTTTCTCACCAACGTCTAAAAATTAGTAAAGAGTTAATAAATTATATATAAACCAATAGTAACATATATAATTTTAATTTCTTTTTAATAATTTTATCACGGGTAACTTCTTCTGGGCCAATGCCCGCCTAAGTGACTTTTATGCAGAAAACGGCTGCTCGATGTGTCCCACATAATACAGGCGTGTCATGCCTTGGCGCCTAACAAAGAGCGTGTAGTTTTCGCCGAATTTAAGAATGGTTTTTGTGCACAGTAGCGAGTTTCTGGGTTCTCAGTTCCACGTTTTGGGGGACGTAGTTTTTTCATTGTGTGTACATCTGTTTTATGTTGTGTGGTTATGTGCTTTGTTTGAGTGCGTGTATGTATTAGTGTGAGTGGTGAGAGGCAGATGATGAAATATAGAGTCACCATTGCCCCTCCAGCAGTGTGTGTCGAAGGTGGAATATTTATAAAAGTACCTCATTCATGCTAATTTAGATTAGATTGTTAATATTGTGTGTAGGTCGATGGAGGAATATATTCTAATCAGAATGAGTGCAATGTACATAGGCATGAATATATTTATTTGTGCGACTGTCTTATAGAAGTTAGTTAGATTTAAGCTACATTATATTTTGTATGTGTTGGGGCTGAATTGACCTAGCTGCGATAGCCTGTTGAAGTCTAACCCCGTTGGTTGGGAAGCGATGATCTGGGCATATGGCTTAAGGGAGATCCTAGCGACCCTGTATAACGGGACAGATGAACTCGCCTGAGGGTCTTCACATCGGAGAGTGACAACCCTTCGGGGTGAAAGACCAAATAACTCTATCTAGTAATATTAGAGAAACTTTGCATTTATTTCTCTGCATTTATTCCCTCGAATTTATTTCTAATATATCATATTGAGCGTGAATTTTGTGATAGAAGTTGAATGATTTATTGAATGTTTAATTTAACCAAATGTGAATATTTTAATTATTTAACCCAAATATTTTTATGAGTTGAAATATATTTATAAACAATTAATTACGGTTTTCAGTTGAGATAAAAAAGTCAATGGCACGAGCGGGATTCGAACCCACGATCTTCGGCTAGATACGCCGCTGCTCTACCACTTGAGCTATCGTGAAGATGAAGATCGAATCGGGGGTTCGAATCCCGCTCGTGCCATTGACTTTTTTATCTCAACTGAAAACCTTAATTAATTGTAAGATATTAATTGGTCAAGCGAACCACGAAACTAGTGAATTTATTTATAAGTTTTATTCGCCTTTATTATTATATCATATTTAGTTTAATGATCCTTACAAATCCTATAGAGAAGGAGTTAATTTGTAAGTTATTTTCTGTTCGACTTTAAAATATTTCAATGTTAAGATAAATCGTTTTTCTATTTTTTAAACTTTCAACTCTAAAATACTCTTAATTAATAGTGGTCTAAAGTAATTAAAGAATAAAACTATAGTAGAATGATCGAAAACAATGGGTAGGACTAAAGTAATTAAAGAAGAAGAATTTAAAATGTATAATAAAAAATGTAAGACCCAACTTTTCTGTGAGAGTGTTTTTGGGGCCAGTAATTATGCGCGTAGTGAACTTTCACAATCCTCAACCACTTTAAACTTGGTATTAACCAAGTGGCGCTGTTTTCTCTTAGTACGACGCTGAAAACACTGTTCAACGGAATTGTTAACAAACGTTGTCTCTTGAACTTTAAAATTTCCCCAGTTGAAAGACTTTCTCATTGCTAAGCGGAAAATAACTGTATATTTAAGCAAGGAATATTTAAAACGGTTCGCCCCGTTTAAACTTGTATAACTCCTGTTGGAAATGAATTGTTGGAAGCTTCGTCAGTAAAGCGGATCGACATTAGGGGTCCCTTCAATGGCCAGATCATCTCCCGTTCCAATTGGAACGTCCTCTTCTATGTTTGTCGTCCTGATTAGTTTCTTTTTGACGTTTCCACCAAAGAACCTAATTTACCCTCTGCCACGGATTATTACGTTTATTGATCCTTCCCAGATTTAACACGAGCTTTCCTCAAATCCAATTTGCAGTTTTGAATCCCATTTGCCAATATTGATCTCTTTTGAACGAACCGAGGCTGCATGAAAAATACACCAACATGAACTGTTGTACTGTTTTAATAATATTCAAGGATGACATTTAAATATATATATACCTTATGTTTTAACTGAATAAACCTGATATTTTAGTAATCCATTAGTAATCATTGATTGTGTAAATACTTTTTAATAGAATAGAATAGAATAAATTTTTATTTGTACATGTGCACAATAATATATACATTAATTTTTGAATGTAGGGAAAGTGAAATTTCACTGTGACTTCCTACTATTTACAGGTCATTTTTTTTTTTTAATACAAATCGGTACGAGTAATTCCATATCAGTTTGTGGGGAAAAAAATTTATGTTAACAAAAAAAACCACAAGCAAAGGGATGAAATCTATATATAAATTAAATAAATGCATATACAACGTGTAGATGAGAAGTGAATAAATAAATAAATAAAATAAATTATTAAATACATAAATAGGTTTATAAATATTCTTATTACTATAAATTTGATAACTATGTAAAGTTTATAAGACAGGTACATTGTGTTTAATCCTCTTATGTTTCCAGTTTGCATTTGTTGGATATGCACCTATGGATCTGCAAATAGGATTTGAGGAGACACTCATACGCTTAAAGAATTTGCAGACCTCATCGTAAATTTCCTCCTCTACCCATTTCATGTTAGTTCGCTCATGTAGGTCTGTCAATCTATAATATCTAGGAGAGGCAGTGGCTAGCCGCAGAAATTTATTTTGAATTACCTGTAATTTATTAAGGTTTGTTTTACAGGTAAAATTCCATGCTGGGCAGGCATATAGCAACATTGGTTTAATAAATACTTTATAAATTAGTAGTTTATTGAGTTGGCTCATGCCAGACTCCTTGCTGAGCAATGGGAAAAGTGATCGTATAGCCGCCTTCCCGTTGCCTACAAGATTTGTTGTGTGTGCACCAAAATTCAATTTGGTATCAAGAGTGATTCCTAGATATCTCATTTTTCTTAACCACTCAAACGACTTCCCCTCGAGTAATATGTTGTGGGAGAGCAGGGGCCTACGCTTAGTGAATAGCATACAACTGGTTTTGGAAGAGTTAATTTTCAGCTTCCATCCTTTTTAATATGAAATCGTTTGTACAAGCAAAAAATAGCAATATATCTTTTAGCCACTTATTTACCAATATTTAACCTTGAAATTAGTTAGGTGGGTCAAAATTTTATTCCTTTTAATACTGATTTAATTTATTTATTTTGGAAATGCATTTTCACATATTATCTTTTTTTTATCAATAAATAAAACGGGTCGTATGGGCCGCAACGGTTTAGGCGTTGACATGAGTCTCATCACTGTAAGGTAAAGGTCAGGGGGTTCGAATCCAGCGGCATTTGAATCTGTTATACTTACAAATGGTCTTGTTTTTAAAAACAACCCAAGGGGCTCGAAAAGCCCCGTAAAAAAATAATTCCAACATAATTAAAAAAACAAGGTAGTTGATGTATTTTTCAGTTGTAAATGCAAATATCGATCTATAACGTATAAATATTCAACAAGAGTAAGTAAATAACCAAGGGCAAAAAATGTAACAGGTACAATCGATTTTCTTCCGTCGGATTTGTAAGCAAGGGCGGAAGGGTCCACAATAGAGAAATATTCGACGAGAGCCAAGACGGCCACAGCATTTCTGCGGCTGACAGACTAACAAACAGTCTGGTCGATTGTACAAACCAGGCCCTTTTTGAAGGGCTCACGGAAATAAAGAAAGGGAGCCCTTTGTTTCTCATGAAGAGGACAAACGTATTGTCAGCCTAAATACAACTGGCTTTATTCTGTTTAAATAATTTCACGTGTAGGCGATCTCCTTTGTGAAACCACAAAGACAAAGAGATAGAGTAATGGAAACAACAATGAAGTACGAAGTTCATATTTACCGTCTAGATAGAATAGGAATAATATCAAATTATAGTGGATTCGCGAACGATTTTTTGTTGTTGTTGGCATTATTTGGATTTACGTATGTTCTGTGAGAATTTTTAAAAAAATACACCTTTACAAACGACAGAATTTACACATTTTTACAGTATTTCTAAACTTATTTCTTTTATTCCATAAAAATACAGATAATATAATAATAATGGAAAAATAATAATTAATTTTTAGCCTGATGGTGAGCATTTAAGGCCCGAAATCGCTGCATAAATCCAGTTTACGAGTAGAACTATAGTTTCAACCACCAGAGACTACTTTAATTTAAGCTTGATTTCTCAAATGGATTGTAATTACGAATTTGATAGTCAAAGCAATAAATTTAGTTATATCAATTTAAATTGACAAATGACTAAATGTTTTTATATAAACAAAAAGAATAATTAAATTTTGTTAATTGAGGATTAACACAGTATAATTATTTTTATATTAATCTTGAATGTTCTTAATCTTACTCATTATTACACATTATTTAATTTTAAAGTGATGAAGAAGCAGAGACAAAAAGAAACATTGTTTTTAACCAGTTCAAACTTACTCTCCGTCGGAAACGTTTTGCTTGAAAATCATTACATGTTTGTCCCTTGCAAACAAAGGGGGAGTATGTAAGTTGGGCAAGTTTGAAGGGTCGAAGAATTTCGAAATTAGAGTTAGACTCACGACTTGAACAAAGTTTTGAAAACTTTATAAACTTATTGTCCTAGGTCTTTATTTGAGATAACTATTGTTATTATTTAGTTCGCCGGTACGATCGAGCCAGAATTTTTTTCATTACATGTCTATTGTTCTTTTATTGCTATACTTGGAGAGGTTTAGAAGTTTCTGTTATATGGGTTGAAAGAAAAATAAGAGCGCCTATTTATTGCTGCAGGCTTTTCATCTTCAAAATTTATTTTTACCACGCCATATCTAAAACTTTCCGACTAATAAATGAATTTAAAAAATAAATTTCATCCCACATACCGGTTGAAGCAGTCCCTTTTTCCAGAAAATGTGTAATTATTTAAATAAAAAGGTTTCATTTTGCACAATTTTAGTATTGAGTTTTGACGAGGGAAGAATCAGTATTTAGGTCGTTTCGATAGTCCGGGCCTAATTATTCTGGTTTGACATACAACAGACACTACTACAATTGCAAAAACTAAAATAATGTTTTTCGGTGAATTTATAATATTCTGTTTGTATTGCAATAAACGAAGTAAATATCTGAATAAAAGTCGAAATTTGTCTGTACTTCAAAAATTGTATTTATCCAAAAACAATGACTTACTAAAACCGTAACCCTAAATATTACTTCAAACAAGGAGAAATAAATTACTTTTTCATCAACCTAAACAAATGTTAAATAAAATAATTGGTATATGAGAAAATTAATTAATTTTTATTGTTTATGTTAGGATACGCCTTTCATAAAAAAAATGTTTCCAATGTTAGCTTTCACTTCTAAAACAAACTGTTGAACAATTTTCAGTTAATTAATTCAATTTCTACCGAATAAATATTCAATTTTGAGTATTAATTAAGAGGAAAAATATTTTTATACTTTTCAGGGGTTTAAAAAAAAACTTTGTGAAGATTCTTTATTAGTCTTCATCTTGTCCGGACTTTTAATTCGAGGGGATGATGAGAAAAGGACGAGGTGGAGAGAAGATTTAGTAAAAAAAAGCTAAGTTTCTTTAGCCGGCTTTAACGGCGATACAATTAAAGGAAATCTTATAATCCACAAGTTTCAAGGAAAGGAAATCAGAAAAGCATTGTACAGTTTTTTCTGATATAATTCAGTTATACAGAATAAATGCTTTGAACGGCCGAAAAAAAGAGCATTTGTAGAATGCCGGCCGTCTTTTAGCGTGCCCAACCCAAGAAATAAAGTAACCTTTAAGAATGCAATTTCCTTCGGGGATTTAATGAAGACAAAAATTACCCGCCATCTAGATGGAGGATCTGAGCCACTGGAAAATATAAACTGTTTTCTATTGCCCACCTTTTTCATTCCCTATCTTTATACAAACACCCAAATTGTCTGTAAACCTCCTCTTTCATTATTCATGAGAAAAACACGGAAAAAGTTCCACTGATAAAAAATTTATTATTGTTCAAAAAAAAAACATTTTGCGTTATCTTACTGATATTGTCTCAATTCAAGGCAAACATACGTTTAAACGTTTTGTTTTATTTACAATAAACCGATATATCTTACTTAATGTAGTATAAAGTATCAATTTATGTGATTCATTATGTCTTCATCATTTTCATATGTAATATGTTTGAACTTACAAGGCATTAAAAAGTGTCAATTTAATTAATCATATGGTAAATTTGTTTGTGTCATCCCTGATGATTCACAGTAGAATGGCGGTTTTATCCTGTTTATACCCAGATAAGGTAATTTAGGTAATTACATGTTTAACATTTTATTGGCCAAAATATTTTGATTATTACAATTAAGTTGTGTCATAGCTGTAGGAAGTCCCCCAAGGGCTCTACCTACCACGCAATTCGTTGTTGTCATTTATGAGTGAAAACAGATACCTTTTTGACAGTGCGGATGAAAACCAATTACAAGCTTATGGAAATGACCAAACCCTCCAGGAATCTGGAGCTGAACTCGCTCAGGAAGCCTTTGTGCTACCGCGAGCCAACCTTCGCCACGATCCTCAAACCTCAGAAGAGAATAAATAATAGTTGAAAGTGATTATTGGTCGCAAGTAGTTCATTTCGAAACTTTATTCGCCCAAATATTCGTTATCATATATAATTATCATATTATAATAACATCAGCAGTGTTTCAAGGTTATACGGAAGTTCCATCAAGGAAGGAGCCACGATGATGATGCAAAGTCGTACTTCCCGTTAAAGGACAATATACTCCTTTGGCCACCTACTTGCCCGCGCATCGCGAAGTTTCGTATAAATAACCACGTTTTAAGCCGTTGGCCAACGTCGCGTTCTCTTGTAAACCCGTGAATTCAGTTATAATCCTGATGACAACTCCATCAAGGAGCTTGGTAGGGCCTGGAACATTATTGCTAGCTGGGCCACAAATTTCTTGCAACACAGCAAGATCATAATCAAGCTAAGATCATATGCCTCATCGCAATAATGGCATTCATTAGGAGGAGCCCTATGGATTACCATATAAAGTAATAGATCGTAGTGTTTTTAGCCGTAGGCTTTTCCTAATCCCGGTCTAAACAATCCAGGGTTTTTATGTGAGGGGAAGAGAGATTGATACTACTTTCCCACTTCCACCGCACTGTATGTAGATTGCCATTTGTGTAGTAACTTTTCTTTTAAGTGATTTTTAAAGTAAGTCACTTCCTAATTATATATTANTGTGTGTGTGTGTGTGTGTGTGTGTGTGTGTTTGTGTCTGTTTTGTTTTTGTCAGTGTTTTAACCGTCTCGTTGTGCCGTACCCCTGTATGCTCTCTCACCCAGCAAAGTACTAGTTCTTTATTTTGCATAATGAAAGATAAGACTCTTAAAAATAAATAAACGAGATAAAAATAAAAATACAGTTAATTGAACTATTTTATCCTGGTTCATTGTTTTTATATGCAAGAGCAGAGGTAAAAAAAAAACATTTGTAAATACTCTGGGCTTGATATTCAATGCCGGGACCCTTACACTGATGGTGTTATGTCAACGTCTTATCAGTATCGGACACTTCCAGTATTTGACATGTGATAACATAATTTTATTTGCGTAAGTAAACTTTACAAAATATTATTTGGAGATAGAGAGATGCGGTCTTGTGTGCTGTAGGTTTAGAAAAGCAATTTCTTTATTGTGCCAACGTTTCGATCTTTATTTAGATCATCTTTAGAAGTGAAATTATTGATTATGTAAAGATCGTGAGATGAGGTCTTATGTGATGTAGGTTTAGAAAAACACTTTCCGTATGGTAACAACATTATTTAGATCATCTTCAGGGCACAAAGGGTCTGTTTTCCGTACAGATGTGTCACGGTTGTGTGTCGTGTTGCGAGGGTACAACCGTGACACATCTACAGGAAACACTCACTTTGGGCCCTGAAGATGTTCTAAATAATGGTCGAAATATTGTCACCACAAGGAAGATGTTTTTCTAAACCTCCATCACACCAGACCTCATCTCAGGATCTCCACATAATCATTAATTTACGTTCACTAAAGACTACTCATTTTTACAAAATATTGGGCTTTTTGTAAAGGTGACAGACATTAGGTATTGGCTGCACCCAGTTTGAGCGGAAACAGGGAATATTCGCCAAGTGCCGTGTGAGTCCGCAACTTACTACCAATCGTGATGGAAAACAGTGACGCTGCGGTAACTATTTTGTGTAGTGGCTACAAACTCAGTCACAATGATCCGTTGATCCGTTTCCAAGCATAGAAAAATTCTTGCCGATTTTTGTGATTCAGAAGAGAAGCGCTTCAAATTTTTGGTTCAGATAAAGGAACTCCAAGACTGTAACGTTGGCCCAACAGGACTAACGCTATGTTGTTCTTTAATTAATTCATCTATACTAGTTAGGAATCGTTTATTACTATAAAGTAAATAACAGTAAATAGAAGTAAATAATGTCTGTTGTGATTATTACAGTTGATTCCCGAATGTGTGGATGCATTCAGAACGGCTTTTTGAGGAATATTCGTGCACTTTGAATCGGACAAAAAAAGTCGACAATAAGCCGAGCACGGCAAACACTGATTGTTGTTTTTCGTCGAATAACCGACCACTAGTCGGGATTTTCGGCGAATTTACTCGGCATTCGGCGAATCCCGCATGTCTGGAGCCACCTTAACATTAGTCGTATTGTTCTTCTCCTTGATTTTGGGTCTTTTTGCGAGGAATCAGTTCATAAAGAATGATAATAAAAACTATTCTGCACGACATCACCGGGTTACAGTTGTGGCAATTTGATCTCGTTGAACTTATGAAAGAAAACTACTCTTTCAAAGATGTACCGTTAAATGCAAATGAATGAAGTCTGTACTGCTGTAATGGAGGGACGACGAAATCTTTCAGGTTATTAAGAAAGGCGTTTTTTATACTTTTTCCTTCCAACTTTTTCATAGCCTCTTCCCCTTCGGCGCATAAATTACTTTTAAGTCATTTCGGCTGGAAAGTTTTGTCTTTTAAAAAGTAAACTCCGGGGTCTGGACGTTAAAAATGTCTCGGGGAAAAGCCATTTAAAAAGGACTAATTAAGTTGCCGCCGTTTGATTGTATCAACTGACTTATGATTTAATTTTCCGCGAGAAGAGGCTCAAAGAATTAATCAAGGAAATGTGTACCGTGGGCTCGGGCATGGTGAAACCGATAAGGTACCCGAGATATCGTCTTGGTCTCAACGCTGTTTGGAGGGATTGAATAAGCCGAAGGCCAAAACTTGTGAATATTAATTACTATAAGGGGTCAATTTAGAAGAAGGGGTGCCTTTTAGTGAGGATAATGGTGCTAAGGCCTCAGGAAGAGAAAGAACGGGGCTTTCTAAAGACGCAAGTTAAACCTATGACCTTATCCATCAACGTCAAGTCGAAGGCTTAAACCATGAACTATCATCCTTCATATCTCCCCTTTTTGACCCCTAATTTTTTAAAGCATGTTCACCGAAAGAGCATTATAGCCAGACGAAAAAAATAATTATATTATTCTTAACGTTAGGGTTAACGAAATAATTGTAGGAACACTATGAGGAACGTTATAAACGCATTAATAACATTTAATCACGAGCTTCTTAATAGTTAATATTTTTTATATGCTCTTTACAAAACACGTCATTGAAAAAAATACACAATTTGAAAAAAAAAATTTTCTTTACCGAAATATACAAACAACTCCAAAACAACAATTGCACATTTATATAGTAAAAGATGATTACCTTTAGAAGAACGCAAAAAGGAATAAATAACAAATGATATAATTAACGTTTTCCTTACAAACTAATTATTTATATCCATGACTAAAAATGTTAAAAAATATGTATTTTCTCTTAGGTAAAAGTATCGGTACAATTAATTCTAGGATCAACAATATGTTCATTGTTTTTTTTTTATACATAAGTTAAATAACTTCAACTGCGGATTCCTTTTTTAAAAAACTTTATTGAAGTTACAAGAATAAGTTTAACCTGATTTAACGATGAACTCTCGTCAACCTCTAGGCAAAGAATCGTAATTAAAAATACAGAATTAAATAAGTAGGTCTGTTGAGAGGGAGAAGGTGCTGACTAGGAATGACACCTGCATCTAAGAGTTGTAAACAGATAATTTCACATAACTTATATGAACCAACAACAACAACACTTACCACCAAGATTATAAGTAACAAATCACATGTGAACATTATTCATCAGAAACTACAATGAAATCGTCAAAAAGCAAAACATCAAAATCTTGTTTTATCAAAAGATATACAACGATGTAGCATTTTATGTGAAACATTTTTGCTCGATGGTTCAAAACATTTTTACACAACTTGCTAATTAGACCCAATAAATTATATTTTGAGGAAATATTTAAAGGGCTTTCGTGGACCTTGAGTGGGCTTAAAGTGCTTTAAGATATACGATCGGAGGGGGAAAGCTTGTTTCTTTTCCAACTGACAAATCTTCCACTAGAAATGTTTATAATAGGAGATTTTTAAAACTCTCCTCTTTACAAAGAAGCCCAAAAGGAAAGTTGTAATGTTTCACCAAAATAATGTTAACGAAAGAGAAAAAAAACTTTGTTTGGGTTTTTATTGTACATGTAAATGTTACTTGTATAACAGTAAGGACAAAGTTAATTCATGTACATAGGATGCAGGAAAGAATGTAGTATTGTTTAAATTATTTCATTTATTATCGGTTTATTATTAATTATTATTTCCAATTTTTTATCCAAAGACGGTTGAGAAGAAAAGCACATTGTCGAAGTAATTTATTTTAAATTTTTAAGCGTTGGCACAAATGTACATTTTAAATGTGAACATTTATAAACACTAAATATGTTTTTAATATTTATTCACTGGGTCGTAAAATTTAATTTCATTATTCTGATCATTAGTGTGTGGTTGATTTGTATCCATTAAAACAATTCAACGTAACTTTCGCAAACAGATTTGTTTTTTCTCTCTTCGCTTTTTAAAATAAATTGTTTCATTTCCAACCGACTACCAATACAAACCCCCGTTCAACATTAAAAAAAAAAAAAAAAAAAAAAAACAACAACCAACAGCAACAGACAGCTCAAACCATCTACATATACATACAATGACAGCAACTCAAATACATGATAAACAAGTTTAAAACAATTCCACTGCCAAATAAAAAGCACAAATAAGAACAACAAACAATAAAAAACATAGCAGATAACCACGGATATAACAACTGATAATAGACTAGTAAAAAAATAAAATTTTATAAATAAGAATGTAGATAAATAACGAACCAAAGTATAATTAACAAATTAGAAATAAAAACTCCATTTAGGGCATAATTGGAAAATTTCTGAGAGAATAATGAACAAGATTAACCGACGGGACAAGAACGGCATTTTATAATGAAATGCAAATGCGTAGAAAAATATATGGAATGGTGATGTTGAAAGAAGACTAGAAAGTTGGGGTTTGTTTTACCCAAGCTTGGCAACCTTTTGGAATATTGAATTTTCCTTAATTAGGTGCAATTGACTGGATACTCCCCTTAAGAAATATTAGATCATTGACTGTCTTGCTATAATTCTTTTCCCTTGGTTTTCTTTGTATGCTAGGTTATGCCATCATTGAGCCATTGCTTCGCATTTGAAAATGATATGAGTGGCTGTTTCTACCTCTTCATTGCTTAATCTGAAAATGAGATCATCGTTGAACATGTAGATGTTTAATAGTCCGGTTAATAGTCCTTTCACTTGTCTGAGACTGGGCCCTCTCCATCTGAAGCAGTGAATTTGTCAGTCTTGGCGAGGATTGTTTTTTTTACCGTAAGCTTACTGTATCTAGAACCTGTAGGGTTTGTCCACTATTCTTTTTACCTCTTTGAACACATTCAGTGATGGAGGATTGTATGTTTGTTATTCCAAGAATAGGTTCAAGGCCTATATATGGTGTCTGGCCAGTGTGCCTGCCTGGTTATTGAATATGTTATGTGACCGGCAAATAGTCCTATCACTCTTGCGAGTTTAGCCTTCTCCTACTATCTGTAACTAAAATATATCGAACGTGTTTATTTAAGACAGCGAATTATTAAATTAAACTAATTAATTAAACTTTTAATTAAAAATTAAACTACACATATTCACCAGGAAACTGAAGAACAGACTGATCAACAGCTCACTTAAAAAACACAAGCACAAAAAAAAGCGACATAACCAATGATGGTCCCAAAACAAGTAAAAAAAAAAAAAAAAAAAAAAAAAAAAAATAATAAATAGACGCCAGTAGACAGAGGACAACACCGATTCACTCCTTTCCACTTATACGACGAGCATATAAGAGGGACAGGAGTAAACAGGTTTAAAAATAACCTAACACCGATGATGGCTAAAAGACTAAAACGTTCAGACAGACCAAAACTTCAAGCAATGGCAGACAATAAGAAACAACATAAAATCCCTTATAAAACCGTATAGGTAACCGTACATAATTGTATTTTTAAATAATATTTTTTGGGGACGCAACGGTTTAGGCGTTGACACTGTATTACTGTAAGGTAAAGGTCCGGGATTCGAATCCAGCGGTCTTGCATTCGAACCCGACATACTTACAAACGGGCTTTTTTTCGAAAACACCAGCACCCCGAGCGTTGATATATCTTCTGCTATTGCGAACCCTCATAAAAAAAGAAAAAATACACACCGAATTGGTTGTGGAAAGTTGGTTAAAATATTTTCACACTTTGTGCAATGGGTTCCCAGTATGAAGAGCGGGTATGAGAGGAAATGTCATAAATTCAGAATTTTGAAACAATTCTGCTTAATTATCAGTTAAGACTAAATTGCTAATAAAAACTGAACCGTTCTATACATATTTGTTGCAACTAGGCAATCAGGAAATGTAAAGGGTTGGAAAGCAAACGAGCCGAATAGCTGAGAAAAACGGGTTCTTTAAATAAATCGAGTTAAGAAGAATCGTGGGTGCGGCTGGAGCGAAAAGGGAAAAAACGCGTGAGGTCTTCCAGAGGAATTCCAGTTAGTATTAAAGAAATGGCGTGTCGGAGGGAGTAATTGCACTTCCAGGTCTCTTTAAGAAAATAGCTGCTTTTCCGAACCCTTGACTCGTGACACACCTTGTTTCCCGCCCCGGCCGAAACGACATGGAAATGGCTTCCGACCATTTTGAGATAATAACTTCCCCCGGCCAGCATGGAGCACAACTTGAGTACATATTACACGAAATTACTCATTTCACAAAGCCCTTTTACCTTGTCATCTTTTTTCAGGCAATCCTTTGTCCCCAGTAATTATCAGTTGTCCAGCTAGATGTTACAAGGAGCAAATACTATTTTATTTAACTACGCATTTTTCTCTCAGACTCAAGAAAATTCTTATAAAATGAAGGTCAACCGCAATTTCTTGATAACAGATCAATCTCGCTACACACTAGATAATATTACCTAATTGATAATAATACCTACCATCATCAAATATAAATGCTATAGTGAAAGACCGAATTCCAGCATTACATCTTTTTTTTCTAACTTTGATTGCAATAAAACCAGGGCAGAAATTCGAATCAAGGAAACGTTTGTTTGATACTATTTTTATTTTGCGCGAAATTGCACTTTTCCGCTTTACTGCATAAAATTGAGTTTTTTCAAATGTTTTGAGCATTTTTTATTATTTATATATGCTCGATTCTGCCCATATAGGCCTTGAGCACAAACAAGTGCACAACCGAGTCTAGATCTTCTATTTACGAATACAGTTAAATATATTTATAATACCAAGTCTGATTGAGGGTCGATTTGTACTTGATGTTATGCCATCGACGCTCCTGTATTACACACACACGTTCACGCTTATAAATACACTCTCAATAAGGTCTTTCAACAAATTCATGTATATACAACCGCAACAAACAAAAGTTCTATTACAAAATTATCCTAATTTCCTCCATGTATCGGAAAACGGGTCTCAAAGATTCGCTGCTGTGCTCGAGCACAATTCTTATATCGGGCGGCATTCCTACTCGTTCCTTATATAGAGCCAATAAATGGCACTCTTTAATTATGGGACGCATCGCGCAACCTCTCTCTCCCTATCGGGCTTTGACCCAAAAGTAAATTTCCGTGTGTCAATCGCGAATGGCCAATTCTAAGTCGGGTTGGGATAATACTTCTTCTGCAGGGTAGAGTCTCCGGGTGCCACATGCCTGTTGACGCGCAAGATCTCAGATGACCCATCTCAGTGATGCTGTAACTTTTTCTTTACAATATTCTTTATTGATCGTTTAGCGGCAGAAAGGTCTGAGTCCCGGCTTTTTGACTACTATTATTAATTTAAACAGGAAAACGCATGTATTTATAAAATTTTGTTGGGTTAACAGAAATGAGTAAACGAAATTATGGTAATCTCTTTTTTATAATGCGCTTCGTCGAAGTTTTCAGGTCACGATGCTTAGAATTTTCCAAGAAAGTTTTGTATGCTCGACCCATCAGTTGTGTACTTTTGACTTCTCTGTTATCACTTTCTCATGTTCAGTCTTCCTTCAGCCCGAGAGCCGAACAGAAACACATAAAAAATGTACAACTAGGTAACGATACTAACGTAAATTCAACTTTAAAACTTTATTATCCTTATCTAGTTGCATAGTTTCGAATTTATGTATATATANACATTTTCTTTATCGTGCCAACGTTTCGATCTTTATTGAGATCATCTTCAGGGCTCAAAGTGTTTGTCTTCTGTGTAATTGTGCCATTCTTGCGTGTCGTGTCTCGTGCCGATTATTACCGTTTGTATAATGGACTAATTGATTTATTGAAAATTTATCTTTCATTAAAAAAATGTAACAACGTTCGATATCAATAGTTTCTAGAACCAGAAATAAACTAAAGCAATGTAGAAAGTGTTCAGAGTGATCAATAAAGGCAATGAAAACGTTTTAACCGATCAGTTATTAAATGAACAGCGCAGTATATTAATGGAAAAATGTATTTTTAAATTGGAATTCGTTTGAATAGCGATTAAAAGAAGCTTTTATAATTGGCCATACGGCTATAAGTTTTTTTCAGATAGAGTGTTAATAACTACTAGAAAATATGAGCGACTTTGTTGGTTAACGAAGCTTATTTTTCTTTAAATGCAAATTCGCCGCATTAAAACAAAAGCACGGAAAGAAAACTTTTAACTCGCTTCCCAGGCATCATTAACAAAGCGTTTTACTATCATCCAATCTTCGGTTTTCCTAATTTCTTCAAACTACGATTTTGTGAGGAAATATTACGGACATTTAGAAACTCGTATTGAACGTGAAAAATAAAAATAAAAAAAGTGAGATTTTCTAATCAGGCAATTTTTGTTCTGTACTCTGGAAGAAAGATGAGAGAGAGAGAGAGAGAGAGAGAGAGAGAGAGAGAGAGAGAGTGAGAGGAGAACGACTTTATTTCCTTTAAAAGTTGGAGCTCATGAATAGTATTGTTGATTTTAAGAACCAAAGTTTTTTTTTACGGTTAACAATAAAAAAGATTAGTGTAAATAACAGAAAAGCATGAATTGACTTTGAGATCGATAAACGTCATTTGGTTGGTGAGATTTGATCAAAGGCCGTCAATTCCTACGTTCCGTCTTTTATGATTCTTAACTATTATTTGCATGGCTTTTGTCAAGCCTCGGCGCAACATAATATGTATGCTCTTTTAGTTTGGAGAGATTTGTAGGAAGATAACAGTTTGTCTCATTTTACAACGTTTATCTCTCGAGTCCATAATGTGCCATAATTTGCGCCGGTGCAGATCATAAGAATGAAAAAGAATAATTGAGTAGGTCTCCTTGCAAAGATGAGCTGTACCCTGTCCTTTTTATTTTGTCATAACTCCTTTTTCCTTATTATTTATTCTATAAGCGGTTCGCGTTCATTCATACTCACCAGACCGTATTTTATATTAAACAAATATTAAAATCTCTTTTAAAATATTAAAACTAAGGAAATAGAATGGTTCAAAAAGACGTTTTTGACGTTAGTTTATACCATTAATTATTGTAAAAATGTATTATTTTTGAAATTGAGAACTTGACAACATATTTGATGATGTGTGTAGTGATTAGTGACCGTTAATAGATGATTATTCAGAAATCACTGGCACTCTCAACACGACACGCAAGAATGGCACAATTACACAGAAAATAAACACTTTTACTGAGTAGAAATACTTTGATTGAATATAAAAAATATATTTTTCATTGGATAAATTCATTTTTTTCCACATCCTACATGTATTTGTTAAATGTAAACAACGTTTATAAATCCCAGGCCCTGAAGATGATCTCAATAAAGATTGAAACGTTGGCACGACAAAGAAAATGTTTTTCTGAAACCTACATCACACCAGAACGCATCTCACGATTTCTGAATAATTATTGATGATGATGATGTAAAATATTTTCTAAAAAAAGCATATACTATTTATGTACCGATGGACTGCAGAATTATTGAAGAATTTTTGAAATCATTCCAACATCTTATTTTGTAAGTACAACTTCCAATCGTATTCTATTTCATCGTAATTCCAATGAATTTTCACAGAGAAAATTCCTGTGTTAATTTATACATTATTTATTTTATACATGTATTTTTTCTTTACAAATCGTGTAGGCTACGTTATTAATTTAATAATTTAAACTTAAAAATGAATGGAGAAATAAAATGAGGAAAGACAGTACTAAAAATTGTAAACCGAATACAAAAAGAAAAAAAATACCTCCTATATGACAGCAATTACTTTACCTTTTTTTACTTCCTTTGAAGAAATTGCAATAAATAAATTTTAATGGTTGGTTAATGTAATTATAAATTTTGGATTGGGCGCTTGTTTAAATGATTAAAAATTTGGAAATTAATACAAAAGTGGAATAAAGATTATAATTTCTTTTTTGTTAGATAGTTTGCATAATGTTTGACAATCAATTACATATTTTAAGTTAAATAATTTAATTTTTGAATGACAACTTAACAGATTTTATTTTTCTGTGCAAATTGAAGTTTGTTGATGTGTTTATAGCAATTAAAATTCCAATTATTACACGTGATAACTGCCACAGAACAATTTGTAAGATGCCAAAACCCATAATTTGACATTTGACAATACTGTGAATCATTTGTTTGAAAAGTGAGGTACATGTTCGGATCTGAATCCAATCACAATAAATCATCAATGAATATCGAATGATTTGAAAGATTTCAATAGGGGCGGATGCGTTCAGGGGTCGAGGAACATCCAATTCAGCGGAGTTCCCAGAGGGATTTTCACGTTTTTGAATGAAAAAAACAAAACACGTAAAGGCGAGATAAAAGTACGGGGACGAATCCATTCAAAACCACCTGACGAACACAAATTGTGTCGCGTCCTTTCTTTAACTCAGCAATCACGATAAAGATTATTAACGATTGTTTTTTCTTTATTTCTTTTATTCTTAACAAACTATAAAGAGGCGACATACGACATGGCGATAAAGCCATAAAGGACTGTCAGTGGAAATTAATGGTCTTGGATTTTGGAAGAGATAAACGAACCTCGGTATTCAATTCTCTTTCCACAGCCCCGGAGAATCCATCCAAGCATTTCAAGAAGAGGATATTTGTGTACATTGTTAAATATATCAGGCTCGATTTTTTCTTGACTAGGTTAACCCTTTTATTTATTTTTCCCCCTGCTTTGTATGCTAAGCTCATGTTGATTTATGAGGACAAATGCACGTATGTTGTCTACACGTCTTCATCCCATTTGATTAAGTAAGACTGAAGCAAATGAAAACGGAAATATAACGTAATTGAATTTACTTTATCGACAGCAGATAATTATCGGTTTGACTTCTCTATTTTTATCTTTTTCCTAAATATATATAATTCGCTTAAATGTTTTATTAGCAAAACAAATTTATCACATAAAAGACGGCATTTATCGTTGGCTTCATCTAGGAATTGATTCGATAAAATATTACGGTTCTCGTTTAACTCTTTAGAAATATAATTTAAACAAACTCTGGCTTTATGAATTTCAATCCCTTTAAGAAAACAATGGAGGGGAAGGTGGATTTTCAATCGATGCTATTGGCCTTATTGCCCAAAGTTTCAAGACATCACCCTCTCATCTTGAACTTTTCATTAACTTTTCGATTCCGAAAGTTATCGGAAACGCAGACCAATTTGTTGTCAATTTAGCAGTCATCTCGGCACACACCTTTCTAAATATGTATTGACGGAAAGCAATTAAAATTTTCTAAACATACAATATGAGATTAATTGTAGCGAGTCTCGTTTACCGTCTCAGAGGACGCCAAACAAGTGTTTTACGTCGAAAAACATGCGTTTTGATTAAGAAAACAATTATTTCAGATTCAAGTCTTGTTATACCAATTGAAATTGAGTTGAAATGTTGAAATAAATTGTTGGTTAATATCACCTATAACATGTTCATTATTTTTCTACATTGTTTCATTTATATAATTTTTATGAGTAAAAGGTAGGAAGTGGTTATAAATTAGTTTCGTTAATTTGAAATTTTTTGGAGGGAAAGACTTGTTTATAAAGAAAGTAAGATATCTATTTACTCGCAACTTTTTTTTTTCAATAGCCTAAATAGCCATAGCCATTATTATTATTATTATTATTATTATTAATTTTTAAGGGCGTTTTAACGGCTAAGGTCATTTCACGCCCTAACATCCAAACCTTCTATCTTTAGGAAGGACTTTACAAAACGCCATTGACACATTGTCACGAAAAGCAGATGATGTAGGTTTCAAATTCTCTTTCTCCAAAACGGTATTTGTACACTTTTGTAGACTGAGAAAACATCATGAAACACCTCGGCTTTTCCTTTCTGGCGTTGAAATAAAGGAAGTCGACGTTGTCAAATATTTTGGAGTTTCTTTCGACAAAGCCCTTCGATGGAAACCTCAAATAGCCCAATTGTCTAATTCAGGAAGGAAAATACTAGGCCTGATGAGATTCCTCGCTAATTACAATTGGGGAGCGAATAGAGACATTCTTTTAAGAATATTCAGCATGTACTTAGGAGCAAAGTTTCGATATGGAGCAGCAGGTTACTCTTCAGCGCGAATAACAACTTTAAAACCTCTAGATAGAATTTATTATCAAGGTATCAGGATTGCAACAGGGGCGTTTAGAACAAGCCCTTTATATAGTCTCTGCAATGATGCCGGTGTCCTTCCTCCGGAAATTATTATTATTATTATTATTATTATTATTATTTCTTTATTTTTTAAATTAACGATTGCTAAATACTGGATCCAAAATTATATTTTTGGAAAATTTATCATTGAATTTATTCCTTCTCATTTTTTGCTTTACGGTTGTATTTAATCAGACCAAATTATAAGCAATATTTTTCAAAAAGGAGGTTTTGTTGTTGTAAAATGTTCATAATGAATCAATTCGTGGTTAATCGCCTTGGCGTCGAGTCCAAATTTAGAAGCGGTTAATTATGGTTATTTCGGTAGCTGTAAACATAATTGTTACGCAACGCAAAATTTTCATCAAGGGTCATTAAATTTTCTTCTTTTCATTAATCATTAATTTCATTAATCTGCTGTAAATCAAAAACTTTGATATACCTAACTTAATAAAATCCCATTTATGCAAAATGTTTTATTCATTAAATAATAAGAACGACAAGTCCTATAATTAGCGCTGAAGGATAAAATAAAATTGATTTTCTACAGTGTTTTCCTATTTTTAAATTTATCACATCTAGATGAACCTCTTTTTTTCAAGAGAGGAATATTTTTACAATAAGGTTTTGCAAACAAATGACAGAAGTACAAATTAGTATTTAGCTTTTTATACACCGATTTTTGCCTTAACTATGAGTCATATTTCGAAAAAACATTGGCATGCTGGAACCAATCCTCAACTTGAAAGGAAACATTAATCCTGCTACTAGAGAGACGGCTGGGATTTATGTAAGACTACAAACAAAGATAGTTAATTGGCAACTGAACATACGGACTTGAACCCTCGGTTCAAGCGTTCTAACTTAAAGATAATTCCAATTTTTAAGTCTTTAACGTCTTTCACATCATCAACAACGCCCTCTTAATTTCTCTCTAATAAGTCAGAGCTGTCTCACTATGGATAAGAAAACGTCCAAAGCGCTAGATTTAGTACAATCTTTGTACAACGAAAAATACTTTAGAATCTCCAGGAATGCTAAAACGATAGTAGTTGTCAATAGTGTAAATTGAAAATAAAAACGTTTAGAGTGTGTGAATGGGAACGCGAAAAATGCTGATTGCAAAGTTACTAAATATTGTAGTTTTAATTAATACATAAATATATTTAAAAAAGATTGAACCATTTTTTGCCTATTGATAGACTACTAGCTTTAACTAATACAAACATTAAAAAAATACATTAGATTATTCAAATATTTAGATGTTTTTGGTAATTGATAGGCAAAAAATGTCTTAATTGTTTTGTGTAAATATACATATTTGTATATTGTAATCTTCGTTGTTTCGTAAAGAATTGATTGTCGTCAATTAAGTTATACATTTCACGTTACGCCGGAAGGCGTTGCGGGCAATGTAAACCCGCGGCGCCGTGAAATTGGTCATTCGACTAGTTGGAGGAATTATTTACGACACACGATTTCGATTTGTACTAGATTCGTTTCTTTCTTGCTCATCTGAAGGTTTATAAAATTTTTGATATGTAATAAAAATTTTCTATAATTTATTTTTAGTAACGGTAAGTTGTTATCATTAAAATAAGAAAATGAATATGTTCGTAGTTTTCAGGAATAATTTTTTCACAAAGAATTTTTAAAACATTTTAGTAGTGTATAAAATCACAGTTTAAAAAAAATAAAATAATTTTTCATGAAGGAAAGTAAAATTTTTGGAGAGATGAAGATGTCATGGAGCCAAACACAAATTATTGGAACGTAAATTAGCGAGATTTGACGGACTCAGTAAAACTGATCAGTTCTTAATTTCAACATCCATTCATGTTCAGGCCAACCACCCCCACCAACTAAACTAATGTTGTTACAGTTAGGTTTAATATTAGGATGTTTCCGTTATCTAAACAAAATATAAAACAAACTTCAGGAAAAATCAAGTCCCCTCTTAGAAATTACAACAATCTTGTTTCCCTCTTTCACCCCAATTGACTTCAATAAAAACGGCGCCTGACAAAAAGAAAAAAAAATCATATCCTGACTCCCCCTTTTCTGTTGTGTTTAACCGGTACCTAAGGGGTGGATATGAGGGGTGGCCGGCAATATCACGTGGCCTCTGTCTTTCACGCTAGAAAGCTCTGACGACCATGTTTACAATAAGGGGTGCCAAGCTATCCATTGGAGCTTTCGGGGTCGATCTTTACAACCACCGCCTCATGCCGAACGTTATGAAACACGGGAACAAGACTATTTTATAGATGTTGAGTTATTGCAATAAGGTTTTTATTTGTGTTCAACCAGTTTGTGCGCGTGTTTACATTGCATTTCTATTACTAAACATCCAGCTTATCTCTTCCCTTCGTGTTTTTTCATAAAACAAATCTCCCTAAACCGGTAGCTCAAATATGTTATTATGAAACATATGTTGAGAAAATATAAGATTTCACATCCTGAATAAATTGAATTTATTACACACATTGACTGGTTACCTATCTTACCCGGAAATGATTAATTTACGATTCCGTGTTTAAACAAGAGGTTGTACACATGTTTAGATTGCATTTCCCTGCTTATATACATCACCGTTCCGGTCTAACTGTAAATGTTTTACGAGAGAAAACACCATGGATTTTACTTGTTAACAAATTATAACTTTGAATTGGAAAAACACATGTTAAAAATCATAACTATTTTGTACCCGAATTGTGTACCCGAATATTCAATTAGGAAATTTTTCTTTATGTCTGTGGTGGTGAATTCTGTAGCATTTTTTGTTTTGAAATTCACCTTCCAGGGTGAAATCTGACAGACCAAACTAGCGAGTATAGTTGTCAATTTGATAAAATGCACAGCAGTGCAACTAACAGTTGTAGCTCATTTATGTATTGTTCCTATTTTATTGACGCATTCTTTCATAAAAATCATAAAAAAGCACATCAAAAAATCATGTGTGTTAAATCTGGATTGTACAGTAATAATTGACTAGTGAGCTTTCCATGAGTACTTTGGGGTAATTAACTTGTAGACGAGGTTTCCTTTCATCCTGTTACGCCTGCTGTATTGGCCTGTCAGATAATTGTTTTGCTTATTGGCATCAAAAGAGTGATTTAGCAGAGCAAAACAGGAAAATAGGAAGACCAAAAAGATTGCAAACGTGGGTGACAAAATCCTGATCGTTGACAGTCAATTTGACAAAACGAATAGCAGTGCGCTTTAGTTAAAGCCAATCGGTTTCATTATTCTTTATATTATTCTATCAGGCCAAGAAAAGCTTAAAAAACGCATATCAAAATAAAAAATCAGGTACAATATGTCTGGATTGTAGAATGAGAATTAATTAGTGATTCATCCTTGAGGTGATGAACCTGTGGTTAGGTTTACTTTTTTACTTTCATCCTTTTTTTTAGTTTGCCAGATAACGTTTTTGCACATCGCCATCTAAAATGGTAGTTCCGACACCATCAGCATGGAATGAGTACCAGGAAGATTGAAAACGACCTGACAAAACCTCCAACATACCGCAGCTACATACGCTTGAAGGACAAAATGATCAGCAGTTCATGCAAGAGTTGTAGTTTGTTCGTATATTATTTAATCTTGTATAAAAACGCTAAAAAACAAACCAAATGCTTTAAAAAATCATGTAAGCTATGTAGGTTGTAAAATAATAAAATAATTCTGATTTTTCTTGGATATCTGTGGGGTGATCTGTAGTTTAGGAAGTTTTTGTTCATCATAGCCCGCTTATTCTCGCTGATTTGAGTTGTCATCCGGATTTCATTTCACTATTTTTGACCGTTAGTCTGAAAGAGTAAAAAAGCAATGATAGTTGAACAAGAAAACCAGAATTTCATCACCCGGCAGATCAGGTTGGTTGACGGTCAATACGACTAATGATCAGTCGAGCGTTACTAGAAAATGGATAGATATACAGCAGGACGTCATAAAAAAAAAATCAATCCAATGACAAGAACGCAATATTATAGAATATTTAGAATTAAACTGCCGATGTAATAAAAATAATGCCACAGTCTATACAGTTGTCAATGTGTAAAAGTGACACGATTGAATGACGGCAGGCAAGCCAGGATATTAAGAAACGACCAATCTGCAAATTAATTGATTGTTGCAGCTGAAGAACATTTATTAGTATTTAACCAACGTGTATCGTGCTTAAATTTTAACAATTACATTCTTGAGCATCCAGAATTGGAGCGGTTTATTATTTTTAATTGAGCAAATAATCTCTTTGACAAACACAGACAGCCCATTTTAATAAGAAGGAAGGTTTAAACAATTTATCAAATTAATTGAAAAAAAACGCAACGCACACTTCGAGTAAAAAAGTATCTTATTTACAAATTGCGTAAAATATTTAGAAAAACATACTTTAATTAATTAAAATTTTTATTAAATTTTAACATGTTAATGATTACTTCACTTTCAAGAGTAAATAAACCCGTGTTATCTAAATTCTTGACAGCCTTTAGGGTTTTATTTATCCTCAAATACCATCACTACAAAATTGAAATAAAATAATTAATACTATTTCTTTGTTTAATTGTATACGAGTTTCTTTATAAAAGTTATTAAAAAATAAAGACATCATTTCTTAGAAATTATCAACTCTTTTCAAGGATTTGGCTTTTTAAGCAAATTTTTAAAAAAATACCTATTAGATTCACGCTTTTAAAAAAAGACGGCATGCTAGATTCGAATTAAATATTACATGGGGTTGGATTTTAAAGTTCTATTTCTCTTTAAACAATATCAACTTACGAAATGATTGATTACCATTGGTACTTTGTTTTATTTTTATGCGTTTCTGTATCAAAATTCATTTAAAAAGTATAAGTAACACAACGTTTACTTAAATGATCACTCTTCTGATGAGAAGCTTTTGAAGCACTTTCCGCGATTTGGTTTATTGTTGAAGCAAAAAAGTTCCTGTAATGATCTTAAGAAAGACCGATAAAGAAAGAAAGGACCTAGCGTTGCTTTCCTGATTTGTTGCCGGGAGAAAAAAAAATATTTCAAACCCATTGAAAAGAAAGAACATTATCTTCGATCAAAAAATACGGAACTTTCTTTTGAAACAATAATTCCTTTCAGTAGTAGGTTTTGACTATTGTGCGCAATGTTGCGAGCACATGTAGCTTGTGGTATATATTTATGATACAAGGGGGTGGCTAATGTAAAGCCCTGTGGTTGTCGGGGTGGTTTGGGAAGTGGTAGCAATGGGATGGTGGAGAGGAGGGTGGAAGGAGGGCTATAAAAACCTGAGGGCCGACTCCCTTGGGACTCGCAACCCTATCCGGGAAACTTAGTGCTTCGCCTTATCTTACTGTCCGGATTGTTCCTTCATTAACTTTATCCTCATTCTCCTACTTTAGTGCAGAGTCTGTATCTTCTGTAGGTGGGTCATCCAATTTGTCCGGCCGAATTTAATTTACACCCAGTTACAGAGGACTGAGGACCAAATTTAATTAGTGAACGCTCATGCCTCTATCTGCGTTTAAAACAAGATCTCCATTAATTAGAATAGTTCCTACACCTTCAACACTATCTCCATAATGAGAATGAAACCTTTAGATCTCTAGGACACAACTAGTCGCCATATTAACAAGATATAACACTCAAACAAAAATAATTCAAATTATTAATAAAAAGGTATGATTTTAAAACTTTAAAATCGTACCACTATACGTGTTAATAGTTCCAGAAATTTGTATTTTTTAATTAACTCACTTATTTTGTGTGTCTTCAACTGTTCTAATCTTTAACGATTATTTGTCACACTTACAATATTTTGCTATATGTTTGGAAGATTTAATTTAAATTTAATCATCTTCTATAGTATAAGCTTAAACGCTGCTTAAACATTCCTTAATAACTTAATCTGGAATGCTATTTAACTGACCTCTGCTTCAGAATGAGTTGCGGCAACGACTCCTCAGATATTAGATCAATAAAAGCTGTCGCCCCTCAAGGGAGCATTCTCGCTCCCATTTTGTATACCACTCATAACAGTGAATTTACTGTACATTTCAGTATCATTTTTTAAGCTAATGATCTCGCTTTGTTTTCTAACACGAATCCCATCTTAGAGACCGGCAACATACACATGCATTTTGAGATTTTCAAAAACTATGGCAAAAACGGAAAACAAAACTGTAAGAAAAAATGACCATAAACAAAATCTACTTATTTCCACTCTAATCATATACTAAGGACTGTACCTAGACAGCAGAATGACGTGGACACCTTTCACAAGACCTAAACGACAAAAACTTAACAGCAGGCTTGGACAACTAAGAAGACCTTTAGATACGATGATAATGATAATGATGGACAATCCCATCCTACCGACCTGCAACATTCATGTGCACTTTGAGATTTTCTAAAACTAGGGCAAAAACGGAAAACAAACCTTTAAGGAGAAAAAATTACCACCAACAAAGAACTACTTACTTCCACTCTAATCAGATACTTAGTACTGTACCTAGACAGCCGAATGACGTAGACACCTCTCACAAGACCTAAACGACAAAACTTAACAGCAGACTTGGACACCTAACAAGACGTTTAGATGATGGATGTAAGAAGTGGGGGCTTTTGTTCCTCAAGCACTGCAGCTTTCTGATTTATTGTACTTTCCTAGTTTCTTAGTTCAGTGCAATTGATTCGATTCTTCTCCTAAGAAGTGTCCTTTCTGCAATTGCATTCCCTGGGTTTTCTTTGTATCCCAGGTTATGAAGATGATATTGTAGTTGGCTGTTAAATTTATCGTTGATAAAAACAAAACCCCATAGATAAAAAAATTAAAAACGTGAAACACTTGAAAGGTACTCTTAAACAAAAACAACTCCAATTAAATTTTACCCAAGAGTTATACATTTAATAAACATGGTCCTAAATAAAGAAGAAAACAATTTATTAAATAAAGGCTTAAATTTTGTCCCAAAAACAGAACTAGATACAACGAAACTCCTATTCCTTGTTCAACGGCTGTTTGTAGTAGTAAATAAATTCAAATATAAATGTACTGAAGTAAGTAAACCCAACGTGATAAATTGAAACGCCAAAAACTTAAATACTCCGCGCACAATTAGGTCTATTGATAAAAAGTTGATCGTTATTTTAAAACCCGATAAAGGAAATAGTCTAGTTATCATTGAACACCAAAAATATGTTTCTAAAGTTAAAGAATTTCTAAACAATAACGATTGTAAAAAAATAAATATAAATCCCCACATTAAAATTAGAACTAGAGTTCAAACAACTAAATTTGAGCTTTTGCTGCTGTTTTTCAAATTATCTAGTCTAACGCTTCTCGGCTAATTATTTACTTCTAGAAATTATAAATATGAAAAAATATGTAAATACCAGTAAACAATCAATGAGCTTTCTACTCATGTATAGTAGAACAAACACTTACCAAAATATCTATTACACCTATTTTGAGATTATTTAAACTGAAAACTTAAAATTTATTTTGTCGACCGGTACAAATTTCTATGATGAAGCAATAATAACGCCAAGTATTCCGAAGTTCATATCCTTCCTTGCAAATAAGTTTCAGGCGTTGGGAAGAATGTTTGAACTGAAAACTTCCGCCCCACGGAGAAAGCAACTTCACACTCGGAGCGAATAAATCATAGGAAATTGTTTTCACTTTATTCTACGTCGAGTGTTGGAATTTGATTTTAGACTGGAATGCTTTTTCAGCACGATTAAAATGTGCTTGTCATTGAAACCAATAAAACACTAACACATCGATCAATGGATCACGCAATTTATGCGTGATTTGTGATGATGATAAAATTTAAAGTCTCTTATTTCAAATATTTATATTTTGCAGATATTTCAGTAATGCTCAAGGACAAATATGTATATATATTTTTTTTCAATTTCGCTGACTGTTCTTGGAAGTATTTGCTACTTTCGCAAAATACTTCACATAAGAAACTCAAACCCCTGTGCATTTTTGAATATGTATGTGTGTATGTGTGTCTAAACACTCGATAAAAGAAACTTTTAGATATTTTCGTTAAAAGAAGAGAGAAAAAGTGAGAGAGAGATAGAGAAAGAGAGAGAGAAAGAGAAAGGGAGAGAGAGAGATAAAAGAGAGAGAGAGAGAGAGAGAGAGAGAGAGAGAGAAAAGAGAGAGAAAGAACGACTTTATTTCCTTTAAAAATTGGAGCTCATGAATAGTATTGTTGATTTTAAGAACCAAAGTCTTTACAAAAGAAGGTTAACAATGAAAAGATCGAGGGTAAATAAAAGAAAAACATGAATTGCCTTTGAGATCGATAAACGTCATTTGGTTGGGTGAAATGTGATCAAAGGCCGTCAATTCCTACGTTCCGTCTTTTATGATTCTTAACTATTATTTGCATGGCTTTTGTCAAGCCTCGGAGCAAACATGTACTTCTGGTTTACGCATACATAATATGTATGCTCTTTTAGTTTGGAGAGATTCGTCGAAAGGTAACAGTTTGTCTCTTTTTATCATGTTTATCTCTCGAGTACATAATGTGTCGTAATTTGCGCTGGTGCAGATCATAAGAATTTTAAAAAGGAATAATTGAGTAGGTCTCCTTGCAAAGATGAGCTGTACCCTGTCCTTTTTATTTTGTCATAACTCCCTTTTTCCTTATTATTCATTCTATAAGCGTTTCGCGTTCATTCGTACTCACCAGATCGTTTTTGATGTTAGACCTTAATTAGTTATTAAAATCTCTTTTAAAATATTAAAACTAAGGAAATTGAATGGTCCAAAAAGACGTTTTTGACGTTACTTTGTAGCATTAATTATTGTAAAAATGTATTATTTTTTGAAAAAATTGAGAACTTGACAACACTATTGATGATGTAAAATATTTTCTAAAAAAATCATATGCTATTTATGTACCGATAGACAGCAGTATTATTGAAGAATTTTTGAAAACATTCCAGCATCCTATATTGTAAGTATAACTTCCAGTCGTATTCCATTTCATCGTAATTCTAAAAACTGTAGAATTCCAATGAAAGGCAATTTTCACCAGTGAAATTTTCTGTGTTAATTAATACATTATTTATTTTATTTACGTATTTTTTTCATTACAAATAGTGTAGGCTACAATATTAATATAATAATTTAGACGGTTATTATTAAAAATGAATGTAGAAATAAAATGAGGAAAGATAGTAGTAAAAGTTGTAAACCGAACTTTACATTTTTTTACTTCCTTTAAAGAATTTGCAAGAAATAAATTTTAATAGCTGGTTAATGTAATTTTAAATTTAAATTGGGTGCTTGTTTAAATTTAAGCGTTTCGCGTTCATTCGTACTCACCAGACCGTTTTTGATGTTAGACCAATTTTAATATTAAAATCTCTATTAAAAGATTGAAAATAAGGAAATAAAATGGTCCAATAAGACGTTTTTGACGTTAGTTTGTACCATGAACTATTGTAAAAATGTATTATTTTTTGAAAAAATTAAGAACTTGATCACACTATTGATGATGTAAAATATTTTCTAAAAAAGCATATGCTATTTATGTACCGATAGGCAGCACTATTATTGAAGAACTTTTGAAAACAGCAGAGAGAGAGAGAGAGAGAGAGAGAGAGAGAGAGAGAGAGTGAGAGAGAAAGGAAGAGAGAGAGAGAGTAAGAGAGTGAGAGAGAGAGAGAGTGAGAGAGAGAGAGTGAGAGAGAGAGAGTGAGAGAGGAGAGAGAGAGAGAGAGAAAGAGAGGGAGAGATATTGAGGGAGTACATGACTGGTTATGAAGTAATGAACAGAACTACCTACATACATATTTAAAAATGTAATAAAAAATTAGTGACCGTTAGTCAATGAGTGTTCGGAAATCGTGAGATCCGGTCTGATGTGACTTAGAATTTAAAAAACATTTTCTTTATCGTGCCAACGTTTCGATCTTTAATTAGATCATCTTCAAGGCCTTTCAGCAAAAATGCAGACAACACAAGGCCCTGAAGATGATCTTAATAAAGATCAAAACGTTCTTCATCAAAAAAGAAAATGTTTTAAATAAAAAAAAAAGAAAGAAATCTCCGAATAATCTGTAAATATTATGGGCTTATAAATGTACGTTGTAATTGGAACATTGTTAATTTTGCACTCAAAACAACATGAAAGAAAATTGCACTATGAACACATCTTCCACTGTAGCGTTACTGCAGTGGAAAAACAAACGCATGCGTATGCACACACACACCTGGAAGAAACAAAATATGATTTTAATAGCTAAACCCGGTAAAGAAAAGAAAGACTAAGCAACCAATTATCCGTCTATTAGCCTCCTCTTTCTCACTGGAAAAATATTATTTGGAAAAGCTGCTTATAAATAGAATTCAATTTTGGCTTAACAAAAAGAAAAAACAACCAAGTATGATAATACCCAGTATGGATTCACCCGCAGAGAGGAACAGTTGATGAACAATGGCAATCAAGGCGCAGCTAGGAAAACAGTTGGCTATGAAAAATCAAATACTATTAATTTCAATCCATGTAAGGCCATTGGATTCTGCACGTCGGATGTATATCCTCTTCCAATTAGTGAAAATACCCCAGATAATTTATTTAAACTGTCAAAAGACGATTTGAGAGAACGGATAGCTTCATTGCTTAGTCGACAATGACAAGGTTGGTAAAAAAGCTGTGCCCCAAGGCTCATGCAATGGAACAGCTTCTTGAAGAGTATGTACGATTAGCTTGCAGACATCGAATTTACAGGAGTTTAGCATTTTGCTTATGGAGACGACCTACTCTTAGTTATTGCGGCCCAAACAGAGCGTGAATTTCAAAGCAAATGATATCATGTATATACTTGAAAAATTGCCAGTTGAGAATCGATTTGAATTTTACCTCGAATCTGCAATCATGTCTAGATAATAAGAGATAAAGTCAATTGGTATTCATGACGGGAAAACACATGACCGTAGTTGATGTACGATTACTTGGAGTAAGGTTTGACAAAAAAGGGACTTGGAATACCCTTGTAGCAAAACGTACGAAAAACTCACCTGATACATCCTGTAATCTCTATGAAAACAAGTTCAAACAATGTTTTCCACTGTACTGAAAACACACGCAAAGACCCACACAAACACACACTCATTTATTTTTTTAATACATATAGATAATATAACCAACTATTTGCTCATAAAACATGAGTTTATACCGGTGCTTAACAACAACAATAATTATTTGCATTTGTATTTCGTTTTTCTCGACTCGTATATGTATTAGATGTATTAATTATTTGATAATATGTATTAGACATCGTTCTAAATGTAACGTAGAATAAAAATCCTAATATAAAAAGTTAAAATTTTAAAAAATGAATATGAATTTTTTTTACACAACCGCTTTCAATTGAACGTTTATAAATCAAACAGTTAAGTTTCCGACATAAATTCTCCACACACCAAAAAAGCAACTTTTGTTTCGCAAAACTAGCTGAGGTAGATGAATTTAGTTCTTTTTCGAAGTTCATATAAATACGAGAGCCAGACAAAAACCAATAAAGAAAATAAATCGAAAGCGTTTGTCGTAAATGTTCCGTCGAACTAGTTGAATGAACAATTTCACGGCGCCACGGGTTTTCATTGCCCGCAACGCCTTTCAGCGTAACATGAAGTGTATATCTTATAAAGTAATAAAAAGGATACAACTATCCTTTACAAAACATTTAACATTGCCGATTTTTTATCAAAATATTTAACCAATGTTATATGCCTTTCCAATCATTCAGCTGAATTTTTAACTTTTTTTTGTATTCCGAGGGAGGAATAATCATTTTCACAAATTTTAGAAATTTTAATTGAAAATTACCACACAGCTAGTAAAGAATTTCATACTACGGAAAATGAACTCATTTTTTTAAGGTGGCTAAGAATTATCAACTAACCAAATAACAAGTTGGTTTGTAAAAGCCCCCCCCCAAAAAAAAAAATCAGGTTTTTATTTTAAGGTTGTAATTTGTTTTCTGATATCATAATTTTTTTAGACCAGCAGATTCAATCAATATTGAACTTTACACGTCTGTCTTGATTGATTTTGCTTATTTTTATTATGTATGCCAATTTTTTTATTTTGCACAATTTTGCACGAGTTTTGAATTCGTCGTGAATTTTGAAAAAATCCAGGATAATTATAAAAAAATAAGTTTCCAACGATAAAACTAGAGTGTGAGTACAACTATCGTTTCCAACCAGTGATTTTATATAGTCACTTAGCCTTAAATATTTCTGTATAATACGCACCGTTTTTAAATAAAAATGAGCTTAAACCAAAATTATGTGATAAATATTTAAAAAATAAAGTCATTAGTTGTGTTCTATTATAAGTTTTAGCCAACAATCAAGGTAAAAAAGTGTAATTAATAGTATAAAAATATTAGTCTCTTTATAGAAATCTACAAGATATATATTTAATAATAATAATATCATGTAATAATGATATAATATAGTAATAGTGATTGTGGTGTTCTGTACAACAGCTCGATAAAGTTTACACAACTTTTACATAAGAAAACATATTTTTCATTGATGCTGTTACGAATCGCAATATTATGCCACGTTAATTTAATAATAATCAGTTGGGCATTGTAAAACAATGTAAAAATTTAATACTTTTCATCATTTTTACAATATTTACAATATATTAGGAGACCTTACTATAGTGTGATATGAATTCATATCACGCAATGAATATAAAAGCAAAAGTAAAATAAATTAAATTGCAGTTTCATTCACATGCAGATTACATTATTGCACAGTCTTTCGTGTAGTCATTCCATTGAAGAAACACGATAATCTTAATAGGACAATTATTTTCCGCTTAGCCGGAGGCGTTTTGCAATAACCTTTTTCAAGTAAACTGCCTATAAATAAAACGAATAGGTATTCCAGGAAAAGTTTAAACGGTCAATACGGTCCGTGGCCTTAGATAATTTCTATATCGCACAGTTTCATTTTCAGAACACGACCTAAATATAATAGGGATTTACAAAATACATAGTATATTGCAGATATATATCGATAAAATGTAATCTTACAATCTCAGTGTGTTTTCTTGCAAAAAGCGTTATCATTCCTTTACTAAAATTGTCTATACACAAAACGTTTTTTTTCTCTGCTCTTCGAGTTCCATGATTTTTGATGCAAGGGGGGCTAACTTAGGGGCAAGAAAAAGAAGGTTTCCAAAATTTAGGGTGAGGCGAGCATTTTAGAGGTTTTGCCGATGGAGGTTGAAACGAGAACAGAGGGGACGAGATTTTGGATCGGAGAAAATACGGGATAAGAGGGCAAAGTCCACTTCACTCTGCTCTGATCACAAACAAGTGTATTTCACGAATCATAAATAAATATTTTTAAATTTAAACTGATTTCAATAAATTCAAATTCTATTAATTTTGCGTTTTCTTCAATTGCTGAAAAATTTAAACCAGCGTATTTACCATCATTTATAAAAGCAACATAGAACAAAATTATTTACGGTACTAACACAATAATGGTAACAAAGCGAACTAGGGCATAATAAATTTAATCCGATTCATAACCTGCTCTAAATTGCGTCATTTTATTAATTCTCATATCAATCTCAGAGGTAGATTCACATCAAAGAAATTCTTAAAAAAGAAAAAAGTATTTTGCTATTGATTACAAACTAGAAGTATTTTTATGGTTATATTAATTGCAACACACTTATATTAATATAAAAAAATTAAACGAGAGTAGAAATTCATGAGTTTAAATTTAAAATATTTAATTATGATTCGTGAAATATGCTTGTTTGGGTTCAGGGCAGAGTGAAGTGGACTTTGCCCTCTTTTCCTGTATTTCCTCCGATCCAAAATCTCGTCCACTCAGTTCTTGTTTCAACTTCCATCGGCAAAGTCTCTAAAATGCTCACTTCACCCTAGTTTTTGAAAACCGACTTTTTCCTACACCTACGTTTGCCCCCCCTTACATCAAAAATCATCGAACCCGAAGTTTTTCCCGTAATTTTATTCATTTCCAACTCTATCCACCTTTCCACAATTTCTCTTTTTCCATCTACCCTGCAGGTCATCGTAGGATCACCATCGTAGTCGCAAATGAGGCCCGTGGATCTCCTTCGTTACTTCAGCATACAGTCCACAAAAACCAAGTAAGCCTTCCATTCTTTTCTCCTATTTTCCTCCTTTTTTTATATTTTTTAGCCCAACTAACACTCAACAACAAAAAACAAACTGGACACTATTTTGTAGTTTATTTCAATCTATACAGGGTGTTCAGCAACTCGCTTTGCCAGTAGATTCTACATTCAAAATGGAACCAAAAAGTCCTAATTACCTATGGTCCTAATCTCAACAGTTTTGGACAAATCAGTTGATACTATTAAATACAACGTTAAATATCCAATAAGATGTTGTCAATACTAAACTTTGTTTGATTAAATATGCATTTTAGTAGCCAGAATTTTGAAAAATAATTTTTTTTAAAAGTCGAAAAATTTACTATGGTGATTCTAAACTGCTATTTCCAAACTAGAGGCGTGCAAATTTCAGAATTCCTACTCTATTTGATTTCCTTTCAAGTGGTGTAATTGATTGTCTAATTACTTTTTTCGTTAAACGTTAACGATTAAAATTTAACTAACAATTCATTCTATCACTACATGCTTTTCTGAAGTTTTGGAAAAAATTTTTTAAACCACCATAAATAAATAATTTATATGAAAATTTCTGACCTCGTTTAATTTTGTTTGCACTAAAATGTGTTGTAATTAATATAACGATTAAAATAGTCTGAAAAAATACGAGAGTCCGTTTTTTTGTCCTTGAGCATATTTTTGAACATTTGAAATAACATTCAATTAATTAAGGTTTTAAGTTGAGATAAAAAAGTCAGTGTCACTTAACCGTATTTTTATTAAATTCACTAATATCGTGGTCCGCTTGACCAATTAATACATTACAATTAATTAAGGTTTTTAGTTGAGATGAAAAAAAGTTAATGGCACGAGAGGGGTTCGAACCCACGACCTTCGGCTAGATACGCCGCTGCTCTACCACTTGAGCTATCGTGACTTTAGCTAGCTCAGTAGCGGCGTATCAAGCCGAAGGTCGTGGGTTCGAATCCCGCTCGTGACACTGATTTTTTTTATCTTAACTTAAACCTTAATAAATTGAATGATAATAATTGGTCAAGCGGACGACGAAAAATAGTGACTTTGAAATAACCATTATATATCGTGGTCCCATTGACCAAATAACTTCTTTCAATTAATTAATTTTTATGTAAGGTACCTTCGGCTGGGTTCGAATCCCGCTCGTAACACTAACTTTTTCATTTCAACTATTACCTTACATAAAGATTAATTATTTGAATAACGCTTAATTTGTTTTTTAATTTAGATAATTTGAAAAAGGCTATAATTAGAATTCAAAAAGTTTAATTATTGAAAACGTAATTAATGATATTAATGAAGTTAGAAAGAGTGCCGTTCAAAATGCAAGAAATAAATGTTTTCTATTCCGCTAGAAAATCTGATACCGAATGGGATTTGAAGGGCCTGGGAAAGTTAGATTCGGAAAAAAAAAGAGTCAGAACAGGTTAGGTGGTAAAAAAATGTGTTGCTCCTGAGAATAACCTTTTTCGGCTGACGTTGCGAACAATGTAGATCGGTTTGATAGGATCGCTTAGGTTTATTGAGTCGGACGTCGGGCAATGCCTTTCCCAGTGGGACGTCGTGGGTCGATGTCCAGAAGTAACTCGCTCGTGGGATGGGGGCCGTTTCTCCGGAGACCCTCTCCCGGCCGGATAAATTGACAGATGATCCTTCGAATCGGGGATTGATATTTTCTCGTCTATCTCGTCCGAGACCCGCGGCCCTGAGGAAGCGATACTCAGTAAACCTGAGGTTACGCAACATCGATCCGTTATAGTTAAACCCAGGAAGGAAATTAGCCCTGAGGGATAGTCGAGGCACGCTCCTTGACAGAGTCAATCCAGATTGTCGTAATTGGCCCAGGAGTCATCAGGAGGATGGTGAAAACACTGGGGAGTACACTTGCCCAACATCCCTGATTTATATTCCAAGTGAAAATTACTCAAAGCATTAAAATTGCACAAAGTTTATTGCTTTAATAAACCATCCTTTCGAAGAAACTTGAAATGAATCTTGTTTGTTATAAAGTTACCTAGATAAAAATACATTTTTCTGATTGTCGAATAGTACAGTTTTTACACGGACATGTACAAAAACATTACTCACCTAAGGATGAAAGGACAGTTAAGTAATTATTATAAGAAACCCAATGTTTTGTAATGTACTAATTATTATATTGTATTATGTATTTTATAAAACAAACGAATACAATATCTTTTTTAAATTAAACAGATTAAATCATACATTAATATCGATGTAACTATTTCGAAAACCGAATTGGTGAAGAGCCATAGCTTAAAAAAGGTTATATGAAAAAAATTATCTTATAGTGAATAATAACGAATTGTAAAGTCATGACGGAGAATATAACTTAAAATATAAGTAATAATTCACGAGATCTAAAGCCCGCCTGTGTGACTGTCTCACTTAATTGAAGGTCATTCCTTGGCTCCCTATATGGATCGATTAGGAATGTTGACCGATGTAATTATGCTCGAGCACTGCAGCGGATCTTCGGGTCCCCTATTCCGATTTCAGGATGGCCTGGAGTAATTCTGTTCATATAGATCTTTTATTTGTAATCGAATTGTTGTATATATATATATCAATTTTTTTGATAGATGTATTATCTGTTTCGTGAGAATGAATTTATATGCTTGAATGTGAAAACAGGGACTTGTCTGAAAACGTAACAGTTTCTATCAGTGTTTCCTTCCTCTTAGAGTATAATTTCAAAATAAAAAATAAATCAACATATCAAATTACGCCACTTTTTTGTAAAGCAGTGTATTAAATAAAATCGAAGAGAGATGTGCACCTTGGGGAACACCAGAGGAAACTTACTACTTAGACTCTTAACGTCCTAATATCCGATGTTAGTTAAATAATTAGATATCCATGGCTAAAATCGCCAGTTTTGGTGACAGATCTCACTTTTGACATTAGCAGATTGTGGGAGACTTTATCAAATGTCTTAGAGAAATCTGTTCCTTGTGTGTTCCTGAGAAACCTGATTACCACATTCAAGTTGTGTTGACGGGGAGAGGTTAAAATGTTAAAAAACATAAGAAAAACTACTTAGAAAAGAATCTATTGTTTATCTATTGTTTAAAACGTATTAACACATTTTCATAATCGGTATTTCGAATAATATATAATTGACCCTCAAATTCAACAACTGCATTTGAATAGTGTAAGTAAATTGAAGTTTATCAGAACATTTTTAACGTATAGAAAGAGTTATTTCATAAGAATAACTATAAACTGAATTTTCTTTTAAGCAATACAAGCCAGAAATTCTGAAAGGCTTTACAACGCACGAAGTTTATTGGTTAATAAACCGTACTTTCGAAGAAACTTTTGATGATCTGGAATGAATTTTGTTTATAATAAAGTTAGTCTGAGAAGAAAATATTTCTCTCTCTCTCTAAAGGGTACAATTTTTTTTAAGAGGGTTAATTTCTTGTATTTTAGCGTTACGTACATAACGAGGCTTAAACAATTATAAAACTCTAAAGATTTTTTAAATAATAAGGTTAATTATCAATAGGCCGGATCGTCCGAAATGCTTTTTGTGTCAAGAGCAGGACTGAGACATGATCCTCCGAATGTGTGAAATGCAAAGAAAGGATCGTGCTCGCCCGGTTGAGGATAGGCCATACCTGATTGACACGCTGACCCTGCTTTTGGGGGAAACCCCGCACAGGTGTCTCGCTTGTAGAGATAGGATGCTCGGTGCCGAGGAGTGCCACGCCTTGGTTCCTTACAGGGAGCGAGCAGGCATGGGACCAGACATAAAGAAATTTCTTGGGTACGAGAGTGAATGTTGGGCCCCTGTTCCGATTTTTAAGGGAAACGGGTACGTTTCTCCACCTGTAAATATTGTAAATAATATGTATAATTATTGTGTAGCTGTACAATGTGTATGTATGTGTATATTTGATTGTTCGTGTGAATAAGTAAAAGGTGGCGAAACATCGGCAAAAAAAAGGTAAATTCGGGTTGTTAATTAAACATATGTGTCAGTCATGTAGACTCAGGTTGCTTGATATGTCTCACATAATTGAAGGGTGGTCTCATTCCTTGGCTCCATATGAGAGCAAGTAGTTCGATGGTAGTTAGACAATAGTAGTTCCTATACGCCGTGTATATGTACATGCGTGTGCAGAGTTGATCTCTTGATGAGGTCCTAAGAGAAAAACATTTTGTTTTGTTGAAAAGTACTGTTTCGAATGGACATACGTAACATTGTGACATAATTACTTTTACACTGTTTAAGAAGTCTAATTTTTTTCAGATAATGTTAGGGTCAGTACAAATGTAATATGTGATAAAATGGATTTTCATCTTTAAAAAAAAATCTTCTGTAATTTAAAAAAAAATTAAATTTTCTTCCTATTATGGTTTATTACTACACTAAATACCAAAAGTATGCATTTCTGTGAAAATGTATATTCAATGCAGTAATAAAAAAATTGTAACACTTTTGTTTGCATTTTTTTCTTTTTACCGTGTGCTAAATCTGAGTTAGGCCAAACGAAAGGAAACCTTTCATTCGTAAACTGAAACATGACAATTGCTATTGTATACATTTTTCTGTTTTCATTTGAATTTACGTCGTTATGATCGTATCGTGGGTATAGCGTGACAGACAGATCTTGGATTTACATACATTACCATATCAATACTTTTTTACTATATGTTTTTTCTGTTTTTGCCTTGACTTGTTGGAAATTAGGAAGATTGAACATTCTTTAACTGTAATATTATCATAAAGCGGATATGTTATATATGGAGGACATGTCGTAATTTACTTCAATTTATGGTGCTTCTATTAGAAATGAGTAAGAATTGACTGTAATTTTGTTTTAGCTTTTCAATTTTGATTTTTTGGTTTGTGGTAGAAAACATTTTCATGTGTTTTTTTAAATAAAGAAGTACATACATTACTTATTTACATTTAATTGGACTTTTCGGGTATTTACCAACTGCCTTTTTCAATAAAAAATATAATATATTTAATTGCATATTAATTAAAGATAATATGTATATTTTATGTAATTATAATGTATATTTTTTGTTGGTATAAAGTTTTATGCTGATGGTGGGCGTAAATTTCCGAACTTAAAAATAAATGTAAGTAAGTAATGTATTTACTTTAATATTTAAAAACCAACATGGAAATGTTTTCTAAAGTAAACCAACAAAATTAAATAACCCGGATTAAAAATTGCTTTCTTGGAATAAATAATGTCTGCCTAGCTAATACAATAGTGAAATACTATACAGCCATAATAAAGAAGGGTGATAACTCTAAATGGTTCAATGAACAAACAAAATCGTCATAAATAATCCAAATAATAAGGATGATATAGGTCAGTCTGTAAATATATGTAGTGAAAACATTACGTTCTCATTTCTATCTGATTCCATATCATAAAATTGATATTGCGTAATATTATTTATTTTTATCTAATTAAAGTTCTGTAGCGTGTTGAGTAAATAAGTAATGCATCCACAATGGTAAAACTAAAGACTAAAATAAATGCCACAACTGCAGGGTTTTTCTATCTCAGTCATTCTTGGGAGAATAGGCCAAATTTTATATCGTTTGGGTCTTATATATCAAAAACAAGTTGTGGAAGCTTTAGAAAGTTCAAACCCTGTAATAAATCAAATAGCTTTTAAGAGTGACGCTCCTTGAAAGGTTCTGCACGAAACTCTCACAATGTAATTAAAGTAAAACACTCATAGGTCGCTGTCTCTTAAAAAATAACCCATTTAATTGAAACCTCAGATAAACTTTATAAAACAAACAAAATACCATTGCTAAAAAATCCTTTTAAAAGCTTACCCATTTGGCTTGGTTTAGCCTTTGTGATTATTGGTATCGACTAATGCTTTGCAAATTAATTTTCCCTAAGCGATTAGGATAAATAATTTAAATATTTATTGAAAACGTGTATAAATATGTTTAGTCTGTATATATATTCTTGAAGCCCAAACAAGATTTTTTTGGTATATTTGATTGTTTTTTGTAGGAAAAACATTTCCACGTAGTTGTTTTCTTTTTTTTTAATTATATATTATTGGACGTTTTGGAATTTATACCCATCATCAGAAAATTATTGTGGGTTTTAAAATAGTGATGAGTTAATTAAGATTTAGATTTTTTTGATTTATGATTTACGATTTATTTTATTTTGCCTTTGCCACAGGCACATGATGGAAGACTAGAAGAAAGCTTAATTATTTCAATCAGGATTTTATGCTAAAATAAATATAGTGCAATAACAAGCTGACACCATGCTTATTACCAAAACAATATTATTAACACACTACTTTGATAATTTCCTCTTGTCTTATAAAAAATATGCTTTAAATTTTATAACTGACGTTTTTCTTTGTTGTTAACGGCAAAATTTACAATTTAATAAAAAAAAACTTAGAAATAACTTTTATTTTAGGGTTTTAACTTAGTCTCAACGGATTTGACATATGTTCGGCGACCCCTTTTCCACGTTTTGAGCCGCTTAACGCTTCTTAAGATTAATCTCCATTTCCAGGATTTTAGGATTATAATATGGACAAGCATTGGAGGGAGAGCCAGATACAATTAGCTGCACCACCAAAACGCTAATACCCTAAGTTTAATTTGAATCGGTTATTGATTGGTCAAAATGTTCTTACTCTCTTACAGTATTTTCACTATTTACCTCTTTTTCTTTCAAACTGGAAGATATAGAATGATAATTTTCATTCGATTAAAAACAATATACATTATTGATTAAAGTGATGAAATTATTTAAAAATCTATCCATAGTTGCTGGGGTAAAATTTTTGCACTACGTCCACAAAATAATGTTTATACGACTCTCTTAGTCTGTTGTTTTAAATTAAATTAAGCCAGTATTGCATGCAAATTGTTGAACTATTTACATTTAAATTTAAAAAACTGAGGTCAATTGATTTGTTGATTTATGCCATTGTAAAACTTTAACGTAAAATGATAATAAGTTCAGAGATTACAGCTCGACCCATTTATAAAAACATGGAGAACTATTTCGTCGATATCAAGCGACAAGGATTTAAGAGACTGTTTTTACGCTTACTTATTCTGTTTTGCTATCTTGCGAATGAAAAGAGGTCATCAAAAGAGCCAAATGAGCACTTACAGAACAAGATCTATGCTCAAAGCGGATGGAAGGGGAATCCTTGAATTTCTTGCTATTTGAAAATCAAACCGTCAATTTTGTTATATACCGCAGTATATAACAAAATTCAATTGGGTAAAGTAAATGCGAATATTAAAAAAAATATGACCTTTCATTGAGTATGAGTCGTTTCTGTCCTGACTATTCAAAACTTTCGTGTTTATCTGTTGGTTCCGAAAGAATTTGTTGAGCTTTGGAATGAAACTGCTAAGTTATAGATTGTTGGAACACGTTATTATTTTTGATCAATATCAAATTATGAAAATAGTTAAACATGAAAGAAACTATATTGAAGTAGGCTTACAGAGCAAATAAATTTTATGATAAATAAGAGTTTAATTGAATTAAATGTTTAAAGTCATTGCTTTCTAATCAATATAGTTTTCTTATGCAAATTATGATGTTTTTAACACTAATGCAGAAAAAAGCTTCAGTATCGATCTTTATAATTAATTGTAGACGTCAAGACGGGTTTGTAGAAGGGGGCCCATTAATAAAAAACACCCCGGAAATTGTAGAGCAATATTAAGGCAGTTTTCCTTTTTAAAAACACTTCTTGCTCGTTAAACGAAGCCCATCAGTCTGTCTTTACACAATCCATCGATTCCATTTATATGCTAGAGTGAATTTCGGGCGATAAAAGGCAACCTGTGTGTTATTAGTTTTCTATCTCTTTTCTTACTTATTTTCAAAAACAATCCGATAATTTTTCCAAAAAACGTTCTATCGAAAGCGTTTTTCAAGAATTTAAAAAAAAGATTTTATGTATCGGCGAACCTAATTCCTTAATTATTTATTTTTTAAACTTAATGCCATTAGCAATTTAAATCATGTAGCTTAACCAATTACATTTTTAAAATGTATGCTATTAACAATTTAAATCATGTAGCCTAATAATTTACTTTTTACACTTTATGTCTCAAACAATTTCAATCGTGTAGCTTTACTATTTACTTTTTAAAATTTATGTTATTAGCAAATTTAATCATGTAGTTTGGAAGTTTCTAATAATTTTAGCTTGCCTTTCTTCGCTGGTTTTGTTTGCCAGTTGTATTTTGGGGGGGTCAGGGATGCATCGCAGACTGAATATTATCTCAAAATAGAAGTAGTGTACATTTTTTTGAAACACCAATTTCATTCACTATAATATTGGGAAACTATACATGTCAGATATATTTTATCGGCGTTTCAGGAAAAATCATCCAAAAAATAATATCTCACAAGAAAGGTTTAGGTTGCAAAATGACAGGACAACGCCAAAGTGAATGATAATTAAAAATTAATTATTCTTTTTATGTAAGGTCTTGGTTGAGACGAAAAAGCTAGTGTCCCGAGCGGGATTTGAACCCACGACCTTCGCCTGAATAGGCCGCTTGAGCTATTGTGACTTCGATCCCCTCGGACACCAACTCCACATCTCAACCTTTCAAATCTTCCCTCTTTTTGCCATTTTTCAAATGTCGTGTAATCAGGATTCGATTCTCAGCGACTGATAGGGTACGAATCTCGCTCGTGACATTAGCTTTTTCATCTCAACCAAGACCTTACACAAAAAGAAAAATTAATTGAGTTGATTAACGTGGTCAATTAGATCACTAAACATAAATGGAATAATTAAAAAGCTGTAGCGCTTTAAAGAGGGTAAAGCATACAGGCGAGGGAAAATATGTGGTGTCATCAAATTCACGTTGTAGCACGCCAACTTTAGACTTTATTAAAAAAAATATGCACGCAGTAAAGTTTAAAAATTGAACAACTCTGGAGAATATATCTAAGTATAGTCCGAGTCTTAAATCAAATTGGTAGACGTGGGGGAAGAATATAGTGGGATTATGGCGGTACCACCTTGGTGACATCTTGGAGTTTCCAGCCGGAAATCTCATATTCAAATAAACGTATAGAGGCGTGCTTCTATGCTCCGGGCCGAAATCATCACCATGTGATATATTCAGTGGGCTCAGGGGAGGAATATGTGGGGTGCCAAGGGTCCCCGGACGTCCACACGGTCCCAAATGAAATAAATGAAATATTATATACCTAGATTACGGTTCATCCAATATTCATGGTGAGCGAGAACCTGGGACAAATCTAATTTAGGCTGAGTCGGACCCTGAGTCCGGCAAGAATCAATCTCTTGCTTCCGGCCCAGACCTTTAATCACATCTCTCACTTCCTCTCCCGCCTCCGCATTCCAATTTTCATTTCCTGCTTCTCCACCTGGGGGTCTTTCAATATTTTAAAACGTCTTTTTGCCCTGTCTCCAACTGGTTCGTTTTTCCTTATCTTTCACGTCTCGTTTTTCTTTCAGAAATTATGGGAAGCTCATTTATAACGATGATTTATGAAAAAGGGCCCAAATATTACGTGTCAAAACAGAAGACCGTAAAATCCTGGAAAAAGGAGGGCAGCACAGGTTAAGAGGCGAAAGACGCTTTGATTTAAACTTGGTGTTGTACGAAAAACAAATTTTTTGTTTCGACTTTCATTTTACCTAACAATAAGTATGTAACATATTAACAATTCTATGAGTTATTTCATCTAATTGAACAATATTTACTGTTTTCTATCCAAACTTATTAAAACTTTATGTCAAATTGAAAAGAAAAAGACATTAAAAATTTAATTGAACAAATACGTGTTACCAACTAACTTTAGCATTAACTTTAAGAGGACTGAGTGAGAAAATAAATCAAGAGTTTACCTAACCGTTTTGAGAAATTTCCTCAGAGGCTTCTCAAATTTCAGCCCCAAGGTCTATTTATTTAATCCGTTTTCCAATTTGGAAACTCCTTGGCACACTATATTCGAATCCGTGCGAGAATTAATTGCAAATTTACAACGGAACGTCAGGTTTATATAGATTAAGACAGCTTGAGAATCCAGTTTATCTCGAATTCAAGTAATTCACCCCGCGAAGGATTTAATCCTGGTTACATTTATCCCTATTCTAAAATTAATAGACCAATCTAATTTACATCCAAGGTTCTATTTAATACACCCGAGAGAAGGGTTGGTGGAATAATTCTACAATTATGATGGGCATAAGGATGCGCAATCTACACTGCAAATTGCAGACAAGCAGCATACTGAAGTTGGTAAAAATATATTTTATTTTAAAAAGAGAACACATACAAGTTACATTTTGAATAGTACGCAAAGTGCAATGACATGACTAATGCCGTCTGCCAGATGAAGTCAGTAATATTATTTCTAATTCTGTTAAGAAAAGCTTTTTTAACTTGAGAGAGTTTTTAAGTTTAATGTACCACTGTGCTGGAAACCTCAAGCATCCTGATTAAGACTATTGATTGATAATAAGATTGAATATTGATTGACATGGAGTGACACCTTTGGTAAATTTCAAATTGAAAAATAGATTAAATTCACTAATTCGTGGTCCGCTTGACCAATTAATATATTACAATTAATTAAGGTTTTTAGTTGAGATAAAAAAGTCAATGGCACGAGCGGTATTCGAACCCACGATCTTCCGCTAGACACGCCGCTGCTCTACCACTTGAGCTATCGTGACCTCGATCCTCGAGTTTTGAAAAATGGCAAAAAGGAGGGAATACTCAAAAGGTGGGGTTGAGATGGGAAGTTGGTGTCCGAGTGGATCGAGGTCACGATAGCTCAAGTGGTAGAGCAGCGGCGTATCTTGCCGAAAAAAATTATTTAAAAAAAATTATTTATTTTAAAAATGTATTGATATTCTTTGCAGCCGTACTAATTTCTGTGAGTGCTGAAATGCTTTGGTCAATAAAGTTATGCAATAAAACAATTATGTTTAGGGTTTAATAACCCCACACAGCATTGGCAAAATAAAAATGCATGGTACAATCTGATGTCACTAATAAATAAACCCTTGCTGGTTTACATTATACATTTCATGCTTATGTCACAGATTAGAGTTGGCCAAGTGAAAGTGGGAGAATACATATTCCAAATGGAGAGGGACTTACCATCGACCTAAAGGGACGGCTAAGTGGAATTGCTTACGTTGAGTACTGAGGTAATTTATGTTTCAACTGAATAATTCTAACTATTGATAATCCTTTTATTTTGGAAATACGCTGAGATGTTGATTTGTTCAAGGACGACCAAAAGGAGCAATATGAGAAGAGTACATCACAATGAAGAACTACAAATCGCATAGATTGTTGAATTACAGATTTTCAGCAAGGAAGGACGATCAGATCATAATCGATATATGTCAGTTCGAGCCTGCCTTAAATTACAAGAAAATACTTGTGAATATATATTTTCTAGACAATGATCAATAAACTTTAAGAAACGTTATCGGTTATTCCTCTGATTTACTGAAATTGATTATTTAAGGTAAAGTTAAGAAAAACACGCAAAGTTTGATGCACACTGACAGGCAAAAAATTCCACCCAATTGATTTTTTATTTATTTTGTCGATAAAAGAAAATTCTGTCCTTAATTTATCTTGTTGGTTTTACAAATAAATATTTGTTTATGCTAGGATTTAAATTGGGAATATGAATTAGTCGTAAACACGTAATTCTTAATCCAAAACAAGGATAAAGAATTTTGTAGTGTTTAATTTTTACGGAATTTAAAATGTTTATTCAGTCTCATTTGAATTCTGAAGCAATAATAAACTGTTTAGTTTTCATCTTTGTTTTTTTAAACTTAAAAATTCCACTTTATGCAGAGGATGTTGCGCGTGGTGTGGCAGTTATTGATGATGGACGTTCCGTTAAATGTGTTTGAGAAACTGGTCTTACCATAGAAGGCCCGGACTTGACGTCTTGACGTCGGAGTTAACACAACCACAGGCTGACCGTTTTTTGACTGAGAATTTTGCAAAACCGGCACCTTGCTGTTGTTCAAGCGATTCAGCAGATCCACGAAGTTCGAGGTGCCCAAATTTCTGAACGCACTGCTCGAAGAAGATTAAATCAGTATGGACTGATGGCTTTTCGACCCGAAAGAGGACCAGATTGATCAGAACACACAGAGTGGCACGGCTCACACTTGCTCGAGAACACTGGTTTGGACGATTGGTCTGCTGTATGTTTTGTAGATGAACGAAGATTGCTCTACGATCGCCAGATAGGGGTGAAAGAGTGTGGAAAAAGCGAAATGAAAGGTACGAAGCCCGTAATTGTTCCCAGAGCCGACCTTTTCAACTTAGCTCAGTGATGGTGGAATTTTCAATGGAGAGTAGCACAGAGTTGGTTGTTGTTTGTGGAGGGTCATTGACGGCCACTCGCTATGTGGATGAACTTTTGGAATATCATGCGTTGCCTATCCTCGAAGAAATCAGCGAAATCCTATTCTAATGCACGATAATGCCCGTCCACGTGTCGCTCGCATAGTACAAATGTACCTTCAACAGCATAACATCAGGGTCTTAGCCTGGCAAGCCAGTTCTCCAGACTTGAACCCCATTAATGCGATAACCTCAAAAGACGATTACGAGCACGGCCATCACTTCCAGATGCACTCCACGTTCTTGAAAGTTCTCTTCGTGAAGAATGGTCTAACCTCCAGCAAAGAGACATTTCCAGACTGGTTGAAAATATGCCAAGGCGACTTCGAGATGTAATCAAGGCAAGAGGAGTACGCGATATTCAAATGTTAATTAATAATTTAAAACAAAATTACAACAAATTTTATCTCTTCTTCTTTTTTAATTTTCCTTAGCAATTTACTTTTTTTAACTTTTTTAGACAAATACTCAATTAACAATTAGTAAACGTTAAGTGCAACTTTGATTAATACATTAAAATATATACTAAATTACAAGTAAGCGGAATTTTTTCTTGTCAGTTTATATTACAATTTATTTAGCTGTAACCTGCTTTTCGAGCATTTATTTTAACTTTTGCATACCATGGAGCAATTCTGTATATTAAAAAACAGATTACATTTTGTCTCTCCTTTATGGAAAGCAATTTTCAGTATAGACACTTTCTAAAAGTCTTAACGTGTCAAATATTATTCACAAAAGAACAAAATATGTTACATACTTATAATTTTATTAAACTACATGAAATATTACATTGCTTCAACTTTACTGATCCTCTCATTGTAATTTGCGAAAGTACCTCGTTCCACTATGTCATGTGGAAATTAGCAGGTGTAGTATACATTTTTTCAGTTAAAAATTGTGCCTGGAGACGATTACTTGGAGCTGGGTGTAGGTGGCCTGTTTCTGGCAATTTAGATTGAAACTTATGCGGTTGAAATGGTTGGTTGGCTGGTCTAACTTGGAACCCCGAAGTTAGTAAATCTGGGAAAGTCGTGAGAGACATGCGACAATAAGTGCTTCCCTCGAGGCGATCTAGTACCTTTTAGCTATTATTTGCTTCTAAACGTTAACCACAAATTGGAACTGTTCAACTGTTGGACTGCTTGTTTCCGTTTTATGTTTAGCACAAAATTTCCATTTAACCATGTGTTGGGCGGACGGTTAAAGTAAAACTATTAGTACTGGTGAACATCAAAACTCCGTTATAAAGCCAATTCAATATGAATTTAATTTATTAAATAAGTACATTTATAATTGATAATAATTATATATTCACACTACTAATATATAAATTTATATTTAGGCAGTTGACGCTATCAACTTGCAACATCTACAACAGCACACACGATAAAACAAGGTGCTATGCATTCATTTTCTAGGTAATAATTTCAAGCTCAGTTTAAGTGTTATTTTCGTTTTCTTTTATATGTTGTGTGTTTTAAATACATGGTTAAAGATAAAGACTTCCTTGTTGCTGTTTTCTTAAGCGAAGACCAGGAAATAGGTGTAGAATATTTCCTTCTATGCTAGGAACGTGTTTATAAATCATAAAAAGTGTTTATCTTAATACTTGGGGACTTCTGTCTGCCGTAGTTTTGTGTAAAATTTATCCTTTTTGTACCCAAATGCTCATTTAAGTAGGATTTGACTGTAAGTTATACGACATTAATAAAGGAAGATGTAACGTACAAACATAATTAGCGAGAAAATGCGGACGAAAAGATCAAATAGAGGATAAAGTTAAAGAGGAACAAGCATGTAAAAATGAACAATAAATATCAAGTTTTACCTGTTGGCTTTCGACTGTAAAAATATTTCGTTATTTTAAAATAACATCTTACTCTAACATGTATAATCAAATATTAAAATAATTAGTATATATTGAAAATACTTATTAGAGACTGTAAGTTTTTGCTAAAACAACCACGAAACTGGCAACCTCACAGCTACAGTTAGAGAGGAATAAACTCTGTGGAGTGATAGGACTATTTATAATAATAATAACAATAATAATGCTTTATTGAACTGAAAAAAATTGACAATTACAAAGCATTTAAGACATGGATCTTGGATCCGTGTGCCAGAGGTCATTGGTTAAACAATCAGAAACGAAAAAATACACAATAAAGTAAGATAATAATTATAGCCTAGGCAATAAATGGAAAAAATGAGAAAGAAAGAATAGAAAAATAGGTTATACAATACAAATCAAAAATTGATAAGACTATTGATCGACCACTGGTCATTGGCATCTGAGAAAACATCTACGCAATGAAGGTATATTTCAATGATGACCTCATTTGCAGGTTATGCTTATAATTGTGTAATGAGGTTATGTTTATAGTATACATTGGTTTTCATTAAGACTAATGGATGTTGTACTATTCAATGATTTTTAGTGGAGACAAAATGCAGTTTGGTTAAGTAGCAACTTATACAACATTACTAACACAGCTTTTTTTATATTCCTTTACAATTTTCTTGGTTTTATTATTCAGCATTATGGACCTAAATTTTTGCTAACCGTCAAAACATAATACTATATTAATTACCGTCCAAAATTGAATAATGGACATTAATTTATTCTGTTTCACTAAAACATCGTGTTTTACGTTATTTACCTTCCTAACTGTGATATAAACAGTGAGGGTACAAAACAATTAGTGTGTTTGTAGTATGTTCGTTGAGTAGGCGTATTTACCAACAGCTTGGTTCTCATTATTTCCTGATTTTCAGCCTGTTTAATTAGAGCCTGTAATATGATTTATGTTTTCTATCTGTTAAGCCCGCCAAACGCAGATTGCACGGGTCCCCCCCCTTTTATTTGAAATGTAAATTAAGGCTAAATATTCTGCCCGGCTCAAAGAACTGGATTTATTGCTATCAAGGACCGATGAACCGAGGGATTAAACAAAACTCGACTCAAGTTCGGCTAAAGAAGTTTCCGCCCAAAGCCTCTGCTCTCGTATCTTCGTATAAAGGGATTTTCCCAAATAATCTACCACTCTGTCTTGAGCATACTAGACGGGGAGAATGCAAAACACTAACATATGGCTGATATTCATCTTAAGTTCTCCATATTTAACGAAACAATCTTAAAAGAAAAATGTCTTACAATAAGTAAACTATTTTGTACATGTGAACAATGATTTCTATTTTCTCTCTCTTTTATTATATTTATTTTACAAACTGCATGCCAAGTGCAACAAACTAAAATTATGGTATTTCCAAGGATATACACATACACATGCACAGAAATAATACTGTATGCATTCACATGTCAGGCATGATTGATTTGAACGGCCACCATCCTGTGAAAGTGGCTGTAATTAGCCATTATGGCTGGCGTAGACTGCAGAGCCTAGAGTTGCTTATGTTAAACTGTCAGACGGTCTCGCGGCCACCTGCGTTTCGGTTTTATATGAGAGTTGGAAGAAAGGGTTGATTAGGACAGGTTGTGAATTAATGTGTTGTCATGAAAGAATAGTTTGAAGTGAAATTTATTGTAGCGGGAGTGAGCCAGTTTTGGGACGTATGTTGAGATCGGAGTGGATAATATGATCGGTGATGTAGAATGGATCAACTTGGAAGGATTTTGGAGGGTAGAGTTTGGATTTTATTACGATTGGAACGCTTAGCTGGAACGCCTTACAGTTCAATTCTGCAAGTCCAAATTGGGGAAATTAGGGCAATTCTTTTGTTACATAATCTTAGTTTAGTTCTTTTGTCAGATATTCTCTTCGCATTTTATATATAAGGTCACAATCAATTTGTTTTAGTCTTGATGAGGATTACATGTACGTTTTTGCCCAAGTCAAGTCCAAGATATCGTATACTATTCGCTAGAAGAATTGTATTTTTTTCTATAGTTACATTTTCATCCCAAAACACTTCCTCCTGCGGGCAATTGTTGATAGGTGTATTGGTATCTGCTCTGCTTCTTTGTAGAATCTGCATATGCTGTGTTATATCACACCAATCTTCTTCAAATGTCCTTTCAGTCTGCAGTGTCTTATTACGAAACTTGTAAGTTTTTCCTGTTTCATTTGATGCATTATGTTGTTTCTTTCCTTCAAAATTTGCATGAAGGTTCTTGGATTGTTTATGTCCATTGAGTGACTTCCAATGTTTTCTCATTTTCAATTTGTCCTGAGTATAAGGTACTCATTAATAGTGTAAATCACACCACATATGGGCTCAGGACCTATCAGTGCTGTCGCAACCCTGTTCCTTGCAAGGGCGTCCTCTCACTCGTTGCCCTCTACTCCCGTATGTCCTGGAAACCAGCAGAGGGTGACTTTATTTTGTATACCTAATCTATTTATTTTAGTTTTGCAAGTCAACGTCATCTTTGAGCGAAGATGTGTGAGCTCAGTAATATGATAGCTGCTGTGAAGTGTCTATCTGACAGAATAGCTAATTCTTGTTTTTGTACACTTTGTTCATATTGAACTGGTTATACCTCTCAATTGCATGGACATCGGCCTGGAGGATACGATATTTTCTCACGGGTTATGAGTATTTGGTTTCGGACAGAACACTCCTGCCTCGTAAGTTACTGCGCCCTAGATCCATCCGTGTACCAGCATTTGGTACCGTTTTCAACTGACGGGCTTTCCCCTTTTTCCTATTATTTTCTGGTACTTATATTTCAGTGGAAAGTTCGTTTGAACTCACAGATCCTGTTCATGTAGTTTCTCTAGGCCATGAGTATCGGTGGCTTATCAGGATCAATTTTTATGGAGAGGATTGTTTGTCATATGTGAATGTTAAGGTTTTAAAATGCAATGGGAGATTAACTATAAAAAAGAGTAAAGTAAAGGAGGAAGCGGGCTTCCCTAGTGGACGCCAGCTAAATGAGAAAAATAGAAAAGGAAGAGGTGCCTTATCTTAATTAGGAGTATCGGGTATGTAGGAACTGAGGAGGCAGTATGCAAATGGAAGGATGCCCTCTAGCTTTCAAAAGCACTCGTGCCATACCCGATCAAAGTGTCAAGGCCAACATCCAGGGCAGTATTGTTTAAGCTCAGGGTGTCAACATCAAGGTGGGCTTGATTAATAGAAGATTCGAAGCTGCGGAATGTTGGTGATTCTAAGTCGCTAAAACAATTTTCAAACTGTATGACGTAAGTATACAAATGATAATTTGTTTTACTAATAAAATCATTGATAATCGTTAAGTTGGAAATATTCTTCTCTCATCTTTTACTGCTGAATAAAAAATGCATTGCATAAACAAAGCGATATAAATAATTGAACAGGTGTGTTTTCACGAACAAACCCTTACAATTAATAAAACTTGTAGGTTTAGAATTTTTACTGTATCATATTTACATTCAAAAATGATAAAATGTTTCAATTAAAATTAGCAGTTTCCAGATATTGGCTGAGTCTATATTTTACCATCTAATTGTAAGCTCTATTAGGCCTGAAGTGTCTGATGTATTGTCAGAACCTTGGGAATATTGAATATCTTATCAATGCTAATATAGCTATGGGCTAATTTATGATGTGTGCTCTGGAGTACGATTTTGATTTATTTGACGACAATTAGGCCAGTATTATGCAGATGTTTACGTGCTAAACTTTACTAATAGATCCACATGTCTAATAATATTCCGGAAGGGCCATTTGCCAATAAGAAACATTATTTCAATATTAAATTATTAATATAAATAATCAAAAACTATTAATATAAATCATAGAACATAATTTTTTCAAAATGAGTTTTAAAAATGAGATTTTAATTTTTTAAATAAATACAATCCACTATTTAATTAAATATTAAAATTTAACAAATAGTTACAATTTTTTATTTTACAATTGAGTTAATAGTTAGTTAGTTACAATTTTATTTCATCGGGACTAAAAAAAATCTAAATGGTTAGAGGCTCGTTTATTTAAGTTAAAACTATACTTTTGTTCTATATTTTACACGTTAAGTTATGATTAAAATTTGCATTAATTAAAAACACATAAAAATTTGGAGAAACTCATGTTTAAATGTTCAAAAAGTTCGGTTTTGACAAGTTTAACAAGAAAAGAACGTGTCGTCACAACAAAGGCCGAACTGTTGGGAGAAGATATTCTGATTTCCTTATAGGACCCTCATAGAAAATATGAAAGGGAATCAGGAACAGGATTACAATACTATCAGTAGACCTTCTGAGTAGGAACTGAAGAATCGGAAAACGTCGAATACCTTATGCGTATTGTCATAGAAAGGAAAAGAAAGTGAATTTTTCTTCACCCCGGTCATTGAACAATGATCTAATTGTCTAAAAGTATCTTATTCATTTAGGAGAGAAACTTCACGAGCAGAACGTTCAATTTAGTTTATAAAGCACTAAATAGCAATTCAGAAACTATACTGAAAAGCTACCGATAAATGCAATAAATAGGAAAGAAGCAAAAATGAACCGTCTACAGATATTTAGCTGTATCGTACGTAAAGTAAACATAATACTAAGACGCTTATAACGTATTACAAATAAAAATGTTTTTCGTTTTATTAATTTGCTATACCAGACGAAAAAAAATTCTTTAACACTTATCGTCACTGAGCCGACAAGATAAATTTGTAACATTAGTTTACCTCGACTAAAACCCTTGTAGAATAGCTTGGAAAATATAACCCAAATGGAAAATTATGTAGAAGTAAACTGGTTGAAAGAAAAACACATTACTTTTAGTCAAACATTAAACTTGACTTAATCTTTACAAATTCAAATATTATCTTGACTAACTAATAGTACCAATTAGTATTTGGTAATATTATTTATGTAAAAAACTTTTGTTGATTTTACGAATTGTAGTGCCCTGAGAAAGGAGATATACTCGCATCAAGTTTGCTAACTTGTTAATCAAATTAATGCCTTTTGATCACACCTGATCCACATCGAGACTTGATTTAGGATTAATATTATCCCAAAAAGTACTGCAGGTGCAGGATATGGGAAAAACTGCTCTATTTAAGGATCGGGTAAAAATCGCTCACTTTGTGTAATGAATCAGCGCTGTTTCGTGGCTTACTGCTCGCACTCTCATTTAGTTAATTTTAATTTTAATTATTGATTTTACCCAAAATTTTATGGACAAACTTTGGCAACTTTTTCTAATTTCGGTGCACCAGGATCAATCGTAAAGGGTGATTGTATGAATTATAGGGTTGTTATCTGAACAAATGATTATATACCGTACCAGACCTATACATATATAAATTTATATCTATATATTTATCTATCTATATTCGTCTACATCTATACATCATATCTATGCAATATTATATTCCGCACCACCCACGTCTCTATGCTCTGAAAATACTCAATAATATCCTTTTACCAAACCCGTCTGCAGCCCAATAAACCCGTCCTTCCTACCGTCCAATCATCCTAATTTCTCTCCTTCTCAAAAATATTTGAAAAGATCCTTCTCAAACTTTTGATAACTTCACTAACTCCATCAACCTTTTCCCAGCTCATCGGTTTTGCATTCTTCCTCAATGTACTACTACCCTAAAAGTGCTGTGAGTTGTGTACCATATATTCTCTTCCCTTGAACGTAAACATGGGGGCTTTTGTTAACGGGACACAAACATTTTCTGTACAAATTAAAACGTGTCCTTCCAAATACCTTCAATCTTCGTGCCTACCTAACATAACGATTCTTCTGTGTTCGCCAAGGATTGGACTACTCCTAAAATTGCCCTCCGGGATCAAACTTGTACCTCAGCTTTATCTCTGATATTATGACTACACCCTCTACTCTCCTAGATTCCTTTGTCGACAATACAGCTCTGCTATCCTCTGATTCTGATCGTGCAACTGCTTCGGAGGGAGTCCAGGCACACGTATAGCGAAGCACCTAATGGAACAAATTTTGACTTCTTAAATAAAAGATAAATGGAAGCAAATGAACCCATAATACTTTTACCCTCCGAAACAAAACCCGCATAAATATTCCTCAATAATACTCCCATTCCAAAAACTCTTGTCTTACCTGGAACCGAAATACACGAACTAAAAGACAAGCATCATCACACATACCAACAAAAAACAAACTAACACCTTACAAGACATTACGCAAAACCGATTTGGATGGGCATCGCTAAATCTTCCAACACCCAAAGAATACAATCCTTACAATACAAAGTCCTCAGAACCATCTTCAACGCTCTCTACTACGTTTCTATCACTACTTACACACTACACTTCCCACATTCCTTGAAAAACTATCCTCACATCTCAACACATTAGCATGGTCAACATTATCCTCCCTAAAAACCAGTAAGCGACTGAAGCGAGATGGTTCTGGGACCTCATTACGAATAGTACATAATAAACTATTCAAATGAGAACAATCGTTGCTGGCTCTCTTCAGGATCAAAGATGCCCACTCCTCAAATAAAAATGTTTTTCTATCCCAACTTCCTTCTCCACCCCTTCAAAATCCAACGTATATAAACATAAAACAGTAATTTCTCACTGGCACTCTCAACACGACACACAAGTATGACACATCTACACAGAAAACAAACACTTAGATTGAGTCTAAAATTTCTAGCATTGCATAAGTTCACTGTTTTCACATCCTACATGTATTTGTATAATTTAAACAATGTTTATAAATCCCAGGCCCTGAAGATGATCTCAATAAAGATCGAAACATTGGCAAAAAAAGAAAATGTTTTTCTAAAACTACATCACACCAGACCGCATCTCACGATATCTAATCATCAACTAACAGTCACTAAACACCACACACACGTATAAATAAACTTGTTACATTTAATGAGCTCAATAATCAACATATTATAAGTTTTAGTCTGCACAGTGCTTTTTAGGTATTTTACTTTAACTATTCTCATAGTCTTAAAAATGCTGAATATAAAAGCAACGAGAAAAAAAGACTAGAGGATAACAAATCTGTATACGGAGAGTATGATTTATGAATATACTGAGGCCTCAGTTTATTTTTTGTAAGAAAAAACGGTAGCTCCTCCGAGACCACCGTATTTCCTCGATCGTAAAAAAGGGGAAATCTGTAATAAAATTAATGTTGAAAAATAAAGTGCTGTTTCCTGTCGCAAATTCCCATTATTAGGCCGTCGTGTAGAATCAAACGGGCCGGAGCAGAAAGGCGATAACGTTTAATTACCTGAAAGGCTCAGAACCGTTTGGTCAGCGGAGGCGGAGTGATAAAGGTGAAACGTCAGATAAATTGATGTTAATTGTCAAATGGCTGTGGGCTGATTAGCGTGGTGGAGCGATATTGTTACAACGGTGCTTTGTGTCCGTTTCAACCCGTTTCGCCTCCATTTTCTACCGCGTACATTTTGTTTTTCAAAGCCGCAAACCAATTATTCCGAGATCAAAAGGCCACTGATGAGACTTTATCACGAGACTTTTCCCTGTTTACATTGTATAAACTATACAGATAATATTGGCCTTTTCCAGGTTCGATGTTGGAGGAAAACATCTTTTGATGAATGGGCAAAAACCGTGAAGTCGTCGCGTTTCTGTTGGTAGCAATTAACATGAAACGTTAACGATATACGTATACCATTTGTTTTACGTCTAATTACTTTGAATAATTTGCCTCCATAAGGGTTTCGGTTGAAACTTTATAAAAAGGTTAACAAACGATGAAGCATACCGGAAAATGCAGAAAATAATAATATAGATGATCTATTGGAGTGTTTAGGAGTTGGAGTTAGAATCGGAAACAACGTGTTACAAAAAACGATAGAAAAATTACAAATATATTGCGACCACTGGAAACCTAAACTCAATACCGCTAAATCAAAAATCATGATATTTAAAAACAATAAATGTATTTGGGGCGTCGGTGGCCGCAACGGTTTAGGCACTGACACGGCGCTCATCATGTAATGTGAAGGTTCCGGGTTCGAATCCAGCGGCCCTGCATTCGAACGCGACATACTTACGAATTTTTTTATTATTTTCCTTTAAACACCGACACCCTGAGGGTTTTTATGTCCTCTGCTGTTTCGATTCGACCCCTCGTTAAAAAAAAGAGAAAAAACTAACAAGTAAGATAATACCCACAAAAAACGTAATTTACGAGCAACCAAAAAATGAATATTTAAAACTGAAATTTTAGAAATAGTTGAAAAATTTAAAGCTTTGGGGGTCTTATTGACATTACAGATAAATTTCACGATTCATTTGTTGGAAAAACTAGACAAATAAAGTTTTTCACGTGCAATGGCATGCTACGCGCAAATTTGGGGTATAGAGAATAAATAAATTTTGAAAAATTTTAACGGTTCGCTGTGAAAGGATATTATCTCTTTCCACCAATACACTCAATTACGCAATCTATTTAAAAACTAATACAAGTTCATTTCTCCCACGTTCCACCTTTATTGCCAACGAATTCAATGATCATAACAATCTGGCTAATTTGATTAATTATGAACTTGTGGGGTTAAGGTTTGGTTGGAAAGAGCGCAGGAACTCGAAATCTCCATGAATTTAGACAGATTCAGTGCCAATATATAGTGGCATCGCTGGAAATTTTTTGGATAAGCTCAGATTGAAGGAAAGGGGCAATTGGCCAATGTATCCGCAAAATTCCACTGAACTACAAACATTACTTCATTATCTACAGTACATACCTTTTCCGTATAAATAAGGCTAGTTTAATTTTTAAATTAAGAACAGAAATGATAAATACTAACTTTTAATTATTTTTACGCTTAATTATATAATTACTCAATTAATTATACCCAATTTTTTCGAAATGCAAAATTTGTGTCACGGGCGGGATTCGAACCCACGACTCTCGGCTAAATACGCCGCTGCTCTACCACTTGAGCTACCGTGACTTCGATCGCCCATGCCACAAACTTCTCATTTCAACTCCCCGTTTATACCAATTGTAAGCACATCGCGGCTTCCCATAGAAACAGTTTTTATTAACCATTGTACTTTATTGTAATTGTACATTAGCGGGGCTCTATTCGATTCACAGGTGTGATTTAATGCTTTGCCTGGAGACAAAATTATAATTACCTTTCTAGGCGAATGTCCTATCCGGAAGAATTTCGCTTGATTTATACAACAACCGGAAATCTTTGTCACGTGATCAGTGTTTAGCCATTTTAGAAGGAGACAATTAGGATAATTTTTATTCAAATACCATTGCTTTAAAATATAGAAAATTTTTGGTGGATGAATTTAATTTTAATTAATATATTAATCTATCTATGTTTAATGGTCAAAATTTACAATATCTATACTTTTTATCTCAGGTCTTGGTTGATATGAAAAAGTTAGAATTCGAACCTAACAACCTACCATTCGAATTTTGGTTTCCTTTTTTTGCCAAATAGATTACACGACATTTGAAAAATGGCAAAAAGGAGGGAAAATTAAAAAAGGTGAGGTTGAGATGGGAATTAGTGTCCGAGTGAACCGAAGTTCAAGTGGTAGAGCAACGGTGTTATCTAGCTGAAGGTTGTGGGTTCGAATCCCGCTCGTGACACTGACTTTTTTATCTCAACTAAAAACCTTAATTAATTGAAAGAAATTAATTGGTCAAGCGGGCCACGAAAACTAGTGAAGTTATTATTATTGTTGATTTTATTTTTTTTATATTGTATTTCTTTATAGTTAAATAAAAAATTATTATTATTACAGAAGGTAATAATAAGATTTGTTTCTTTCTTATATAATCTGTTCACAGAGACTACCTCCTAGGAATGATAGGCATCACCTACAGCCAAGAGAAGAAATACAAAAGGTTGTAATATTGAGCGTGCAGATAACTATACTATGACTGTAAACGTTCACAAAGAGATAGAAAGTTAGAGTATTAGAAAGGAAACCAGTCAACGTTGACTCTCTTTGGAATAGACTTAACAGTAGCTGGTAATACTCAGAAGATATTGATTTCAATGGAAAATTTGTCATAATATGTTAGACAGAAACTGTGGTAATTGAGCTATTTGCAAACGAATTTGCACAGGCCACCCCTTAGTTATGATCACGGTCCGTACGAGACTGGATGGGAAATAAAAGCAGACGACAAACTGCCTCTTATCCGAGTGCCAGGACAGGCAATCTTAATAAACCAGCTAGGTAAGGTAATAAAAAGCCTTAAGTTAGATAGAGAGCTACAATCTGTACAATAAGTACCACTATTGTCGTATTACTCATAGTTACCTGAAAATCTTTGTCGTCTTCGGATTCCATTCTATTGACCTCTTTTTTGACCACCTGGATTCGTTCATTTTAGTCATATGATCTGCTAATTTTCTAGATTGCTGTGAAACTTTTACTATCCTACGAAGATCATGACTTTGGGTTCATATTCTAGGATCTTTCTACCGCCAAAATTTATGACTACCGACACGGTTAGCCACTGCAGCAAGCTACTGTGGTGCAGCAAACATCCCATTCCCTTTAATCTTCTAGAAAGAGAAATTTTGTGCAAGACTAGGAATATTGGAATTTACCTGTACCAAGTAATCATTAACATCACTATTCTCATTACCATTCAGGTTCGGCATCTGGGATACTAACATGACAGTAACACAAACTTTACCCACCTTAGGAGCCGTAGCCCACTATGTGTGGAACCACAGTGACCCCGAAACGGCCCACTCCGAGTTCTGATCCACGGCCCTTTTCTCAATCCGGGTTCCTTCATTCTATCCTGTGACTCCTTCCAACCCTAGTATCCCGAGTATCCGGGTACAAAATAAAGGTGTAGCCTAGAGGGCGTGGCAACCTCTCTAAAGCACAAGTTGTACTCGTGTCGGCCTAGGGTCGGCATGGGCGGCGGGTGCCTTAGCAGAGTCACACGGGGGCAAGTGCACCAGATCCTGTCTGCATAGACGGGGGAGGGTGTATGGCCATCTGTACCACGTGGTAACTTAAATGTTCCAAAATCAGCCCAAAGTTACATTGGGAATCGTTTTGTGGTGGCTCGTGGTGACGCCCCTGGCGGGAACTTAGAGAAGAGGCTGTCTTCTACTTGTGACCTTCGTGAAGCTGGCCTATCGTTATACACCCGGCCTCACGGGATACGGCGGACCGGAAGGCAGCGTGTAGGCGATGATCATGCTGAATAGTCCCTCGAATGCGTGAGTAAGCGGACGGAAACGGGTAGTGAATCGGTTTTCTCCTACTCGAGTATGCTTTGAATTGTTGTGTGTATGACTGGCGTTCGTTTCCCACCGAAGCGAAGGATCGGACCACCTAGGCTGAACCTATGGCGTCCCTCGAATGCGCATAGCAGGTGTAGGCTGAGCTCGAAAGGAGATTTTTTTACCGTAGGCTGTGCTCATCTAGGGTGTGGTGAGCAAATCCACTTAAAACAAAACCGCGTCCGGGGCGGATCCGGTAGCTTCTACGCTAGGGAAGCCCCTATACTCAGGGAGATAGAGTGGCCTTCTCTATCTAGGGAGTATGCGGGAGAACAGGCTGATGTATTTCGGCCTGTTAGCCCTTTGCGTGCGGCATACGACCCGATGCACAATGCGGGCCTGACTATTCGGAGTGGACAGGCGGAGAGCGAGGTTGTCTTGGCCCTTAGGGGCTGGGGCGCATCTACCAATGCTGCGGCGGTATCATTCTTCCGTCGTATGCGGAGGTGACTCAGCTCTCATCTTGAGAATCAAAACGTCTGATAAGGCCGAATAGGCAAGTGCGGACGTTAAAGATCCTCTAGTCTTGTGACGAAGAGTACTCGGGAACGAAAAAAGTAACACAAACTACTAGGAGAATCAAGTAAATACTATAATTGTACTATATACAATTATACCAGATTCACCTAAGCTTATGGACTTGACTCTTGAATACTTCCATTCAATCTAACCATTCGAATTCCTCAAGTTCTTCACTTAACGCTCTTAGCTTTGTCACTAATCAAACTTTGCTTACTTCTGTCATTGTAACAATTCCTTAGATGACTTCGTTATCTGAAGTCTATTTTCAATCCCCTTTGTGGCCAAAAACCCAAGCATTTCTTTGGAGTTTGTTATTTCATTAAGTGAAGATAACATTTTTCCTAGCCTTTCTCAAACCGTTCAACCGGAAGTGCCATTCTAATTACGCATTTTCTACAATTTAAGCATCTAAATATTTCCTCATGCGCACAGTTAAACAGAATCAGAGATGTCCTCTTGTTTTACCTCCTTCATACAGAGGAATCTTTTGCAGTATCCAAAACTCGCCTCATTCTTCATTCAACTTTTTATAACATTTCCAATATTTGATACGTTCCCTGGTTGAACTTATATGGCTATTTTAATTAATTGTACTTATAATTGTATTTCTAAGATCTTGGTTGAGATGAAAAAGCTAGTGTCATTAGCGGGATGCTAACCCACGACCTTCGTTCAATAAGCCGCTACTCTAACCACTTGAGCGAGGCATTTTTATATTTATATCTTCAAAACACAAAAGAGCGGTACACATCAAATGTTTTCCTTTTTTATTCATTTTTCATATTGATTTCATTTTTTTCTCAAATAACAGTAGTCATACTTATGGGTCAATAATTAGTAATGCCACAGTTGCATATCTACAATTATTATTTACTATAATAGTTAATAAAACGAACAAAACTAATTGACTAACTGTAATTATGAGTTTACTTCTTATTTCATGGACCGTTCAATGTTTACTTTTTTATTGGAAAAGTTTAACCTTAGAGAAACGCTGATTGAGACCCAAGTAACAAAGGATACGGGAACATTCCACCCAGGATCCGGCTCTAAAAGAGAGATGAAAGTCTTGGAAATCTCATTGGGTGAGATATCCTGGTAGAGATAGGACCGGACTAATACATAAGGGGGTGCTGTAGCCCAAGTTATTGGTACATCCCTGCGTCGGCGGAGTGCGGGAGAGATAAGGTTGGTGCCGAGGGTTGAGAATTACAAGGGGTTTCCAACCCCTGGGCAGACGGCGCATTTTAATGGAAGATAGGAAAAGGCAATGCGTTACCCCCCCTTCCCGTAAGAATCACGTACATTAATAATATATCAACAGCTAATCCCTCGTCTCTAGGGACACTCCATTATGACTGGTTTCTCGTCATCCCGACTATATTTATCATCTTTTACACCGGTGTGAGAAAGCGGTTGTTGAGCTTAGTCGAAGGGAAGATTTTTTTTATAAATTAGACGTGGCACAAGAATCATAAATTACCTCCTGTGTGGAAATTATGTCTCTGAGAAACCGTTGTGATGACATGCCTTGTCACATATTCGAAACTGCGTTATATATTCAACGTCTGAGGCAATCAAAACGATTCAATTGCGCATATAAATGTAATTTGCCGAGTGGCGTAGTGAGCCATGAATATGCATGAATGAATATGCACATTGGCCTTTAAAGCTGCACTTTGATAAGACATCCACAATGATGTGTGGTGTGCTAACTAACGGTGATCATTAAGTCAGGGCAAACGCGTCGAAGTTGAAAGCCTCGCTTCAAATAATTTCACCTCTTTGCAAGAGGAACGGAGTTACATTGATGAAAGTTAATAAGTTTGGCTATCTTAAGCAAATAAAGTTTCCAATTTTATTAATTCAAGTTTTTAACCCGCTAGTACGTCCTGTCTCTAATATTGATTGACAATGCAAATAAACAATCGTTGCTTATTTTTATAATATTGCCAACATAAAACCTTAAAGAAATTTTAAGACTGTATTGACTTATTTGCGCTTAATATAAATAAATAAATCAAAAGTGTAAGAGAGATAAATATACTACATTTTATAACTTTAAAGTGTAAGGGCATTTATCTGAAATAAAATTTTATCTTTAGTATTTCCCATAAAATTTTATTGTTACATGGCTTGTTGAAGCAGGAAATGAACTTTTATCCTACATGGCTCTTGAACATAAACTTTTAATGTTTTTGTTTATAAATCTTTTTGTAGACGGACTTGGATTTACATTAAGAGTAACTTTCATCGAAATAACTTTTTTAATCGTCTAGTAAATCAAGTAGTAGAAATAAGCTATTACTTTTCGTCTTGATTTTGCAAGGAATGTTTTTCAATATAGTTTTACTTCAAATGAGTCGATGTTGAATAGTAATTTGACATATTTTCTTCTGTTAAAACATGTGTTACTGAATAAAAGCCGACTACAAAGCGCAAATTTTAAAAAAGCAATTTGAGAAATCATGTAAAAAAACCTAAGTGCACCCTAGGACTCAACAGGGTAATATTGGTTCAAATATCAAGGGAGCACAGAAAGGTCGAAGGGTGCAAATATCCTACAAATCAAACCAAAGAAATAGGCTCCCAATCGTCAAAGCAATACGTTCCCAGAAAAAGGGAGGGTTATATTCATCCTCAGGAGGGAATTTCGGCAATCCGTTGACCCTGCCATAGAAGAATTTAATTTTATTTTTTATCGCTCAAACTGTACCTTTAATTTACGTTACAACGTTCTAATATCGAATCTAATTTTTAGCCTTCCTACAGAATTTACAATACTTGTTAAAACAATGAACCAATAGCCAATCCATCCGTTTGGAGCCGGCCTAACGACGTAAAAAGACGTCAACTTTTTAGTATTTCTTTCAATTAATTAATCTTTTTATGAAAGGTTTTGGTCGAAATGAAAAAGTTAGTGCCATGAGCGGGAATGGATATAATGTATTTAATAAGTAAAGTGAAGTATATTAAGTACTTCACTAACAGCTCCCCGTTCACTTCATATGTCGCCTAGAATCGAATTCTTTTCTTTACACGACATTTGAAAAATGGCAAAAAGGAGGGAAAATTCGAAGGTTGTCGGTTGAGATGGGGAGTTGGTGTCCGAGTGATCGAAATCACGATAGCTCAAGTGGTAGGAGCAGGGGCGTATTTAGCCGAAAGTGGTGGGTTCGAATCCCGCTCGTGGCAATAGCTTTTTCATTTCGACCAGAACCTTACATAAAAAAATTAATTAATTGAAAGAAGTAATTTGGTCAATAGACCACTAAATATAATAGCTTTTTAATATTTATAAGAGGACTTTTCTTCTATTTAGACCTCGAAGATTTATCCAGAATTTTTAACCCGTATCGCAATTTACGATCTGTTCCTTAAAGGAAACTTTCCCGGTAGAGTAATTTCTGCTAAATTTTAAAATATTCAGGAAGGAACTGGACGCCAGCCAAGTGCACATCTTGCAAAAGCCGTAAATCAAGATAGATTTTCGAAAACGATAATGGCTTAACGAAGCACGGAAATTGTCAATTAATATTAAAACTTCGATAATTGAGACATATTGACATCCAAGAATCCCAATTTCACACATTCTATTTTTCATAACAGAAAATAGGCAAAAAATTGGCAAAGTAGACTTGAAAAATTGAGTTGATATCGTCCTTCATACGGAAGTAAATGTAAAACAATCACCGGCCATATTGTTTTATATTGCTTTTACCACTTAGTAAACAGTTACTTGCTCGTGCAATAAATTATTGTCAGAGTACGGAAGTTAACCGAAGGTTTCCCAAACGTGGAATAATTTAGGTCTCCTAGCAAATTCTGGTAAACTGTATAACTACCTGCAACAAAAAGACTGCTAAGGTAACTAGTTGCATGTTTGTGTAACACGTGGATAATACACAATTGTTGTAAACAGGTATTCAAATTCGCACCCTCGTTTTTTTTTTTTGTGGAAAATACTTGCAATCGTTATAATTTTTATTTTTGGCCGTTTACTGGATATTTTTAAAGAAAAATGTAAAATATAACTAAGCAAAAAAATTAAAGTGAGTAAACCAATTATACCAAAAATGTTGCTATGGAAAACTATGAGGAAAATATTCAATTCAGTACGGAGTATTTACTCCTCTTGAGTTGATCACCCTTGCATTCGATGTGACATCGATTTTATGAGATTTTGAATCCAGTGCTGAAGAATATTTTCATACTCCTCCAACAGCGCCATTCGTAATTCCTAAAAATTCTCTGGCACCACTGGGCAACTTTTTACCCTCTTTGACTTGACAACTCGTCCCATAGATGTTCGGTAGGGCTTAAGTTGGGGCTACATGCTGGCCACTACAAATATTGAATTGAAGCGCGTTCCAAGTAGTCACCAACGATCCTAGCTGTGTCGGGCCTTGCACTGTCATGCATAAATCGCCAATTCGTATATATAGAACAACTTATTCTTATAACACTTCTTCAATATATCGCGCATCTGTTAGGGAGCCCTCGATGAAGATGAAGTTTGTGCGACCATCCATAGAAATTCCTGCCCAAACCATATCACTACCACCTTCATAGCTTCTGAGGAGTAAAAATGACGCGGGAATATTTCGTTCTGCAGTTCTTAACCAATTAGCAGTATCAATTTAATCCTGACAGAAAATGCATTACATGTTTTGGTCTGCAATATGACACATTAACTCACTTCCTACTTGGACATCCTATGTTTAGCACCGTAAGATCGATCTTGACACCCGACCTCTCAGTATCCCCAAATTTCTACGATTTATTAGACATATGAACTTCTGAACAGCTAAACCGTTCTAGCTCGTTAAAAGCTCTTAACTTAAGTATAAAATAACTCTGCTATTGAAAAACCAATGAATTCATAAAGAATAATGTTAAATTATCGAATTAAATTATTATATACATGTAATACTTATATATACTTTACTCTATGTACGTTATTGTATAAAAATTATACTAATTTGTATATTTAGTTATGTTTAGTTGCGACTTAAATCGTCATAGAATATTAAAATTCTAATTTTATGTATATTTCGATTACCGTTAGCCAGTGCGATTGTTCATTACTTTAGTTCATTCCAATAAATGTATGTTATTAGTATTAATTATTGTTATTAAAATGATTCTTTTGTACTACAACTAGTATTTTGGTTATCATTATAGCTATCAATATGGCCTTTATTATAAAACTAATAATTTGTTGGATCGTGAAGAGTATGTTGTGATTGTGAGTGCAGGTATGATAATTTGTTGAATCGTAACGAGCAGTCAAGGATGAGGAAGTTGAGAAAAACATCTTTTTCATTTTTTGCCGACGTTTCGATCTTCATTCGGGCCATCTTCAGGCATAAAGTGTGGTGCTATTCTTGTAGTGTTATATTGGTTTTGTGTGAAAGTGTTAAGTCACTGTATGTATGATGTTTTGTAATTCAGCCAAGCTCTGAAGATGACCCGAATAAAAGTCGAAACGTCGGGAAAAAAATGAAAAAAGTGTTTTCTAAACTACCTCATCTTGCTCGTCACGAATCCAACAAATTATTAAACAACCATCCACTGAAAAAACATATAAAACTAATATTTTTACAATATAAAATGTCTATTGACTATGGTACCCCACTAAGGCAAACAAAATGTCTATCGCATTTAAGTATTTGGAGGACTAAATATTGTAAATTATTAAGATAGTATGCATATAACCGTAAGAATCCAACCCCTCTTTTTACCATTGAAAGCTAAAACACATGTAATAAATAAATAAAAAATGGCTGCAGTTTAAAAAAAAATTCGCGAGAAAGACCAGACAAAAGGAATACGCGCAGAGGGCGGGCGATGACCTCTGCTGTTTCTCGGCCCAATAAACCTCCCACATTATATATGGACCTAACTAAAATAGCAAAGTGGAAAATTTTACAACATTCATCATTATTTATTTTTCAACAACCACTAGAAAAATAATGTGTAATTTCCCGATGATAATTTTTTTTACCTTCCCATTTTTGTAAACTAAAATAACATTTAATTTTAAGTTAGAAGAGACATTACTGTATAATAAACCCGACGAGTGGATTTTACAAGGACGAGGCTGTTTGTCAACCGGTAGATTTTGTACTTGGCAACTTAGTGGTGCGGGGGAGCGCGTGAGGTCGCGAATAAAGGGGAGGGCGAAGTTGCCGTACGGACCATTAAATATACTCATGTTAACGGATTTTTAATGCACCCTCGTATCTCGAGACGAAGCGGTTCCTGCAGTTTCACCCTTAAAGCCTTGAGGTATAACCCTGAAAATACAATCATTTTTCACTATTATCCCCTAATTTGGGTAAAAAAGAATCGACAATGATTCAGCGAGAGTGGATGAAATAAAAATATCACCGATTTTAACGCATTCTTCAGTTTTATTATGATGGAACGTAGTTGGAAAATAAAACAATAATTCCAGGGTCGTCACCAAGTATTCTAGAAATGTAAAGAAAAATTCGAAAGATTGTAACCGACCAGAGATCGTTTGTCATGCGTGAAAAGTTCTCTTGACGACAATGACCTAGAAAGGCAACCTATGCCACATTTCTTAAAAATAACTTACGAGCAAGCAATGAAAAGTCAATTATGTGCAACTTTTTCTTAGAGTGCCTTCTTCTTCCGGAGGTCGGCAATTTGTCATGACAATCTTAACGCTTGGCACAACTGAATGGACGAGCAGTAAAACCACTCCCTCAAATTTTGCAGCCAAGGGAATCTTCTCCTTTCTATGCTACACTTTCTATCTATTTTTCCTAGCATGATTACACGTAGGATTTCATTTTTTATTGCTATTTTCTTTGTAGCTTATACATATTCGTACAACTTACATATGTGATTACAAAACTTGTTCATACAATATTTCAAAAAAATCAAGAGCATGCATTATGTATTAAATTATATTTTAAAAAAATTCCCAAAAAATTTACCTATTGTATCTAAAGATTTTTTGGTGTGCAAACAACGAATTTTCATCAACATTGTTTCAAAGCTACCGCCATCATTTTAATTTTTGAAAAAGAAAATCGAAGGCATAAGGTTATTTATGCTTGAAGGCTCAAAAATTGGTAGGAAAACTTTTTTATTTTCTCAAAAATTTGTATACAAATGTTTTTCGGAATGCAACCGACGAATTTTGATCAACTTTGTTTCTAAGTTATCATCTTATACTTTTTTGAGACAAAATCAAAGGCATATAATTATTTATCCTTGAAGGCTAAAAATATGTAGGAAATATTTTTTTATTTGTCATAAATTTGAACTCAAACGTTTTTGGGGTGCAAAAAAACGAATTTTTAACAACTTTGTTTCATAGTAAACAAATTTTTTAGACAACCTCGTTCTTTCTCTACGTCAAAATTGCAAATTCGCAGCTAGGCATAGTATGAAATTTTATAAATATTGAAAGACATAATTTTTGCTAAAAGCAAAAAGAGAGTTATTTATTCTTGAAGGCTCAAAAAGTTTTAAATTTTTTTTTTATTTCTCATAAATTTGAACCGAAAGGTTGTCTGGTGCAAACAAATGAATTTTTATCAACATTGTTACAAAGTTATCACCATTATTTTAATTTTTGATAAAGAAAATTGAAGGATAGAGTTATTTATTCTTGAAAGCTCAATTTGTTAGCAAAATTTTTTTATTTGCTCAAAAATTTGTGTCTAAAGGTTTTTCTGGGTGCAACCAACGAATTTTTATCAACTTTATTTCTAAAGGTTTTCACCATTTCTAAAACTCTAAAATCAAAGCGACTGAGTTATTTATTCTTGAAGGCTCAAAAATTTTTAGGAAATATTTTTAATTTTCATAAATTTGAACCCAAAGGTTTATGGGGTGCAAACGATTGAATTTTTACCAACTTTGTTTCATAGAAAAAAAATATTTTAACCAATCTCGCTCGTTTTCTAAGTCAAAATTGCAAATTCGCAGGTAATCGTAGTATGAAATTTTATAAATATCGAAACATAATTTTTGTGAAAAAATCAAATGCATAGAATAATTTATTCTTAAAGGCTCAAAAAGTTTAAGAAATATATTTTTTTTATTTCTCATAAATTTTAACAAGTTTGTCGATGTGCAAAGAAATTAATTTTTATCAACTTTGTTTCATGGCAAAAAAAATTTACTTATCTCGCTCGTTCTCTACGTCAAAATTTGCAGCTAGCCATAGTATAATATATTATCAATAGTGAAATGCACAATTTTTGACAAAGAAGAATGAAAAAGTTTTGTTTTAAGTGAGGTAAAAATAAATTCTTTCCTTAAAAAATGTTTTTTTAGCTTATTTTTCTGGAAGCGTCATTTACTTTCTGTATATCTATTCTCATTTAATAAAATCCTGAATAATAATTTTTTATATTATGAAAAAGAACAAAAACAAATCACTTAATATGTGATTACCTTGAATTACACAAGGCGCAGGGAGAAACTTATATTTTCAGCAGAAAACAATATTTGAACTAGGTGTTTTTTTTCCAGCTATAGCATCCATTGGCAAGAAACACCGGACCCATGATTAATATTTAAAATTAAATATTGACTTAGTATCGCCAAAAATGTCTTATTAAAATTGGAAATCCCACACTCCGTACCCTATTTTTGTCAGTACAAGGGTGTGGATTGTTCGCCACCATTTTTGACATTTTAATGAAGTGTTTTTCAAAATCACTGCACCTTGTTAATAATGAACAATTCCCACCATACAAAATAAAATACAATATAATAATGTAATAAATAAATTGATGTTGTACGTTAATTAAACGTCTATCTAAACGTCGAAAATTTTATACACCTCAATGAGGAAATATTAGGGGAAAACTCCAACCAGAATAACCAATAAATCGTGAAGATACGTACACGACTGTATCGTTCCATTTGCTTTACAATAATAAAAGAAAATCAATACTGCTGTGGTCGAGTTTAATTCCGAACCAATGATTTCAACAAAATTCACGTCAAAAATTATAAATATATAAAAAAGAATATAAAGGATGAGTTTAGCGTGTTGATTATGAAAAATTACTCGTAGGTTTTGTGTATTTTTAATTGTTAGTTCATGTGTTAAATTAAAGAGCCAGAATTGCATGAACAAAGAACGTAATATTTTCTTATTGCAATGTTATTTTTAATAGAAAAATGTCCCTACTTGATAAAATTTGGGAAAATGACTTAAGTGAGTGTAATGACGCGATTTTGTTTTAACATTTTACTTTTCACGATCCCCAATTTCATCCCTTTGTGACACTCTTTTCTGTTTAGTGGCCGTGGTAAAGTAGGTTTTCATGCTGAAAAGGCTTTTTATTACATGATCCGTTTACGTTTCTTGTTTAGGGCTCATAACAAGTTATTCGTCGATACGAGTGGCTCGGGCCTACTTGCAAAACGGCAGCCTTAAACCTTGCTCACTTCGCCTTCTTACGGCCATTTTAATTTGATGTGATTTAGGCTTATTTCTCTCAAATGGCCTACTGAGAACGGCGAACTTTGATTTCGCATTGATTTTTATAGTTTTAACTTTAGCGCCAACTGAAATAATCGCTGTTATATACATTATATACAGGATGACCCGTGATTAGTACGTTAATACTCAAGAGGTTATCCTACATCTCAAATTGTACTAAAAAATCCTCAATGATCAAAGTCTGATTCTCAATTGTACTCGAGATTTTTAACTTTTCAGGTTAGTTGAACCTTTCACAACTTTATTCCTTAAAGCCCTTCATACCCCTTAAAATATTAATACTACTTTAAATTTTATTACGCTAATGAAAAGGGCACTGAAAACCCTATGAGATTTTCTTTTTTGTTATTTCAACACTAACGAAATTAAAAAAAAAACTTAAAATATAATCTTTTACGAGTTTCTGAAGTTTTGTCTAAGGTTTAAGAAAGATTTTCATGGTTCATTAATACTGACAGATATGGTGCTTACCGAAAAGTTGCACTTACTCATTACCTGTAAACACGTTTTCCTAATTTCATAAAGGTCAGTTACCACCAATGTAAAAATAACGTTTAATTGCTAAGAATTGTTTATTTCTTTTTTTAGGTTGCAAACAGTTCACAAAAAATTAGTTGTTAATAAAAAAACAATAGGCTTTAGAAAATTTAATTACATTTTCAAAATATCGACATTCTTAATGGAAGACCAGCGACTTATCAGTACAATTGACGCTAGGATATCTTCCTGAAGTACTGACGTCTGCTCACGGGGCACCCCCTTCATACACATACACCAGACATTACACAAATATGGAATTTGGAAACAGACAAGCAAGATACTCAGAAATTAAATGTTCCCTGAATGTGTAATATTAACTGACCGTTAATTAATAATTATTTAAAGATCGTGAAACTAGCTTAGACTAAGATCTTTAAATACACTTCCATGAATTTTTCACAAAGGCGAATATCTTCAATTTCTTTTCTTTAAAAACTGATTGAAATGAGAAGACGGCAAGACTGTTGTTGTTAGCTTTCAAGTGAAATCTGTTATTATAGGGTTAATGTTTTTTCTTATTTATATAAAATATTAATAATAGTTTATTTTTCTAACTGATACAGTCAAAAGGGCCGTCCAGAAAAAGTTTGATAAAAAATAAGTCCATTATATTTATTGACCAAATTACTTCTTTCAATTAATTAATATTTTTATGTAAGATTTTTGGTCGAAATGAAAAGTTAGCGTCACGAGTGGGATTCGAACCCACGATCTTCGGCTAAGTACGCCGCTGGTCTACCATTTGAGCTATCGGCTTCGTATTTAGTCGAAGGTCGTGGGTTAATAAAAATATTAATAATAATAAAAAAATAAGGTTGGGTTAAAATAATTCAAACTGTACTGATCTATTGTTTTTGCTTTATTATCGAAATTTATTATTTTATTATACTTTGTTATCTTTAAAAATGCTATCTTCCATGAACGAATTGTGCCTTTTTGGACTTATTTTCGATATGGATTTTGTTTTTAAAGAAACCAAAAACTAATTTCGTGATATGGTGAAGCAGCTTAATTTGTGCAATTCAATTAGTGTTTTTCCCTCTTTCGTGTCGATTTCAGTTTTCTCGTGTTTTTTTTTTAATACAAGCAAGTAGAACCATCAAAAATCTCCCTATAATTACATGAGCCATTACATTATTATAATACGTAAACCGTAAAAGTAAAAATAAAAACGTAAAAGTAGTACAGCAGTACCAGGATTTTATTGGCTTCAACAGGAAAACAGCAGTATTACAAGGCATTAAATGCAAGTGTCCTTCGCAAGGAATTAGCAAAATTGTAGTTCTCTCATATCCCATTACGATCTTTCAGGTGTATCTAATATGTGTTCATTCAATTACATTACAATTTATTCAGTTTTTACTTAGATTGAGGTGAAATTCTTTATAATCCGTAGCCAATTGTCAGACATCATTGGGCCAGTTGAATCAAATGTTCTCCGCATTCTTTCGTTTTTCACAAACATAAAAAACAGGAGGATAAAGCTTTGTAAAGATCAAGAGTTTTATGCACAAAGAGAAGAGGCCGTCACGGTGGAATGAAGACCGCCCTCATGAAGGAGGGGGAGTAAATCAAATTTCGGATTCAGCTTTCGGTAATAAAGGGACTCCATAGGGTGAGAACAAAGGGCAGGAAGCAGATGTCGAAAGCGTTAAAGGTGAGGAGTGAGTGATACCGGGGAAACCATTGTGACGCCGGCAGAAATGAGCGTGATGCTCCCTCGCCCACAAGTAGTTATCGTTTAATCTGTACTATCTTTGTTCGCTCTTTCATACCCGTTTACAATTTCAACTCTTTTCATAATACAACGTGAAAACATAATTGATAGTCATCAAGGTACATTTGGTTATATCACCTTTAAAATTTCATTCAACTGTTAGATAATTGTAATTTTTCCTGCTAATGTTTTCGTTTTAACGAGCAGATAATGTTTTGTCCATATTGTTAAATTTTTAACTTATTTTCAGAGGTGAGTTATTGTCCTGATTGTGTTAACTTGTGTTATTTCTTGTTCATATCCGTAAAACGATAACAGAGCAATTTGGTTGTTTCTTTGGTAATAAATTTTTGGAGATCGTGAGATGCCGTCTAGTTTCAAGAATGACACATACGTTAAACACATACATATTTCTACGCAGAAAACAATCACTTTGAGCACTAAAGATGATCTTAATAAAGACGTTGGTACGATAAAGAAAATGTTTTTCTAAAACCTACGTAACACCAGACAGCATCTCACGATCTCCAACACCACACATTTGGTAATAAAATTAAAATGTACATAGAAAACGAAAGACTGGTGTTGATTTAGAAAAAATAACATAGTACATTTTTAACATTATGTTTTATTGCAATTAATTAATATTTTTAAGTAAGGTTATGTTTGAACGATGTTATGTAATGAAAAAGTGCTCACGAACTTCGGCTAGCGGGTTCGAATCCCGCTCTTGACACTAACTTTTTTCATTTCAACCAAATCCTTAAATAAAAAGATTAATTAATTGAAAGAAGTTTGTAATTTGGTCAATAGACCACTAAATATAATGGGGTTATGCTTTATTTTTAAAAGGTAATTCGTTAAAAGTGAAGGAATCAAATTAAATAATAATAAGTTTTGGTTTGTTTGTCGTTTGTGTGTTAATTGTTCTGGTCGGGTTCATTTTAAATAACACTTTAATAGTGAAGATAGAAAAATACCAATATTTATTAGAAATATGACTACGAAAAAATTACCATCCTAAAGACTGAACATGAAATAGCACTATTTGTACGAAACGCCAGGACAAAAAACACTCTTGAACGTGTCGGATAGATTACGTCTGTCGATTAAGGATACATAAAAAAAATCGTAAACTTACAAAAACAAATTCCTCATCACACGAGGAGAAAGATGAAATTTCAAAAATATTTGTATGTCTCAAATTAAAGTAGTACTAAAATCCAAATATTTGTTATCTGAGGTAACACCTGTTTATGAGTAATGATCTGGTTTGATATTAGATCGAAAGAAATGTGTCCCCAGAAAGAGCGAAGGGAAAAGAAAATCAACTAACTACATTCGGAGTGTAGAAAAAATGAAACAGATGGATAGATAGAGATGAATGATAGATAGTTAGAGAGAGAGAGAGAGAGAGAGAGAGAGAGAGAGAGAGAGAGAGAGAGAGAGANAGAGAGAGAGGAGAGAGAGGAGAGAGAGAGAGAGAGAAAGAGAGAGAGATAGTAATGACTGAATGCATTTGAATATAAGTATGTTGGTTGTGTGCGTGTGAGTGAATGAGGGAGTCGTATGGAGAATAAGTGCACAGGTAAGAGTAAGGGGAACTGAAGACAGAAATGAAGTAAGAGGAATATGAATTTGTATTTGTCAACAATGCAATTTGTTACAATTAATTAAGGTTTTTAGTTGAGATAAAAAAGTCAATGAGCACGAGCGGGATTCGAACCCACGTCTTCGGTTAGATACGCCGCTGCTCTACCACTTGAGCTATCGTGACCTCGATCCACTCGGACACCAACTTCCTATCTCAACCCCACCTTTTGAGTTTTCTCTCCTTTTTGCCATTTTTCAAATGTCGTGTAATCGGATTGGATTCTCCATACAATACAATTTGTTTCAATTTTAACAAATAAAGGAATGTACTGACAAAAAGTAAACCGAGTGTGAAAAAAAGTGTGATACGTACAAAAAGTAAAATGAGGAATAAAGAGCAGGAAATAAAAAAAGTTCAATTTGTTCCAAGTTATTCTTGAATTGTGCATGATTATGTCAAAATGTTTGAATTGAAGTAAAGAAGGAAAATAAAGTGTCTTTTCAAACTTCCACATTCTCTAAATCTGGCTTTATGCAGGTAAGCTAAAGCATTGAGGTATAATACAGTCATACGAGGTGTTAGTCAAATGTTTGTTCATTCTCCGACATTTCTAATTAATGAGGATGTGTGGGAGAGGTGATAAAAGGGAGAGACGCCTATAGAGAGGGTGAGTGCGAGAGGGAGAAATGCCAATGGAGGAAGTGGAGAAAGAATGAATCGGGGATATAGACAAGGGGGTAGAGGGAGAGGGAGTGAGAGAGAGAGAGAGAGAGAGGGAACATGAGAGAGCGTCGAGATAGGAAGATAAAAACAGAGACCGTTCATTATCGGCCTCCAGGGATTAAGAAACAGGATTACGAGATGTGAAAGAATGATTTAAACAATTTTTTTGTCTGCGGAAGCTGGCAATAAAGAGAAGGATCGACGGGATCGTCCGCCCGACTAGATTTTATAATAACTTCCCCCCATGTAATCAATATCTGATTGAGATACAATCGGGGATTTAACACATTTTGCGTTAACGGATTTGGACGTCTGTAATATAAGGGTCACGTGTTGATAACGCGAAAAGAACACAAAAGAGTTTTATCCAACTTGAAGTACTTAGTGTGATAGTTTACATTAGAAAAAAAAGTTAAGGTTTTATTGGGCATTACAGTTATAGGTCTTCAAGCATTAAATGTCAAAGTTTGAATATGTTTCATTTTTATAATGTATATATGTCAATGTGTATGTTTATTTGTGTGAACATGCACATACATAGCATACAACCAATGGACGAAAAGACGGGTGAGAGAGAGGGTGAAAGTGATGAGAGTAAGAGGGGTACGAGGGAGAAAAGAAAAGAGAGTGAGAGAAGAAATATAGATAGAAAGTAAATAGAGAGAAAGAAAAGTAAATAGAGAGGAAAGGGTGAATAAAGATAGAGAGAGTGAAAGAAAAGTACGGGAGAGATAAAATAGATAGAGAGAAAGAGGAAGTAAAAACGTGTGAGGGGGAGGAAGAGAGATATAGTTAGTGTTAGAAAAAAAAATATATATAGAGAGAGGGAGAGAGAATCTCAGAGATTTCTAAATATTTCCAATAACTAATAACTAAATAATCTTTATGATTTAAACTTTCGGTACTCCAGAGAACAAGACAGTGAGGGGTGAGTGATTAAGAGAAAGGGTTAAATATTAGTGAGGGGGATACAAAGACAGAAAACGACCAAAGACATAGGTTATAGACCGTATAATATGTATGCAAACTATAATTTTTTGTTGATAAATAGAGTATATTGAAATATTTAAAATTGAAAATGAATCAATTTAAAACTTATCATCACTCAAAGATGATCGACGAGTAAGTTCAATTTTATATTTGAATTTATATATATTATCAACGTCAAATCTTATGCATTTCAAATTATTCCAACGATTTGGCACATGAAGTGTCACCACCAAGTATCACTTTTGAATTGAGATTTCTCTTCAAATTCTCAATATATTTGATTGATTGTGTCATCTGTAATTTTTAAAAATATTATAAACTAGTGCATACAAGACAAACCACAAACAAAGCAACATTATAATTATGTGTAGTCAATAGTCCTTGAGGTAGGGCTACTAAAAGGTTTTAATATTTTTTTATGTACTGTTTTATTCAAAAGAGATATGTGCACATGTAAGCTTTGCGTATGCGTATTAAAATGTACCGTTACAGTATTAAAGTGTGTACTGTTCTGATCGGTTTCTGACTTTCAAAATATAATTAGTTATCTTAAAAACAATTGTTTTTATTACATTGATTTGGTATTTACAACTACAAGTGATGTATTAAGTAAATATGTTCGTATGTGTTGAATTATCATTTGAGGCTCTTGTAGGAGTAGTTGCCCAGTGGTAACACTCCTTCACACTGATATCTTGTTCAGTCTTCACACAATGAGAAGGTCTCGGGGGCACTTTCGCTTCAATCGACTTGGAGAATTTTCAGGTAGGGTTGGAAGTGATAAATTTCGTACGAATAGACTGTGTGTGTTCAGTGATTGATGAAATTTTTTATATCGGGTTTTGATGAGTTCATGTACATATGGGATGTGTAGGTCTTTGTGGATAGTGTAATTTGAAACGTAAAAAGGAGCATTTATAATTTGCCGGAGAATTTTAGATTGGATTGATTGGAGACGCTGGGTATTGGAATCCTTGGTTGAGCCCCACACTTCACAACCGTACGCCCAGAGAGGTCTAATCATTGTCTTATAAATTAAAAGTTTATTTTCAAGGTCTAATTTTGATCGTGAGTCGAGCAGTCTTTTTAACAATTTATAACGTCGGTTTGTTTGCTGNTGGAAAGATGCTCTGAAAACAATTTAGCAATGTCGGAATTGGATTTTGCCCAAGCGTTGTTACTACGTATAGGAGGCGTGTAGTCCTGATATCGCAAGATCTTACGGGTACATTACCACAAAGACTTGTCTGTAAAAACATAATCGAGTAAAAAATAAGAAAGCCCTAATTCACTTGCGAAACCTGTTATGTGGGTATCTCAAACAGATAATTTTAAAACAACCCCTCCCACCGAAGAAAATTACGACGCGGAGTAAAGAAATGCTTTCTAAAGAGTATTGTTATGGGGCGGAAGAGATGAATAATAGGCCGGGGAGATGACGAGAGGTCTGATGAAGCGGCGGAAGCCATACCAAAACATGACTGGGGGATGTGACGGCCCCTAAACCGGAATGTCGAGAGGGTGCCATCTATGTATAGAACGTACTGTTATAACCTTGTTTATAAATATACACTATATGGATATGACGTTTTGATCGAATACTTGTTATTGAATTAAACCATGCTATTGAAAGTCTATTATTAACAGTCGTATGTATTTCACATTGTAAACATAAAAAGTAGTAAAAGGTAAAAAAACGCGTTCTAATTGTTGTTCATTTGATTATAACGTTGTCGATAAATTTCAAACGGATTTATGCATTTTGTTGTTTTTTAAATAACTTATCGAATTGGAAAAAGGCTTGAATGAACTTTTCTCTGCAATTACATCGACATTGTTATAAGTTCTAAAGTTGTTTTTTTATTTTCATTGTGAGGGCATCTGTGAGAATAGCGGGCCATGTTGGAATTGGGATTGACAAAGTTGCTCCAGGAGGGGACGATTAAGGGCTAATTAGAGAAGCAAATTCCAGGGGAACTTGCCCCTAATTGCGGAAATTAAGGTATTACGGAAGTATGTGCACAGCAGTCATGCATACCTCCCTTTCATGTTAAATAACAAAAACAAGAATTGTTTTTAAGCGTGAATAAATTATTGCGAAATAAAATTTACTTTTTTTGTACACAGATCCAGAATATTTTAAAAATACTGATCACGATGCGTTTTTTAAAGAAAAAACTCTACAAAATCTTTGTTTTTAAATTAAATTAGCCTTCTGAGGGTGGGGTTATATATCGGTCTTATCCGTCTTACCGTAGAAAGTTCCAGCGCTATCGACAGCTAAGTCATTTCAACCCTTAACGCATTCAAGTTTTAAACCTGAACATACATCCACTCTCAGACTTTCACTCATTCTTTAATACAGTTCCTGCGTCAACACCGTTCAATCAAGTTTGGCCTAGGTGTTCTCCACAGCCTACACAAACTCAATATTCCAAAGGCTTTCTAACTCCCTAAGTTTACGCTAATAACTACGTTTTGAGAGTAAACACGGTTGTCCCCGCAACAAAATAACAATTTAAACAAAAGCCAGGAGGTTTTTTAAAATTTCTTTCAAAATAATGTCTATAGACATGAACTTGTCTGTCAAATTGTTGAGAGGCAAAAATCGTTCAATATTGTCGACAAGTTATAAAGGTATCAAAGAGTGAATATTATATTGTGTAAAATAATTTCTTTCCCCTGGATATCTTCATTTAATGGTTGTTTGATTTACCACCAGTCTAACTTATTGGGCAGATTGCAGATTGTGTCAAAACAAATTTTATACAGTACAACAAGAACATCGGCTACTCTCTACTTCTTTTCAGTTGATTGTGGCAATTACGCTGTTTTTTAATTTAAAACATAACAAATGTTTAACGTTTTTCTTTTGGTTGTGATAAATACTTATTAATTTAGAGCCTATCTTGGCTGCACTACTAATTGGGACTAGGCATTACCACAAAAGCATAATGTTTCCTAAAAAATTATTAATTATTGATGAAGATCGACTACCACAGGTTTTGATAATAATGTTTTGAATTAATAGGTGGTCAATTTTTTCAGAAACTTCGGTAGCAACGTAACAGCTTGTTTAGTGGTACTGAATGAAGTAGCTTTAATATGTTGAAAATTATAATATCAAATGTCGGAGCCAATTTGAAGGTGGAACTTAAATCACAAGTTCTTTAGTGCTAGATAACTCCATCTAGTTGCGGCTTGAGCAAATTAGTGTTACAATTAAGGGTTGAGAGGAGTAGAAGCCAGGAAATCGAGTTATTCTCGCGTCTCCTTTAATTTATAGGCACCAGGAAGACGTCGTGCCAAATATGAGAGCATTTATCCCGGCTTGGAGGATTCGATTAGTGGGGGCACTTAAGAGATAAGGGTTGGGATCAGAGGACCAGGCCAGAAGTCCTATTCAGAGTCGATACATATTTGATGGACTAATGGCTCTTACCGCCCCATTGATAAATTGCCTTGACTCAACCTTGAGTTCCCCGGTTTATGATGTCGTCGTGAATGATTCAGGATTTTGCGAAACTGTGGCCTCTCCGCGTTTATTAAGCTTCTCTCTCATACTCCGGGGAATCGTAAACACATTATACAATAGGGAGATTCCGAAGGGAGATTTCATTAATGCCCAATCCCTTACCCTTCTCCGCCTTTTCAGCTCGGAAATTATTTCGTTATTTATGGCGTACAGGCGTCGATTGCCGTTCCGCGTGCCAAGCATGTCGCCGAGGAAGTATGGAAACCATAAATTATTAAACATGGGAAACGTGTGCACATGGGAAAAGAAATGTGTGATTCGTTGATCTGGTGATGTCAACGCCGAGAATATGAATTTATGTTTCTTTTTTAACCACATGCATTTCAAAATTAAATCCTAATTAAATACATGGGAAGACCTAATTAATGACACGTAGTTTTATATGGTTGTTTTATTTCGAACTTTTTAACTATTTGAATAAAATGCATATTCCTTTTATTTTGAATAATACATTACCACATTAGCAAAAAAAAAAAAATTAAAATTGCCTCCAGATAAAAAACCAGATAAAAAATATTTTATTATTTACAAAGCTCACTCATTACTTACAAATTACAAGGTTTTTATTTATCCGCAGAAATTAAATTAGTTAGTGATTTAAACATCCGCACAAACCCGTTTGTAGAATTGTCGGTGAAAACTTCGTGTGAACAGACGGTTCTGTCTATGTAGCGTGTAGATTTGTCAAGAACTGCAGGAGTGGTTTGTGCTGGGAACCAACATGCTAGCAATCTTGGCATAAATCCCATCGTGCTGCTTACCTTAAGATAATTTAAAACGTCGCCATTCATCACTTCGGATGTGTAACAATACTACTTGACTATTATTTATGTCTTAGATTTTAAAGTAATCTCTTTCCAGCCAAACCTTTATTTGAGTTTAAGTAAACAGTTCTAATTTTCTGTACAAGATGAACATTTTATCATTTGTATCATTTTTTTAGCATAATCCAATTTATTGGTCGTAATTCCAGAAATGGCACGTAAATTAATTTACGATTTATATTTAAAAAAAAAATGTTTTCAAATATAACGTTGAAACTGTCCCGACATTTTTTATCAAAAGCCACTGTCCATGAAAAAATTGCACTCAACGACAATGTTTATGTGTTGACCCAAACATTTTTTAGTAGATTTATAAAATTATACAGGGTAAATTCTGCTCCCTCGCGACGCTATTTTTCAAAACCTTCAAAAAATGCCTAACCTTTTTTACAGTGTTTAGAAAATGTGAGCGTTCGGTAAATTCAGTGGTTTCCACTTCAAGCATGCCTCTTGCTCTTGCAAAGCTCGGAGTGGGAACGTCTTTAAGTTCTTAATTTTGCTATTAATTATTACTTCGCTTTATTTTATAAATTTTGTTATGTAGGACTCAAACAAGCATAAATGGAATTTTATAAAAGCCTAGGATTTCGTGGAATAGTCCTAACATGTCTTTATTTTCTTATTCAGGGCTTTCTAAAAATGTAGTTATTTCATTTAAAAAAAGTTAACCTCGCTAGGAAACACGCTGCATCCTAAATAATTGAAAACAACTACAGTAATGTTCCTGTTAGCAGCATATAAAAATGGGATCGGGTAAATTTTCTTTTGTAGAGTGGTTTCTGAGTACGGTGGGTGGGGAATTTTCATCAGCTCACCCCGTATACCCAATTTAATTATGAGATTTCTTGCCTGAGGACTGTGACAATCTAGTGGGATTTGAAAACAAATCTTCCCACGCCCCTCCCACTCACAGACACTCAATCACACTCACACATTATTGTGGACCATTTCCTGTGGGATTGTGACATTCTGCATTGCTTATTGCAGACGATCTCTGCATAATTAATTAGGCCACTGCTAAACCGATTACTATGCACCAGTTTTTTCTCTGTTAAGTGAATTTTTGGACATATATTTTTAGAAGAATTAAAAATATATAAATATATTTAATTGATTTATAATGGATTTCTTATTTAATATTTTGTCTAAAGTAGTGCAGTCCAAGCTATGAAACTCCATAATAGAAATCTGTGTTTGAATAGCACTTCTTTAGTTCCAGCACTGTTCTGGAACTAAAAGACGTTCTATTCAAACACAGGACTTCTTATTTGTCCTCATATAAATTTATTTTTTAATTTATATTTATATAATATGTATTTAAATATTGTTATTTGAATTACAAATATACAATATAGTAAGCCTATCAAGCACCAGCAAACCAGCGAGAATTTGAATAGTTAGTTAAATAACTTTGGAAAAGCTCAAAAATAGCCAAAATCACCTGAACCTTACGGAATAATAAAATAAGGAAGGAACTTTCTTAAAAATAATCACTGATGGACAGTGTGAATGATGGGACACAGGCTTTCTGCTGCTCCGAGTCCATAACATATGCCCCTGGAGTCCAGTCATGTATTATCAGCTGTCCTACTACCATGTTTCTAGTCTTAACTCGTCCTACATTTACTATTTCTGCGATGGCCCTTTGATGAACACTTTCATACGTTCAAGAATACGTTTTCGTTGAGTCAAGGATAAAAATATTTCTTATTGTTTGATGGATTTATGTTTTTGGTGATTTGATATACCATATAAGTGTCATTAAGAAACTTGGCCAATTTACCAACCTTCTTATTGCCCCTCTGCACTGATACTCAAACAAGGGAAATTTAATAGAAATGATAAATGTTGGAGTGAGTATGTTGTTTAATCTTTTTAAAAAGATAATTCCTACTCACAGTTTGTTGTTTACTCTTACAACTCATGTCAAGAGACGCGGTTGTAAATTCCTTCAAGCTGATGATGAGCTGTACACCTAAAATGCAGATCGTTGAAAACTGTTAGTAGGAATTATCTTTTCAAAAAGATCAATTTGATGCAATCCCAAACGGGTCTGGACTTTACTACGGATGAGGTAAAAGTTGCTTGACTGTCCAAGTAGATGACTGTTCTTTTGTTATAATGCCCAAGGCTTATATGAATTCTAGTTCTTGCTTTATTTCCATAGATGTTCCTCACGCACATTCTTTGGTCTTAGAGCCATCTCTATACCAGACATAGTCAGCCTTAATCGGGATCATTTTCTCCCAGTATGCTCTTTTGAGCATTGAGCAGCAGTGATAGTGTTTTCTCGTTAGATTTAAAAATACGTAAAAAATATATGAGTTGATTTAACATTCTGAAAATGATCTAAATTGGAATTTTTTGTATAAATTAAATGTATCGTTGTTTACTAAATTTCATGTGCTGAAATCAAAATTTTCCAATTTCTTTTCAGAGGGAAGATGAATCGTTGCTTCAAATAGGAATTTATTTTTGTAAAATAAATTACAAAGAGTAGGAAACATTGGTACATTTAGTATTGGAAAAAATGAAATTTTAAAATTGAAATGGACTTTTCAATTCGGTAGGCTTCCGATCTACTCTTCGAGCATCATTTCAATAAAGAGAAATGCCCGGTGCTTAAGAAAGATCTTTCTCGCTTCGGGCGTTAAAACAAAGATTGCTGTTTAGTTAACACGGGATGGAAATGATGGAAGGCGTTTTGCTGAGTGGAAAGGGCTTCCTTTTATGTATTCAGTGGTACGGTGTTTGTATACTGGCTTAAGAAGGATTCGGTCACGGAGTCACTCAAGCCACTCCCTAACCTTTCAGTGCTTTCTTTCCCTACCACAAAGCTTTTGTCCCAGTTATAAATCAAATAGAGAAATAATATTTGAAAAATGTGTATAAAAGAGTCGATTTTAAAATTTAGATCATTTATGCATTTATTGACAAGAAAGAGAATACGATTACAAACTTTGGGATTAATTGGAATATTAACGCATTTTATAAAGAGCTGTTTCTCTGTAAAAACCTTGCGTGCTGATATAGGAATATCCACCGAGCCACTCCTAAACTGCTAAAGTGGGCTATTGATTTATTTTTCACAGGGGTGAATATCGTTTTACTGCAATTTTTGAAGGTACCAGTTTAAGTTACGAAACTTATCCACTTAACCCTCCTTGAGAATTTCTTTCTTATTAACGTCCAAAGCACTAAAACGCTTCGTTAAAGCTTTATTTAAATAATTTCTATATTAGGATTTATAGGGTTTCTGAATTTTTTCTCAGATCGGAAAATACAATGTATCGTTGATATGTTTACTTTTCTGTTCTTTCAACGGCATTTATCACATTTCATCTGAGATTGTTTTTTCGGATTGTTATTTACTCTGTTGATTCAGAGAGGGTGATTGTGAATACGTTTCTCCACTCACGCTAATAAATTATACTCACAACCACAATTCCACTTATTTTAGTATAGTGTTTTCTATTTTATTCTAAGTTTTGATAGCTTAGTTAATATTTAACCACTTTATTCTATTCTAAGATGTCAAGCACGTAATTTTTTGTCCTTCTTCCACTATTTTTGAGGGTTGGTGGTTTAATACAAGATAATTCTTGTGTTTGATTTTCAATCACGGTCCCTAAATGACTTTATATTCAATTTTCAATTATTTTTTATTATATGTAATTGTCTTCAAATTCGCGCGTTGTGGCGTATGTGCCATTTATGACTAGTGGGTTCGCCTGGTCGATATTTTGCTAATGGGTTTTCAAGTTTTCTTCTTTCTTTGCAGTTTGATCGTATGTGCTCTACCATTATAATTTCTCCAATAATGAAAATTTTGAACAAATTATGTTTCATTAGGATTATGAAAAATTAAAAACTAATATAGCTGACGTCAATTTAAAAAATACATGCTATATTTGTCATTATATTTAGTCAGGGTAAATTTAGAGAGTCCCTCTGAAGTTACCTTTCGCTATTTTTATATTATTTTCCCTCCGGGAAGTATGTTAACTGGCAAAAAGAAACATTTGTTTTTTAGGGGTGTGATTTATTTTGGAATATTTGATTGGGTTTTTTTAGGATACTGTCATGGAAAAAATAGTAATTACGTCTTTCCGTAAAATAAATTTATTTTCAAGTTTGTCGATAATGAATCGTTCCACGTTCATTGTCCTTTATAAATGGTTACTTCATTATCGAAAAATCACCCCTTTTTAAAAAAACAGACAGTCGAAAAACTGTCAAATTGATTCGGGCCTTAATTAAAACAGCGGCTCCTTGGGAAACGTGTTCTACTTGAGCACCATTCCGCGTCAGCCCCAAATAGAAATTTATGGGGTAATAAGTGAATTCTAGTGGTCTCTCTGCGTTTTCGGAGGGGGATTGCGGCGGCTGGCACTGATTCCCCAGGCGATATTTAAAACTTTCCCTACGTCTGAAGAGAGGGTGGACGGCAAAGTTTATAATGTATTCACACGAAAATATGTATATTATATGAATTTTGTATGTGCGCTTAATGCCGTCGTTTTTATACAGCTTCCTCCAGATTGATGATACGTACAGCTAATTAAACAAGCAAAACGATACGCTACGGAAAGTCATTACACGAAAACGGAACGGGTACCATTTGCCAAATGGAGTGTAGAGATTAGATAAAAGACTTTTACCCCAATAAAAACACATTTTCTTTTGCAAAACTAACGATAAACATGTAACAAAAAGTGTGTTGGTGATTTGTGTTAGATACAATATAACCTTGGTTATATTTGCATAAAGAAATTTGGATTTTGACCAAAAATGTTTATCTTAATGGTTTTTGCAATATGAATAACTATTAAGCAATTAATGTCATCAAGTTTCTAGTATTTACAATAAAAATATGCCTCAGCACTTTTAGAAAGGAATATTGTTTTACTTGTGTTTGTAGCATAAATAAGTAATGTAATAGAAATTCATTTTGAATATTATACTTTGAACTCAGTTTACATGCCATTTATAATTAATTTTGCTTATTTGTGGTATGGATTTCCAAGTATTTGGTTTTGATAGTGTTAAGTAGGCAAGTAACGCTTACAAAGGCAAGTTAGGTCAGATTCCGAATCTTAGAAGTGAACGTATTTACAGTTTGGCAAGAATGGGGCTGTCATCAACAGAATCAAAGGGCTGATTACATCCAATGATTGTAAAATTGGTAGTGTTATAGACTAAAACAATTTAGCCGAGCTGAGAGATCACTTCAATGAAGTTCTGTTGCCGATTTGCCTGAATTGAGTTAAAAGTGGCTAAGCAGAAATTTACGTTATACAATTTGTTGGCAAAGAAATCATCGATATCTTTAAATTTTCAACCACCAAGTTGTACAATAATAGAAAAGACTAAAAAATTCTTTCACCAAAAATCTTTGAATCAGTGAAAAAGTGGGAAAATTTTTATTCAAAATGATGAATAAAAATTCGTGTTCAGGAATGATTGTCATGATTCCTATTGTATTAATTATACGCTGGCTTCATTTTTTAAAAATCATTTTAATGATCGTAATACACTCAAAGACAAAAACTTGGCACTTCTACTAATTTTGTTTATTTTCCAGAATAACTAAGTACAAAGATTAGATTGACTTAAAACTTAAAAACAACAGTATTAACTTGTTGTTTACCTTTATAGAGTATTACTAATCCTTTTACACTCTTTAGGTTAAAAATAAAGAAAATCAGTTAAATTTCAGTTTTTCCAGAGCCAACTCGTCGTCTGGTTTTTTTTTACGAAATTTTGATTTATTAATTTTTTCTTTTAAAATCTTGGTTTTAAGGCGATCTCCACTCAGACGGCCTCAGTGTCTATGGTATGTCTAGCATATGGAATAAATACAGGATTGTATAATATTGTACTTGAATTCGTTAATAAAGACTTTCATTATTATAATTGAATCGAAAAGATCTCGCCTGGGCAGATGCTTTGGTCAACGAAGGGCGTAGTGTCAGTTACCCTGCTCAAGTCCGGGTGTGACACGCTCTATCCTCCACGCTGGTGTAAAGCGGTTTAGGTCCACCGGAAAGTAGTAGTCAACCGCGATGTATGACGGCTAGAGACTATCGTTTGCTCATATTGCAAAACGGAACCGTCATTTGACAGCTTCCTTCATAGGTAGTCAATTCCAAACGGTCCATAATGCAAGGATGAGCTTTGAAACAGTCATCAGAAGGCTTCATGACAATAGCCTAGTCTCTAGATGTCCCGCGTCAGGTTCTTTATTATTGGAGAGGCATAGGGAAGTAAGGCAAATCTGCATATAGTTTGGATATGGATGTTCTGGTTGTTCCCCTCATAGATGAGTGCCGTGTGGCATTCAGATGACCGGGATTGTGCTGTGTGTGGAGAAGACGTAGATAACGCTATGCTAGATGTGCCATGCGTCAGTCGCAGCCTTCTCAAAACAGCCAGTTAATGAATGGGGTGGAATCAACGTCCATGCCCGTTCTGATCTGATTATCATACAGAATCGATCGTGCATTAAGGTACATAGAGAAATATTTTCTGGAAGCTGTACTTCCATTTGCTTCATTTTTGGATAGATCTTGGTGTTATGATAATGCTCGACCACATGTATTAGTTGTCAACTAGGTATGTAATAACATGGATGATGAAGGGATTACCACAGTGATTTAGCCAGCATGTTCTCCTGACATGAATCCTATAGAACACTTATTGGACATGATAAACAGACGGGTTTGATAAACATCGTTCGCGGCCTCGAACAAGTCAAACCGCTATTGTTGAAGAATGGGACTTTGTTTCACAAGACAAAATGCCATGGCTTACTTACTCCATGCCTCGGAGACTTATACCCCTTAGTGAGGCCAAAAGAGGCACACACTTTATTAAAACATAACTATGTATTAAATTCACCCTTTATTAAATATTAATCTGTAATCTTTTAATCGGTAAATAATTTTCCGGAGCTTTAATGAATTTTCCTTCAAACCATCATAATTAAATATTGTTTATTAAAATTCATGTATTTCTGATCTCGGTTTACATTAAAATAAGTAAGCTGAGATTAACGACAAAATATATATAGTATGAAATAAACAACAAAATACGAGTGTCATTATTTTATTAAATCTATAATAATTTCGGAGTTATGCTAAATGCTGAATATTAAAGATGTTTTGTACATTTAAATTTTTATGAATTATGACGTTACAACGATTGACCAAAACTTTAAGGCGATAAGTACATTTTTATTCGTCCTGGTGTGTATGAAACACGACTTAAAAGTAACCAAACAGAGCTTTTCACATCCATTTTTATGTCTGAGAATTAGTAACAATACAAGAGACGTAGGGGACGGAAAAAATTTACATCGAAACGCTTTTCCGAGAAGGTTGTTGAAAGAAAATACCAACTCTTGTTTAAAAGTAATACACAGACAAACACCAATGTTGCTCATATGAATTACAGATCGGAATTCACGAAAGCACGACCGTCTCATTTGTGATGTATTCAATGTATTTAGAATCGGAGTATGAGGATAGGAAACCCTCCTGGCAGTACCTCGATGTTTACACGTCGGTTGAAATGTCGGAGCGCTGATGAAAAGGGCGTCGGCTACGGCATTAAGCGGAAGCACGTTCTGTCTACTGATGATGACTCATCACAAATCATCCTCCGTCACTACCCGCCGCTCACAGTAATCACCGGCAATCTGTCCGATCCCCGGCCAAGCAATCCTGCGGAACCCTCCCACGATTTTACAAGATCCAAAACGGTTACATATGCACCCTCCGACCACATTACCCTTAACCCCCCTTGACTCGTTTTCCCCATTAGTATGCGACCCGAGCTTATAAATTATGTCCGAGAAGTAAATCGAAAAACGCTGATTTCCGTGAAAAAGTAGTGTTGTTACAAAGTAATCCCTTGCTTGGGTTTTAAATGTCACCTTTTGCATTCTATCATGAAAACCTGAAAGATTGTGTAAATAACACATATGTCTCGCAATGAAGCCAGACTGTGAGCTCAGGTCGAGAACTGATCAAAAGAGTTACTCACTTTACTGATCGAGCGTTGAACCACTCTGAAAAAAGAGCGGTAGCTCTTTTATCTCCATCATTTCAACACCAACCCTTCAGCGATTGCCCCTCTACGTTGAATTTTGACTTTACCAGCACACAGTAACTTGGCAGGTGACTTCACCTCGTTCACTCCATCAGCCACTTTCCGCGCATAAACGCTCTTCACTTTCCTGATTCACCTTGAGCTTATTCTAGCTATTTATTACCTCTGGAAAGCCTGTACTCACTTCAAATGCCACGAGACAAAATCCTTGCTTACCCGCTTAATCACAGATTTAATTTTTTTTTAAGATAGCTTAGAAATCTTTAGGTAGGCTTCAGGCAGTCATGCTACCATCTTTTCCGCCAGATTCTATCAGTTAGCTAACAATATGAACAAACTGACGATTTCTCTTGCCACTAAGCGGGCAATTTAACTCCATGTTGAGCCAAGATAGTAAGGCTATGGTTTTTATAAGTTTCCATTAATTAAAAATTTCAAATAAAGAAGAAAAGATAGAAAATAGACTATTCAGAAAGTTGTAGCATAATGTCTTATTCATTTTAAATATCATCCCTAATGTATTTATTAGATATTTTTTTACTATTTCGTTTGTTTTAATATTCTGAGTTTCCCTTCCATTCACATCGTGTCCTACCTGACTGACCTTTTCTTAATTTGAAGTGCGTGTAATTTCTCTACTAAAATTTGAACTATTTCCATTCAGCCTTGTTCGTTCATCAACGTGAAATAATAAAAAAGAATCACGGATTTTCGGAATGATCAGACAGTTTGTGGTACTATCCCTGTTTTCATGCCAATTTGGTTTTTTATATTGTTCATTAAAAATAATATTAAAAAGACGATCGTGGATCAGGACAATAAAAAAATAAACGCCCAGTTTCTTTGTCTATCTTTCAAGGAATATATCCTCATAGAAATTTATATTTTTTATCATAATCTGCTATAAATTTGTAAGCTTTGTGGACCATTTGTCTATATTTGTCTAATAGTTTCGAATGGCACAAATGTTAGTGGTGGAGAACAGCATGAAAGAATGATGAAATCTTAAAAACAAAATGAAAAATAAATTAGAAGACAAAAACATGTTCTCATGAAAAAATTGAAAAAAAAGAAAAATTCGCCAATTACGTAAAATAAATAGCATGTATTGCATCAATATTTATAAGAACAGCCTTTAAAGAATAGTTGCTCTTTGAGGAAGGAAATTTTTTGAGATAAAAGTAATAATAATAAATCTCTCTTTGCAAGAATGTACATTACATATAAAGTTATAACCAAAAATAATATTTTGCTCATCCCTGCCTGCTGCCAAAAAGGAAAGCTTGTACTAGACTGCAGAAGTTTTTGGAGGTCATCAGATAAATGAATAACAAACAAATAAACAAACATAATAAAGAATAAACTTATAGCATAAAAAATCCAACCGAATTAAATCTTGGCTTTAAAATATCTTAACTATAATTTAAAATTTTTGAAATTATAATATTTTGCCTTCTTTATAGTTTTTGAACTTTTGAATAATAATCCTCTCTTTATAAAAAAACGAAGTGCCATATGAAAAGTTATAATATTGCGTAGTTTTTATATTGTAAAAATGTGAGTTAGCCAATGAATTGATATATTCACTGATGTAAGTAGTTACAAGATTATTTTTATATATACAAACATGAATATTTAAGAATGATTTGGTGTAGATTCATTATTTTAAATTCACTGTATAATTTTTTCATATTTTAAAAAGTGAGTTTATAGTTACAACCAGAGTCTTAGTTTTGCATTTATTAGTACCTCCCCAGGAAACAATACCATAGGCTATTACGGATTGTGCAAGAAAAAAATATATTACCCTTAAGAGTCCAATTTTCATAAAGTTGCGCCAAATTTTAAATTTAGAAAAGAGCTTTCTCAGAAAACCAAAGAATTATTATGTAAATTAAATCTCAAATTCGATTCCTATGTCACACCAAGATATCATTATCATCACAAGTATGAAAACCAAATTTTAAATTATTAGTATTTATTTGCTTTTGCATCCAATCCATTACATTTTTTGTGTTTAAAAGTATAAAATTTGAGTTTAACCAAAAATTAATCATTTTCATATCATTATTTATAGTTTTAGTCAAATTAATTAAATTATCACCTAAGAAAGTGGCACAAGTATCATCTGTATAACCAAATATTTTTCCAGAGAATTTAATTTTCAAACAATCGTTAATATATAAAAGAAACAAAATTGGGACTAAGACTGTACCTTGTGGTAATCCCGATACAACGCGTAAAGAAGAACTATAAACTGTTCCAACCTTTGTGACTAGAGTTCTGTCCTATAAATATGATTCAAGGAGTGTAAGGGGAATATTAGCGATACCAATACACTCAACTTATGATCAACAGAGTCGAAAGCCTATTTAATATCCAGAAACAATCCAATAATGTTATTACCTTTATTAATTTCTTGTGAAATCAAGTTAGTAACATCAAACAAAGCCTGCTCAGTGGATCTGCCAGGAAGAAAACCGTATTGATTTGGAGAAAATTCTATTTTCAATAAAGAACTCCAATAATCTATTTTTAATTGTTTCAATAATATTTGAGTAATTTACAATTACTTGAGATATGTTGGAGGCTGTAAGTATATAACAGTAACATGATCTATTTCAACACTGATCAACACAGACAATTCGAAAGTTTCCTAATATTCTAGACCTTATACTTAATACGTCATGTGAGTATTGAAATTGCTCTAACAGCCGGAGTAAGGTTACATTATCAGATTACGTTACATAAACTTCTTGTTCCCATTGTTCCCAGCAGCTTTTCTAATCATGCCTTAAGGTGATTTTACTTCATAGATTTAAATGAAATTAACCGAGAATGGCTCGACATTGTGTTTCATTTTGACGTGTATATTTCAAAACGATTCTTATTTTCTTGAGGTCCTGCCACTAATACTAAGCCACTATACTAATTCCATATTAAGCATTGCGTCCACTATTTTTATTGCGATGATCTAAGTATATTTTATACGAAATGGGGACTGGCGTCGATTTAGTATTAAAAACATTATCATGAATCACGCCGGCAAAATGAACAGGTTTTTAATTTGATGGAGACATCAGACGGACCTTGTAATAAACCATAGGAGAACGATTTATCACTCGGGATATTATTTTTCAATTATAAAATCGATCTATCTAAAAATCCTGACCCGAGGGCTAGGTTGGACTCGATTAAAAGAATTTAATTAAAAGGGGATCCTGTGCTCCGCGTTCAGCGGTCGCATAATCTAAACTTTTTCTCCCTTTCTCGTCTACCACCATTCCAACGGGTTATGTCACCTCTAAAATAGGTTTTGGTTGAAAGAGCATTGACGCGGTTCGAAATTTTAAATTTAACCGGGTAAACAGAACTTCGTCAATATCGCAATCAAAGCTTTCATCGGCACTGTCTGTCTTTTTATTTGATTTTTCCGACACGTTTCGCTCGTTTTAGATTTTTTGGTATTGCTCTTTATTTAGATTACGTGCTTTGAAATCGTGTCCTATTTGTCCTAAGTCTTGTCACTTGTAAATACAATACAATTGTATAGTAGACAGATGGCATCAAAGCTAGTGAACGAACTGAGCCTAATATAGTGTAAGCACAAAATATAAGCAATCGAACTCATTATGAAAGTACACCTCTGTCTTTCATACTGAAATACATGTTATAAAATTTTTGTGCCATAAAAAATCTTAAATTTAGTTGTCTGACAAAAACATCCTCATATGTTGAATATACGGTCTTAAAAGCGTAAAAAGGTCAAATACAAATTAGTCAATGACCGCATAATGTGAGGACTTGGGAAAACAAAACAATCTAACAATATCTTGAGTGCCAGGGCACAAAGAATTTTCGGGTAATCAACAGGCAGATCAGAAAGCTTAAAAACCTATATTTGATATAACACAAAATCTACAAATAAATGGAAAAGATATCCCCAAAAATTAAAATTAAAATGATCTAAGTCCAGAGGCACCTGTCACAGGAAACGTCATTAAATATCCTCACCAAAATGGGATAATACATCGCTATAACTAAAAAGTGTAAAACTCGAGGTAATAGTCATTGGCATAAGAGAAAACGCCTGTACCACCGTGGGCATATTCAATGATGACTGGTAGTTTATTCAATGAGGAGAAAGACACTGCCACTTCAGATTCTAACAAGTGTTCAATGCATTCAATGAAAATTCAGGGGAAAGAATTGGAGCAATGACAATCAATGACCTAATTATCCTAATAATCCTGAAGAGAAGCCATAAACCATAGTCTCTTCCATTTTAGAACACACAAAACAAAATGAGGATGGACGGACTCTAAAAGTGCCAGATACTACTTAGTAAACTCATGGTTAAACCATCACAAAAACTGTCCAACACATTGCTAGTTAGATAGGATAAAACCGTAGGGAATGATAGGGTTCTATACCAGTGATTGACATCTGAGAGCATGGGTATATTCAAATATGCAATATCTATACCATTTGTAGGTTATGCAATGAGGAGGAATACACTGCGACCCATTATCATCAAATGTTAAGCAACTACTCAATGAAACACAAATTAGGGAACCAATAACATCCAGGAAAAGGGCAGCAATGGCAGTCAACTCGAGTCAATAGAACAGAACTAAGAACAAGGAAAAGTCATAATATAAAAATGTAGCAGTGACTGAACAATACAAAAAAACCTTCTTCCTAATATCCTCATCATCGCTACTTACTTCATTCTTTTTAAAATAAACAAGTTTTGACATCTGTTTTTGGTGTTTAAATCATCAAAGTTACCTCTCAACTAGGTATAAAGGTTGACCTGAAACTAGGTATATATATATATATATATAAATTATTTCAATTAATTAAGCTGTTTATGTAAGGTGGTAAGGTATTGGTTGAAATGAAAAAGTCAGGGTCACAAGCCGGATTCGTACCCACGATTTTCGGCTCTATACACCGATGCTCTAACCACTTGAGCTATCGTGACTTCGATCTACTCGGACATCAACTCCCCATCTGAAACCTACAACCTTTCGCATTTTACCTCTTTTTATGTCAAAGTTTATATGTTTATATATNTGCCACAAGGATGTATAATGTCCTAGACATTTCCCCTTGTAGTCACTTTGTACAAAATGTATGTAAAAATAATAGTACATAAAAATCAATCAATCAATCAACCATTATACTTGTGAAGACAGATTCAGATTAATCTTATCCGTGAACAGGAAAGGTCTCAAACTTTAAGTTCTGTTTATAATTAACAAAGGTTTTTTAAAAACGCTTTCAATTAGTCAACAGATGTAACTTATATGTATTTGTGGTTGTACCATTGGGAAAGGGGTAAACAATATCATTAATACATTGGTTACATTTGCATAAAAAAATCTGTCAATGCAAATCTGAAATCCAATCAGTTGGATCTCTTTTTTCCCCCACCTGATCAAAATTTTTATGTGAGCTTTTCATCAAAGCCTTTCGCCGAGCCATCCATGAAAATTAAGTGCATGCAGTCACCTGGCGTTCGTACAACTTTTTTGATTAGGAACCGTCTCTTTTTGACATGCAGGTGATGAGTTGTGGTAAGGCGGGAGCTGGAACGGGGGGGAACAGGGATCGAATTTACGCCCCTCGACGGGAAACGTGTTCGGAAAGTGATTCGGCCTGGCCCAGTCACCTCGCTCTACCTCGATCTCTCCTTCACAACTGGCCTATACTTTATTTTCCTCTTTAGCTTACCTTAACTCGCTTACCGTGTCGAAAAGAAAAAATGTTCTAAAACATTGTTCCAGCAGAAACTTAACATAAAAGCTACTTTGAAACGAGTTGAAAAGCAACTTTGGCATGTTCTTTGTCGCCGTTATCACGAAATCTTTATTGCGGTAATGAACCCCCTTTTTTCATTAGCCCTGAAAAGAAGAACGTAATTAACTGCCAGAGTTTTCCATTGGACTCCTTACATAAGAACTAACAGGGTGGTAATTGTTGGAAAAATTGTTGTTGTTTATTGTATATTGTTAATGATTTTTGTCTTAATGGGATTTTTAGTGAATTTAACTGAAATGAAAGCAAGAATTTCAGGAATTTCCTTTCTTATAAGATTTAGTCTATAGCTCTCTAACCTATAAGATCTTTTCAAAAATAAAGTTTTTCTTCAATTTATACCAATTTATCACTAAACTGCCATGAAATCTTGGTAAATTAAATGGGTAAAATAAATTGTGTGCATTGTTTTGTTTTCATTTTAAAAAAACTCGGAACAGTAATACTAATTAGGTTGCTTTAATAATTTATTTTGGGGGAAAATAAATTATATACAATTATTTATTTGTATTAATTGTAAAATAAACATTAACTTGTATTGTAGATTGTTAAAGAATATATTGTAGCATGGAATTTTCTTTATTAACAGAACATTTTCTACCCAAGACATAAAACCCCATTCTTTTATAGAGCCCAAACTTACATCTCATCAAGAAACATAACGGCAAAATTTTTAAACAATAACCCCTTCACAAAATACCCCCTATGGCTGTTACCAAACATAAAATTTGACTATACCTTATCCGAATATCCAAAAAAATCGACCAGCAAATGCGAACTAAAACAAAGATACCTAGAAATAGCGGCTAAAAATAAGGACTCGCTTAACATCTATACAGACGGGTCGAAGATGGCCAATAAAGTAGGATGCGGATTTGTCGTCGGAAACCGACAGTATAGCATGAGACTACCCTCGATGTATAGTATATTCAATGCCGAACTGATGGCCATATCCAGAGCGCTTACAGACCTCCAATTGAACCATAATACGGTTGTTCTTTTTTGTGACTGCTACAGTGCCCTGCAAACCATTAAAAGATATGATGTCGAAAACCCCCTGGTTAACAGGGTGTGGGAAACACTGTATGAACTATACTTAAGGGGAATTTCTATTTCCTTTGTATGGATTCCAAGTCACATAGGTATAAAAAACAACGAACGAGCAGACGTTGCGGCTAAAACAGCCCTGTGCTTACCTGAATCTGAGCAACCCGTGTGTGCAAAAGATCTCGTTTCAACCTTCAGAAGAGAGATATTAAAAAAATGGGAATCTGAATGGATGAATACTGGAGACAACAAACTAAAAAAAATAAAAGACAGCATTCACCCCTGGGAAACGTCCTATCAAACGAATAGGAGGGAAGAGGTCATCATCTGCCGACTCAGAATTGGACATACAAGAATGACACACGGGTTCTTGATGGAAGGTACTGACCCTCCTGTCTGCCTGTGTGGTGAACGCCTAACCATCGAACACGTCTTGTGCCCCCCAAGAAACTGCCAACGGTTTTACACATCTTCCTTACACCTCCCACTTAAACAACTCCTACAGGATAAGCAGCAAATGGTTGACAAAGTCATCGGTTATTTAAAAAAAATAAAACTATACAACTATATATAACAAGAACACTACATTAACACACAAATAACATAAGCAACAAAAATGAACCATCTCTGGGGGACGCGGGCTAGTGGGCCGGTGCGCTTGCGCCGGTTGGGGGGGGGACACGGAGGGACCTCAGGGCAAAAGCCCCGGACCTCCCGAGAACTTGGACTTTTCCATATAGGTCTCCATGTAAATGGTTTTTATCCACGTCCTCCAAAGGGAGCTCCGTAAAGTCAATCACATTAAAAGAAAAACAAAAGACGGAGAAGCCCCTGGGTCCCTCCTTCTTCGGCGGTGGTGGCCGGGCGGCTGGCTGTACGCGTTCCCCAGAACTGACACAAACCACACACACACACTCACACTTACATACCACTGTACACATACCGACCCCTAACTACATAAAGGCAATGATAGCCCTCGTTGGTTTTTTGCCTATATATATATATATATATAAATTAATGTTGTAGACATTTTATATTTTACAACNAAAAAAAAAAAAAAAAAAAAAAAAAAAAAAAAAAAAAAAAAAAAAAAAAAAAAAAAAAAAAAAAAAAAAAAAAAAAAAAAAAACATTTTCTGCATCATGACATGACTCATCTTCAGAGTTAATTCCACTTGTATATCCTATAAAAATTCGTTTTGTTAAGTTTGTTTTCTAGTATTAAAATAAATTATATGTGCTAGTAAAATTAAGCAAACATACCAGCGAACTTCCCAACAATGTTTTATTCATTTAACCCTCTAAGGCAGGGCTTCCCAAACTTTTTAGCCAACGGACCCCTTTCACAGAATAAAATCCAGGGCGGACCCCTGTCATTCGAGTATTTAAAATTAGATGTTTCTAGTATGTAGTAACTTAAAGTTTTATATATTAACAAGGCCATTCCTAATTAGGTGATGGAGGGGGATATCACTATGAAAAGAAAATTTAGATTGGCAAACTTAACTTTATTTACAAAATCGGCGAGGGGGTCACCGAGTTTTTCATGTCGAGAGACGTGTTTGTAACTCCTTCAGGCAGATGATGAGCGTTTAATGCTTGAAATCCGGAACTTGTAAACAACAATGTGTGAGTAGAACCATCATTTACCAAAAGGGAAGAAAATATACATTGTATCTTTAATTTGAAATAAAGGCGGTAGGCAAAATATCTTATTTTTCATATACTGGTATATCATTTAAATTATTATCAATTGCTTTTTCTTTTTTAAGGATTGTTAATATTTTTTCTGTTATACCTTGTAAATAAATCATAATAGCATAACTTTTTTCATAATATCTTTAGAAATAATTATTATTTACTGGAAAAATATTACTAATATTTAAAAAGAAAAAAGCAATAGATAATAATATAATGACATATCGGTAAATGAAAAAGAAAATATGAAATTTCCTACTACCTTTATACAAAAATTAAAGGTAAAATTTATATTTCTAATGTTGTATATCTGTTCACGTAACTGTAAAAATATATGTGTAGAAAAACTGGTCAATTGATAAAAAATACATTATACCAACATCATAATAGCCTACAAAAGAAATGACACAGGTCTTTCGCAACACATAAAAAGTAAGAAACATAATATAAATTTAAAAAAATGTAAAATGTATTTTAAAAGAAAAAATGAGACCCTGAGATAAAATTGGTTAGAAAAAATAAACGCAAAAAGATTGTTAAAAAATGCATTTAAAATATAGTAATATGGTTGATATATATGCAAAATGTAAATGTATAAACAAAAAATAATGATGACATAATGGATAAGATTGGTACCTTAAAATAATAAATGAATAAGAGTTACACATTGTTGGGATGATAATCTATTTTAATAATAGGAAACAATCTAAACAAAAAGATTTTTTATATTATATACAAATGTATTTAACTCTGAAGAGGACTCATGTTATGATGTAGAAAAAGAAAATTTCATTCAGCAGTGTGTTGTGCGACACAATCTGCAGTAAACTCGATAGAACTGTAGAGTAAACAGAAAAAAGATTTAATTATTTAAAAAATATATTATATATTTATAAACAATTATTATATTGTGTGGTGATTAGTGACCAAAGAAGCCGACGCCTTATACAAAAATGTCTTTTCTATACCGACATCCTTCCCCACCCCTTCAAAATCCAACGTATATAACACAAAATAGCAAAATCTCACTGGCACTCTCGACACGACACGCAAGAATGGCACAATTACACAGAAGACAAACACTTTGAGTGAGTAGAACTACTTTGATTGAATATATAAAAAATATATTTTGCTTTGTATAAATTCACTTTTCCACATCCAAAATGTAATTGTTATATGTAAACAATGTTTGTAAATCCCAGGCCCTGAAGATGATCTCAATAAAGATCGAAACGTTGGCACGATAAAGAAAATGTTTTTCTGAAACCTACATCACACCAGTCCGCATCTCACGATTTCTAAATAAATATATATATATATATACTGTTTAACAGAATAAAAGATTTTTAATGAACCTCAATAGAATTCAAACACTGAAGCAGAAGGCTATATTCCGCCGACGTCGGCCCTATCACTTGCTCAGTCACACACACCAACGAAAAAATATTCATCCGATCTGTACAACTGCACAATAATATATTGTATAAGTCAAACAATGCAGAAACGCCCCCGTTTTTCTTAAAAATCGGAAAGGGGACCCAACAACCTTCACTCATGCCTAAGGACGTCTTTATGTCCGGAGTCAAGCCTACTCGGGCCAAGGCCTCCTCGACCAAGTGTGACACAATTAGCGACCTTTCTCCAGAATCTGAGCGAGGTTGTGCCAAAAGCAAAGCAAAATCCGTTATTTTTATATTTAAAACTTTATAAATAAAAAATAAAAATTGTAAACTTCGTATTCAATATTTGTAGGTTTTGAAGAATTGGATTGGATATAGTAGATAGGTAATATTTTTCTAACATTTTAAACAATTACCTATTACTGATAGTATATAATAACTCGTGATTCATTTACAGACTGTTTTATAGCCTTGGCAAAACGGTGGTTGTTATCTGGTTGGTTTGTAGAGGTAACACAGAATACGAAAAAATGGGCGATGCGTTTAGGTCTCAACCGACGGGCTTAACCTCCGCGACCCAGCCCCTTAAGCTAAAAATGAAGAAAAAACGTTTTTAAAGAAAGTGGCCGTAAGGGCACAGAAGTTCTCACTTATCAAGAAGACTGTTTATAGGTGGCCCTCGGAGGATCTGTCTCGTAAAAGTGGTGTCATCCTCACCCGATTAAGATCTAGTCCATGCGAGGATGACGTGCACTTACTCTTGGGCCACAGCCCGCCCTGTCCGGCATGTAGAGAAAGGTTGCGTCCCCCTGGTTGAAGCGTGCAATTTCTTGGCTCCATATAGAGAGCGTGTAGGAATGCCCTGTAATAGGACAATCGTGTTTGCACGGCAGCGAGTATCTGGGTCCGCTGTTCCAATTCTTGGAGAGGGTGGTTTTATTGTGTATAGTATTGATATTTTTGTTTCCCTTATTGTGTGTTAAGAGTGAGTGTATTTATTGACGTGCATGTGTTGTGTGAGAGGGCCGATTTGAATTGAAATTTGGTTAGTTATACACGTCTAAAGTGTAATGGAAGAATATCGAGTACTCCACCACCCAAAATGAGTTAATGATATGTAAATAAGAAAAATGTATTTAAATGTGGGTGAGAGCGTCAACGGCTATGGTTTTAGGAACGGAATGCGTCGAGGGCTGATATGGCCTAGCTGTCGATAGGCCTGGATCCCAACCACGGCGGCTGGAAGGATGACTTCCAGTCTGACCCGGGACTGCCAACACCCGTGTGGGTGATTCTCGTGATCCGCCTATAATTCATTGTAAATTAAAAGAAGGTGGACTGTGTGACGTGATAAGCTCAATTTGTACGCGCATGTGATTTGACCTTATCTACATCATTAATCAGTAATAAGTTTATTTCATACTTAAAGGATTGGGTACAAAGTAATATCAGTTATTATCAAAGAAAGTTGTAAAACTATCTAATTAAAAAACTTCTTACAAGTTAACAAATTAATTATTCTATCAATAACTAACTACTATCTGAACGTGGTTACGTTAAGCATTTAACACTTTTGGTAAAGAATTAAAGCTGAACGCGGGATAGAATATCTCTCCGCATTAGGATGTCTGTCAGCTGCCAGTGAAAACGTCACTGTAACAAAAAGAGACAATGACGGAGAATCCCTCCAAATCAAGTCCGATGAAAACCAAAACCCCCTTCGAAAGAGCCCAAGGGGTAAAAAAAACTCTCGTGAAACAATAAGAATTGGATGCGTAGAAGGATTTATCGTCTCGTTTGAAGCAAGTGAAGCGTTGAACGGAAACATTAAAACTTTACTTAAAAACTTAACAATTAACATCTAACAATAATTTATTGCAACAGAACCAAGCAACTTAAGTATTTATTCATTGAAACCCATTCATTTTCTACAAAGAAATTCGAAATCGTCTATAAAAAACTGAATCAGATCAATTTGTAAACATATTTAAGAATTTTTCACCCCGATGATGATCTTAAAATCGATTGTAGCCTTGGCAGTAGCAATTGAATTTGCTTTGTCATCAAGATCATACCCAGAATATTCGTGAAGTGGAACGACGTTTTTAAGCGTTTTATTTTCCTTTTTATCGAACTTAGAGAGATTTTTGTAAATAAAAATTATCCTATTTTTAGGTAAACGGCCCTATAAAGAATTTTTAATTAAATGTTGAAATTACTCGGGATTTTTTTATAATAAAAAGAGCTGTTGTTTAATCAAGAAAAGAATAGGTGCAGGAGGGTCGTCCAAAGGCTGTCAGAGCAGAGGCGAAATATAACCAAGGTTCTTTCATTGTTTTACGGTTTTTCGTATATACCGTGGCGACGTAATCCGAGAGGAAACTGTTAAAAGCAATTTTTATTTTGTTTTTTTACAATGAAACTCCTCTCGGACAGGATAAATTTGATGTTTGGGGAATATAAATAGTTATTGTTACATTATACGAACTGACGAACCCGGTCGGGCCGGACATCCTTTCAACCATATCGCACCGTGTTTATGTAAAAATGTGACGGTTATTGTTTTTAATTTACCTTTCTCGTGGCTACGTTAATTATTCAATTCTAACTTCACTTTTGATATAAATTAGTTACGTGACTCAAGAAGGCAAAACGTAATATTTTTAACGCACTATGCTGTAAGAAACTGTATTATTGTTGCCGAATTTGTAAAAATTGAGGTTCTAAAAAAATACAAATTTTTTTATAAGAAAATTATTTACACTGCCCTCTAGTACTCTTAGTACTTGTTATATATTGGTACTCTTGCTGTTTTGTCTCAAACTTTACTTCTACTTTATCAAAAAATAAATTCTGTCTCCAGACTAGTGAAGAACCATCGGTCTTTGTTGAATAAGTGAAATTTTTTATTGCCATTATCAGCCGAAAATATATGTGATTTGTCTCAATATTTGTTACAGTTTTAACATAAAATTAGTGAACTAGTAGAAGTGTTTACACTCCACAGTGGTGATTTAAAATTACAGCATTTATTGCGACTTAATCTATTATGGATAATAATAAAATAAAAAATGTATACATAATATATACATATATGTGTGGTGATTAGTGACTGTTAGTCGATAATTATTCAGAAATCGTGAGATGCGGTCTGATGTGATGTAGGTTTCAGAAAAACATTTTCTTTATCGTGCCACGTTTCGATCTTTATTGAGATCACCTTCAGGGCCTGGGATTTACTAACATTTTTTAAATTTAACAAATACTTGGAGGATGTGGAAAAAAGTGAATTTATTCAATACAAAAAATGTATTTTTTATATTCGATCAAAGTATTTAATAAAATAATATAAATTATAAACGTAAAAGAGAAATATCTCACTGACACTCTCAACACGACACGCAAGAATGGCACACTTATGCAGAAAACAAACACTTTGAGTGAGTACAAATACTTTGATCGAATATAAAAAATATATTTTTTTGCAATGTATAAATTCACTTTTTTCCACATCCTACATTATCTGTTAAATTTAAACAATGTTTGTAAATACCAGGCCCTGAAGATGATCTCAATAAAGATCGAAACGTGGCACGATAAAGAAAATGTTTTTCTGAAACCTACATCACACCAGACCGCATCTCACGATTTCTGAATAATTATCGATTAACGGTCACTAATCACCACACACGTATATCACTCTGTTATTTTAAAACGGTTAGAAAGCTGCAATAAAAAAACAGTGAATGAAGCCAAATGAGAAATGCCGCTTTTAAAAATCAAGGAGGCCTCAAACTAAAGATTCTATCTGGGAAATAAATGGACAACGGGGTTGGATCTCCTGTTTCACTTCTTATAAAATATATAAATATAAAAAATATATAACATAAACCTTCTGTTAACATCAGTATTGAAATTTAAAGACCAAAGCATTCATTGCGTCGTCTTGACCTGTTTAATTATTCTGTTTAATTTTATTAAAAAATGTTTATATTTATCGTTTAAACCATAAATAAATAAACTATTGTGATCAAAGTAATGTCACTATCACTGTAAATAAAACTTTCACCTAGTGTACTTTAGAGCTAACATTGTTATTGTACTTTTTTTAACTTTCATGTTTCTGGTGAATTAAAACAAATGTTTCGGTGAAGTCTGACTACATCTAATCCGGAATTCTGTTGTAAAATCTAGACTTATGGCGCACACCTTAAACCTTAATTTCTTTCTGAAAGAGGATGAACTCATGTCTACTGATCAACACATCACTTTTCTGGGCCCGTCTATTCTCGCTGGTTGTTACTCACTGAACTTGGTATGAAACCCGTAAAACCGTAAGATATAAAAACCAGTGAGAATAGCCGGACCGGAAAAAGTGATCAGTATCGATCAGGAAACTCTGTTAACATCAGTTGTTTTGTAAAACTAGCTTTAAACAAGAACAGTTTAAGGTTGACTAGCGAATCTAATTAGGTCTAACCCGACCGCATCTCACGATATCTGAATAACTAATTAGGTATTTTACATTTATTGCTTAATTAATTATTTTTATAATTCGGCCGTTAAAAGTTACATTATAAACTCTAAATTCACACAAATACACTAAACAAATAAGGCCAAAACGTATTTACTATAGTAGAACAATCGTTTACGTCTGGTATATAGTTTTTTTATGTTTTACTTTTAATCAATAAAACCTAGGAAAAGACTGGTTTTTCTTATCCATCTTTTTAATTCATTGCTTCGTCTCAGTCATTTTTCCTCCTGCTGGAAAGAATTGAAGGTCATATACATGACGAAACCTGGAAAGTCACCAGCTAATCCTGCTAGCTATAGTCATATCAGTCTTCTCAGCACGATTAGCAAAATCTTCTATTTTCCAACAATATTATTTCTGAATGCCAGCATGCGTTTCGTCCGGAACACAACCTCTCAATTATCTAACATTTACGACCTCGCTACAAAAAATTGTAAATTAAAAATACACACGGGGATGGATTTGCTTTGCATTCGATACAGTTTGGCACAAAGGTATTTTGTACAAACTCATGAAATATAATTTCCCAAGCTACATTGCTAGGGTAATAAATAGTTACCTACAGGGCACAACATTATTCAAAAATGGCTTTTGGTGTCCATGTGGATCGAAGTCATGACAGCTCAAGAGGTTAGAGCAGCGGCGTATTGAGCCGAAGATCGTGGGTTCGAATCCCGCTCGTGACACTAACGTTTTCATTTCAACCAAAACCTTACATAAAAAGATTAATTAATTGAAAGAAGTAATTTGGTTAATAGACCACAAAAATATAATGTATTTAAAGTAACCTCGAATGATCTTGTCTCGCCACTGCGTAATATTGAATCTGTGGTCCCACAAGGTTCATTACTAGGGCCAACCTTGTTCAAAATATTTATAAGTGCCCTCCCTAGAGTTGACCGTGAAATAGCTTTGTATGCTGACGACATAGCATCATACTTTTCATCGTAGAGAGTGAGTTTCGTTACTAACAAACTGAGTCGAAACCTCTAGAAGGTCGTTACGTTTTGCCACAGATGGAAACTAAAGTTGAATACTAGAAAAACTGAGGCCATTCTATACTCAAAACGCTATCCTAAACACAAGGAAACTGTAAGAATTGGTGACTGAAATATTACTTGGAGTAATAGTGTTCAATACCTTGCTTTGGTGTCAACACGTAACTTTGGTGTCAACACGCGCAAAAAGGTTAAAAAAGAAAATTCTACTCCTTCTTTTTTGAAGAGAATCTAGAATGTGCCTCGTTTATAAAACAAACTATTTATAAAACAATATTCAGACACATGTCGTTTCTCAAGTGTGAAGTTATACAAGTAACACCACCATACAGAGCATACAAATAATTCAAAATAAATATTAAAGATTATTATTAATAACCTCATATACAAGGAACTTTCGTATAAACTACATGCACAAAAGTGTAAACATCCCATACATTAAGGATGAAATTAAAAGGTTAACTAGCTCCTTTTTTCACGCAGCGCTGAGATTACAAACGGCAGTAAAAAACTAGGAAACTACAACCTCTCTAAAAATTGTAAACACATACGGATCAAACAGATTTTATTATAAGGCTGTTGCATTTATTTATACATTTACTTATTCAAACACTTATCTATTTACTCAATTAATTATACACAAGTTTTCGAAATGAAAAATTTGTGTCACAGGCGGGATTCGAACCCACGACTTTCGGCTAAATAAGACACTGTTCTACCAGTTCTTCTACCGTGACTTCGATCGCCCATGCAAAAAAATTCCCATTTCGACTCCTCGTTTATTCGAATTGTAAGTAATCGAAGTCACGATAGCTCAAGTGGTAGAGCAGCGGCGCATTTAGCCGAAAATCGTGGGTTCAAATCCCGCCTGTGACACAAATTTGTCATTAAAGAAATGTGTATAATTAATTGAGTAATTATATAATTAAGAATAAGCTGATAAAAATAATTAAAAAATTAATACTTGTCTATTTATTTATTAAATTATTTATGTATTTATTAAATTAATTATGTATTTATCTATTTGTTAAAGTAAATTATATTGTAATTAAAATATAAAATGTAAAAGATTAGTAATTGTAATTATAGTTTAATCAAACAACGGCTCTCTGTCCTAAACCTGTTGTGCAAACTGTTTATTTTTATCCTATTGCAAGTGGTTTTTTCTAAATAATTTTTTCTCCACTATTTTTTTATTTATGTAGACTAAATTTAAAGTCTTGTAAATATATTTAAAATCCTCTGCCAGTAGGAAGTATAATTGTCCTAGCCATTTTCCCTTATATTTATTTTTACAATGTATGTATTATGTATTAAATAAATTTTAACTAATTAACTAAACAATAAAATTACAAGAATGTGAAACTGATAGTTTAGATGAGTTACGTAATGTTCAACCCTATTAAAAGACAACGTCGGCGACCACTTCATTAAGATAATTAATATCAAATATAATTGAGAAGCATGAAAAAAAAAGATTTTTTACATAGGTATGACTGGAATTACAAACCAAAAGTTAAAAAATGAGATGGTTACATTACCCCTGACAATCATTAAGTACTTATTAAGTAATGTAAAGCATGTTGGAGAAATTATATATAAATCTTAAACCTCTTAATTACGTGAAAAACATATTTAGCATTCAGATAGCAAAGATAGTATATATTACTTTCATAGACATTTAAATAAGTAGAGAAAATCAAAAGGTCCTGCGTAATCTTCTTATTCGTGCTATTCTTTCAAATCTCTTATCGGAAACTTGTTCTGAGAAGAAATTAGCATAGTCGTTAGATAAAGCCCGAGATATCTTTCCCCTGCCTCGTCCATAAGGATTAAATCAAACAATTTCCCACGGGCAACTGACCTCTGAAGTGTGTAATTATATTAAGCCGAGTACTTAAAATAAAGAGTTATTAAGGAGGAGAATTAACAAAGGTAGGGGTACGAGTTATAAGCCATTACACCGTTATATATAACTTCCTCGTGGTGTCGGAAGGGCGAGAAGCTTAAAATGTAGGGACATGTAATGCACTCAGAGTTTCCCCCCTTTTCATAACATTAACCACTTTACTTATAATTATACAGTTCCTTTTACGAGGTGAGATATCTTAATTTAAATAATAAACCCCTTGGGACAGTTCGGCATCGTTTTGTTCAAGGGGAAGTTCAGTTCTGACTAAAAGATGAACCAGTGATTGTTTTTTTGCTCGATTTTCCTAGGTGTCCGTCGATTGTAAAACTTGGTAGGCAATTGCAACAAGGAAGTTAGAAAAGCTTCTTTTGTAAGCCGGCCATTGAATACAAAAGTTTGACACTGCACGAGAGGCTTTTAACATCACCTGGCCGTAGGGCTTCTAAAGGTAATTACGGTTTGATAAAAGGACGTTGGACAGGGTGGCTCTTACCTTCCTTGGTCAATAGGAACCCCGTAGAAATGAAGACGTTCACGGGGCTTCTTCTAATCTTCGAGGGATACCTCACGCAACCCCGGCCAAGTGGACCGTCGAGAAATAAATCTCCTCCGACTATCTTTTCCCTTCCAGTTTCCTTTTTTATACTTTCACACTCTCACTGACAATGCATCATAGTGACCGTCGGGGTCCGTGCGGGGGAGCCACTTCCCTCCGGTCTGACCTCTCGCCTCTCTTCCGATTGTTTCCAACTACGAACGGACGCACTTTTATTTATGGCTTTCTTACGCCCGCCTATATATCAGTTATTAGTTTCCGTTTTTAAAATCCAAAAATGATTTCATGTTTATTTCTGATCCGGGGCGTTTTTCTTTTCTCAGGCCGTTGGAAAACAAAGGAGTTCGTCCTGTTTTCAAAGTAAATCCAAGTTTTGCAATCAAGGGTGGAGATCTCAAGAGAGACGCGATCGCCTCTTCCAGCTTTACTTCGCCTTTGTCCCACACAAAGGAATATTTATTGCAGATAAAAGAGTTATCTATTATTATCTACAACAGTCTTTGGCGTAAACGCATTGTTTGAATACCTGAGAATATAAAACTACTGAATGTGAAGTCTGATGATATAGAAATGATAAATGATGGAATGAGTGTGGTGTTCAATACTTTTTAAAAGGATAGTTTCTACTCACAGTAAGTTGTTTTGCAACGATCCGGATTTCGAGCCTTTTAGCTCATCATCAGGTTGAAGGANCGGAGGTATCAGCAGTTTCACTTTGGCAATCCATGTCGAAAGACGTGGTTGTAGAAGTCCTTCAACCTGATGATGAGCTAAAAGGCTCGAAATCCGTATCGTTGCAAAACAACTTACTGTGAGTAGGAACTATCTGATGATATATGTGTACAACTTGTTTATACTATACTTTACGTATATACCAAACTATTTTTTATTATATTCTATAGAATTAGTGATCCACCACCAGTGGTACAATATTTGTTAACCTTTTAAATTATTAATTAGTTTCAAAGCCCTAATCATTGAGATATATTCTTGAACACTTAACAATGTAATAATTGTTCGTTTTTTCCTTTTTTAATATATAATTATAGGAGATGCTTATCAACATTTATATCAGACTTGGATTTATTACTAATAATAATAGTATCATAGGGTAGTGTGAACAAAGTCTGGTATTTGGATGTAACTTATTAGCATGAGTGGAGTGGCATATCCCAATTATACCGACGAATATTTAGTACCCTGGCTAATGTGAAGGAAGTGTGTAGATGTAATATCGTGATTGGAGGGGATTATCCTTATTTACCTATATAGGAATATCGAGTACTCTGGGGTAGCGGGAATGCTAACCAGATTATCATATTTCTATATTCTGTGTATTTGTGTTTGTTAATTCTGTCATTTTATTCTAAATTGACCCACAGAGAGGCTAGCAAAAGGAAAAAGAAAAGAGAGAGATGTACCATATCCATATCATAATATGGGTGAAGAAACCAAAAACGAAATTGGTACGATTAAAACGTGAGAAATTTATTTCTATATTATTTATATGTTATTTGTATTTATTTTATTTTAATTTGTTTTTAGAATTCGGAGTCAGATCATTGCGGAAAAGATCATTACAAAGGGTGGATTCAGGAAAATTCACTTATTCATTGTATTAGTTCAATTTAAATATTAAATCTTTAATGTGCTATTTGTTCAATTAACCCGTGGTTCGTGTTTTTTGGCAATGTACTGTGAAAATAATATAAACAATTTCGTTCAGGAACAAGAAATACACTATTCTTACTTGTTTTCGTGCAACGAAAGTTTGAAAGTAAAACACAATTATTATATTATTTCATTTTTCACCCTTATCAGTGGTTTAGTTAAATGTCAGGATTGACAAAATATCATACTGAATATGGCAAACAGGGTCTGACAAACCAAACCAGCTAGGAAAGACAAGGTTCGATACAACCGAGCTTTAGGTTTTTCACCTTGCAGAAATGAAGACGAAATTTAAATATAAATAAAAGTGTGTAGAGATTAGTGACCGTTAATCGATAATTATTCAGAATTCGTGAGATGCGGTCTGGTGTGATGTAGTTTTCAGAAAAACATTTTCTTTATCGTGCCAACGTTTCGATCTTATTTGAGATCATCTTCAGGGCCCAAAGTGTTTGTCTTCTCAACACGACACGCAAGAATGCAGAAGACAAACATTTTGAGCCCTGAAGATTATCTCAATAAAGATCGAAACGTTGGCACTATAAAGAAAATGTTTTTCTGAAACCTACATCACACCCGACTTATAAATAAAAGTAATATAATGAATAATATAAAATATCAACTTTGTGCTTATCAAATTGTGTCAAAGACAACATATCGTTGCGGAATGAGTTATTTTTTCTGTTTTGAGTGCGTAAAAATTAAAAAAGTTAAGAAATTATTGCAATATTAACTCGTTTGAGAATTCCATCTGAAATTAGCAATTTTTTGAAACAGTTCTCAAAGATAATATTTTCTGGATTTTTTTTTTGTTTTATATAAAATTTCAATGCCTACTGACGTGCGTACGTCAAAAAGTACTTATAACGTGAAAGGGCGTATGAAATTTCTTCTTTGAAAAAGAAGATGTTTCAATAGATCTCACTTGCAATTTAAATTGGGAACAATGGGGCAGGAATTGACACATAAAGGTGTCCACGCTTTTGTCCGATATCTATTGACATATTTTATAAGGAGTGAAACAGGAGATCCAACCCCGTTGTCCATTTATTTCCCAGATAGAATCTTCAGTTAGAGGCCTCTTTGATTTTTAAAAGCGGCATTTCCCATTTGGCTACATTCACTGTTTTTTTATTGCTCCTTTCTAACCGTTTTAAAATAACAGAGTGATAAATTATAAATGGAATTCATTTGTTTAATAGTACCAAAAAAAAAAAACTTTTTTATTGAAATAATATTTTCACAAACAGAAGGCTTGTTTTATGCTAGTCTATTTACACAAAGATATTAATTTGATGGATTGAACAAGTTGTTTTCAAAAATACCGACTAATTTTGAAATACAATAATTTACGCGAATCCGGCACATAGAAAAAGGTTGCTCGATGTGTCTCACCTAACTGAAACACATTCGCTCCGTATAGAAAGCGCGATTGTGGGTTCCCGATTCATGGAGAAAATAGCGGCTTTATTGTATACAGTATTAATAGTTTTGTATCCCTAGGCGTTGAGAGTGAATGAATTTATTAGCATGAATGTGTAATATAATAGGGCCGATTGGGAAATAATGAGACCATACATCTTCAAAGGAATATCCAGTATTCCACCACCCTAACTGGACGAATGGTATTTAAATAGGAAATAATGTATTTAAGAGCGAGTGAGAATATGAATGAGCGACTGAATATGTTGAGGGCTGAAATTTCCTTGCTGATGACAGCCCCTGGAGTCTAAACTCGGTGGCTGAACAGATACGATAGAAGTCTGAGGTGGGTGATTCTCGAAGCCTCCCTATAATTTATTGAAAATCCCCAAAGCTGGAATTGCACATCTGTGTATTAATAATTTACCTAAAGAAAATGATGTTACAACTACTAACAAAATGGTCCCTTCTTGTTTAAACTGGAGATATTTACACCGATAAATATATTTTAAGTTCAATTAAATAAACTACAATTAACCTAACAGACTTCAATTTCATGCTCATTTTACCGAATCATTTCTATTGTTTAATGCAGGCCCATAAATACTGCTGGTACAATAGTAATTAATATGTTTTGTTTTGGCATTGACGGCTAAGAGTTGAGTTGAAAGAGGCATAATAAAGTGCCTTCATTCCTGATGAAGGATAGAACTTGAAAAGATTTTCCTGGGACTAAATGCTGGCCACTCCAAACTTTGAATTGAACGGGTTGAATATCGATTACGGAATAGATTCGAAACCATGAATCTTTTTTTTTTTAACCTTATGATGATGCATATTAGCCATGACGAATTATATATGTTGTTCAAATTGGGGGTTATCGGGAAAAAAGGGCCAGAGGCGACGGTGGGAATCGAACCCACGACCGCGGCGTGAGAGTCTCTCATGCTAACTACTCAGCTACCGCGGTCCCCCCACCCTGACACATACAATTGACTTCTATCATATATATATATATATATATATATATAAAGAGACTTGAATATTCAAAGATTTATTTACAATAACCAATTGTAAACAAAATTGAGAGATTTTTATCTGTCTTTCATTTAACTCTAATCCTTTAAAACGGACCAAACATCGGTAGTTATAACATATTCTATGCAGGATTGCCTAAGAGATAATTAGAAATAATAAGTGGTTTGTTTTTGTCTTTCAGTGTAAATTTAACAATTTTTACGAAGAAATTCATCCATGAGGTTACATGAACCCTCGGGGGGTATCAAAATTGTGACTGTCGGGGTCAATTTCAGGGCCGCTGGATTCAAAACCGGGACCTTTACCATTCAGTGAGCCCCCTCCCCCTATTTTAATTTTAAATGATTTAAAATCCAGTTTCAGAGTTTTCAATAACAACATTTTAATTTCATTTGTGAGAAATGAAGATGAATATACACAAATTAGAGTTATGTTGAACAATTGTAACTACACGAGGTGTACAATTACAAAGAGAAAGGTCGGAATTTATGGTACTGAGAAAAAGTAATATTAAACTCTGCCTGGTGTATATCGCCATGAGAAAACCAAAACGAACCTTTGTTGAACGGGAAAGATGGTTAAAACCGGCATAATTAAACAAAATGCAAGCCGTAATTTAAATTTAATAAATAAATTTAAATATTAATAAAAATTAATAAAAGGATATTAAACTAACAAAAACAGTTAAAATTTTCTTTTCGCTTTTTGATGAACATTACCCGATCCGACGCCGTGATGGGGTAAGAAAAAAGCCAAGGGTGCTCGCGCCCTTCCACGGCAATATTTCAAGCCAGAGCCATTTTTCATGAACGAAATGGCAAAAGAGGAAGGAACGTACATAATTAGGAATATGAGGTTCCTATTCAGCTTAAGATTCCCGGCGGACTTCTATATTCTTCTGACAAGAGATATTTTTGAACTAGATTCTTTCTAGCTTTTGATTTTCATCTTTTATACTGTCATATAAAGTGTTTTCATGGAGCTATTATTGGACAAGGGTTGGGCGAGAGTATTGTGCTGTGAGAGAGTTAATTTTAGAACTTAAATTTTTGGGGAATTAATTTTATCGTTGTAGAACTAGTTAGTAATTAACTAACTAACTAACTATTTTGTTGTAGAAGGAGATATTGAAGATATAATACGAACCAAATAATTGGTCTGAGGACTGAATCATTTGGACACGTTGGATATTGAAAGGTTTGGCGGTACCCTGCAGTTCTATACCGTATTTCCAAAGCGTTTTATTCTTAGTATATTATTATAAAATATTCTTTGCCTGCCTAACAATTTAAAAGACCCCATAGAAAAACGTCCATTGGTGTAAGGTCAAGTATAATATTCCACGGTGCCCCTGAAACTTTTTTAAAATTTCCGCTTATACCGATTGAATCCAACGTGAAAAAAATGATAAAATAAAACGAAATAGTAATCATTACTAAAATGAAGCACCTAATCGTTTGGCCAACAAATTGTTTTAGTTGTGCCCTACAAAGATTTTGAACAAAGTCTGTCAATTTACATTTGTATTGAGACAATTCTTAATGTTCACCAGATAAAATCTAGCTTTAGATCTGGTGAAAAGGTTGCGTTTTGCGTAACATTTCAAAGGACCACGCTACACCCTGTATAATTGACTTCATCGACTTCAAAAAAAGTGTTAATAATAAATTCACTAATTTCGTGGTCCACTTGACCAATTAAAGTGGAAAAATGGCAAAAAGGAGGGAAAATTCAAAAGGTGGGGTTGAGATGGAAATTTAGTGTCCAAGTGGATCGAGGTCACGATAGCTAAAGTGGTAGAGGAGCGGCGTATCTAGCCGAAGATCGTGGGTTCGAATCCCGCTCGTGCCATGGACTTTTTTATCTCAACTAAAAACCTTAATTAATTGTAATAATAAAGTTCATGTCAACAAATAAGCATTGGCGTACAATGTGTTTTTGTAATGTTCAGTGATTTAAAAAAATATTTATAACAGCTTTATAACAACGAAATAATTAGATAACAAACCAGTTCTTGTAATATTTAGGAGGGAAAAGTTCATTAGACAAGTTCAAAATATAATTAGATGTTTAAATTTGATAGATTGAAGCTCCTAGATGACGGCTGTTTCAAGCATTCCTTTATATGTTTTAAGTTTATACAGAATATGTGTACATTACTTCAGAAGTTTTGTAAATTCATTAGAGTTTAAATGAAAAAAATCTTCATTTCAGCGTGATTTGGGCAACGGCTTTGTCTTTAATAAAATAATAATCCCCAACTGGAAAAAAAACTTGCGGATCTGTGACGCAGTTAAATAAAACTGACCTTAATTTTGACTTATAAATAGTCGGTTAATAAATAAAAAGATAAATAAACGCCATTTGGTCATTTTTGAATGTAGGAAATAGCATTTCGTCCTACCACAGTCCTCTACAACATTCCTTTATAAAATTTCTTTTCTTTCCTAAAAAACGATTCTGTTATACAAAAGTTTCAAAGTAAGAAAATCACAGTGGGACGTGTTTCCCATAAGCATTCAGCCGGATTTATTTTAGCCAATCCACACTCCATTTTAAGTTAAATTATGATAGACAATTTAAATTGTACTCCTCCAAACATTTAAATAGGAAAATACAGGCTGTGTAGAGAAAGAGCGACTTAGGATACTTTCTACCTTCAGGTTTTACTATTCAAACAAAGCCATATGATCTTGGGGTATTTATATTTTTCCACCCTACACTTCTTTTTCCACCTCGTTAATTTATTTTACACATTTCTAAAACAACAAATTCACAATCAACTTCAACACATTAGAAAGAATCAGGAGACATTAATGTCCTGTTAAACAGGTTCTTTTCTGATTGATTAATAAATATGGTTAATAAAGGATTACAAATTTTATTTACCAATTTTATTTACTAAGCATTTTATCAATTATAATTTAATATTTATTAAAACATCTACCACCAATCATCAGTTAGCAAATAAATGGTTATTGTTTTGTATTATTTATTTACTTTGATTTTATTTATAAAAAAATAAATATCACTACGGTTACTTACATGGGATCATACCATCTATCAGGTGTCTCATAATTTTGTACAAGACAATTATTGTTCCTTTGCTATGACTTATTTTTTCAGATACGATTACAATTAACAAGTTTAGTTTTCTGTATGGCACATGATATATGACATTTTTATTAATATGTGTACATTATTGTTGATACAATTTTATCCTTGTACTTATTTTTTTTTTAAATCCAGGTTTTCATGGGGATTTCAATAATCAGTTTCTCAACAATTATGAAACGTATTATTATTATGATTGTTTATGGATTTTTGAACCATTAATAAACAAAAGAGTCACTTATTATGATACTTATTTATTATTATGAAAATGTTCAAGGAAGGATGAAAAAAGACAAAGAAAAGAAGGAAGAACTGAAACAAAAGAAAGAGTTGAGAGGTTGAGGAGAGGTAATAATAGAAAAAGAAAAAAAAGATATAAAAAGATTGAGAGTTAGCGATGAACAACGGAAAAAGAAATAGGGGGAGGGAGAGAGACAAGCAGAGAGAAGAGTGAGGTAAAAATATGTAGTTAAAAAGCGTGAGAGTAAGTTAGAAAAAAATTAATCAATGAATGAGTTAAAATGATAGGGTGTGAAAGAAAGTAAAAAGGTAAAGTACGGGTGTTTGTGTGTGTGTGTGTGTGTGTGTGTGTGTGTGTGTGTGAGAGAGAGAGAGAGAGAGAGAGAGAGAGAGAGAGAGAGAGAGAGAGAGCGAGAGAGAAAGAGAGAGAGAGAGAGATGTAGTTAGAAAGACAAAGATAGTAATAAAGCTAGAGATAGATAGATAGAACGAGAAAAATAAAGTGAAAAAGGGAAAGAATATGTGTTGAATGGGCATGATAGTGGAATGGAGTGGAGATGGAAGAAATAGATAGATAGATAGATAGGTAGAGCGAGAGAGAGAGAGAGAGAGAGAGAGAGAGAGAGAGAGAGAGAGCCAGAGCATGAGGGAGGAGAGAGAGAAAGAAGGAAAGAAAGAGAAAGAGAGGGTGAAGGAGCGAGTGATTATGTGATGAGTGTGTGTGTGTTTTTAAATTATTGTTATTCGATTGTATCAATTAAACAAATTTTATAATAAACAAAAAGTATGTAAATCAAGCAGTTTTAATTTATTCAAACGATTTGGATTTTTCATTAAACACGTTTGTAATACAAAGATACCTCTTCACACATTTAAATCTGCCTCGTTGAATACATTACCCAATTGATCATTTTCACAGCTAGGTGACTTACCTGAAACAAAGGGATGAACATTAAAAATTCATGAGTTAAAGGGTAAGGTAATTTTTTTATTGCCTTTCCATCTATTATCACGTGTTGTGAAAGCTGAGTAAGAAGTTGGAAGAAGTTAATTATTGAATAAAAACGGAAAGTTTCGCTTTATTTGCTCTACCCGATCTGTTCCCCGAGCGTAATTCCATTTTCTTCCCTTAGAATTTAAGTGCTTCTCCGTTCAAACTTACTTAGTAGAAGATGGAGAAGAAGGTAACGAGATTCTGTCGGCATTGTCCACTTATGAATCGGAAACCTAATAAGTAATTATTACCCCCATTTCAGTGCACAGTTAACATTTACATATCGGTCCAACAATGGTAAAAACCCAAAATAACATCAGTCCTTTTTCTTTCAATGTTAAATGCAATAAAGTCGGTTTATTGAAGGACCTTCCCTAGTATAATTAGTAGGTACTTTCCCGTAATTCTACTTTCAGAGACAGAGTAATTAAGATTAGCTTAGCAAAAATAGCTGGCTGACAATTGTTTTTCACAAAAGAAGCATTTAAACACTTTATCGTCTGACCGACATTTTTTTGTTTTGTTTTGGGAAAGGTTTGCGAGAATTAAACATTTCGAAAAAGAAACAAATACCAATAGGTTTTTAATTTTAATTCTTAATCAAGACAATTAATCCTGTTGAATCCCCGTAAATTGTTTTACGAGGGTTCGCAACAGCCGAGGTCATATAAACCCTCAGTGTGCTGGTGTTTTTGAAAAAAAAAATTTTGTAAGTATGTCGGGTTTGAATGCAGGGCCGCTGGATTCGAACCCGGGAACTTTACCTTACGTTGATGAGCGCCGTGTCAAAGCCTTAACCGTTGCGGCCACCGAAACCCCCCGCGCTATAAGTATATAAAAACAAAAACCCTACAGAATTAAAAATAATCCACACATTGTAGTTGACACTTGATATCTTATGTTTGATTAAAAAAACATAATAAACATTCTTTCCTTTAAAGTTATTAACAGTGCAAAACCTAGGATTTTTATTATTAGTGGTATTTTGCGTCTTTTCTGCCAACTGTTTGAGCAACATAAAAGTACTACACAATAATACTTGTTATATACTAGAAATAAAATAATAACATGTATCCAGTCTCAAAACTACACATTATAGCATGTTTCCACTTATGGGCGTTTATTAACGCAGATTCAGCTGAAATTAATTTGAAGGTCATCAGGTTAATCATTGAACGATTAGGGATAAACAAACTAGGGAGTAATTAAAAAATTTCTCTCACAAGAGAGTATTCTTTGCCTCATCTTGGGTAACATTAATATTGCTTCTTTTCCTATTCACAATACCATCAATAACACCAATCCGGATGATACCGGAATTTTGTCTTCTAACACCACCCAAGCAACTGCGAATATCCACGAACACCTTGAACTCAAAAACCGGTGCAGAAAAAGTCAAAACTATGAGTTAAAATGTACACAGTTTAAATATGAATCGAAAATGTACTGTACATCTTCACTGTACATCAACAAGGAGCCATCGACTTGCACTCTTTCCAATCAAAAGTTCTCTAATTGTCGAAATTTCTTCTACGTCAATATTCTCACTATCCAAAAGGACTTCAACATTCCTTTTGTCAATGAACCAAAATGTCAATCTATCCTAATTCTACCAAACTTTCCTATTCCGAGAACGTCGCCACACACTCGATACTTCTGCACCCCTTAAACCCTCGTATTGCCTGCCATAGTGTCTTGTAGTGACTGGGAGAAAAACAAACATAAGGCAAACATATTTGTATAATGTATTAATATGTAAAACTTATAACTTAATATGTAAACAAATAAATTATTATTGAAAAACATAAAAACGCTGTCTTCTTGTTTGTCCAAGTAATCGAAGGCCATTCCCTCTCTGCATATTTCCCTATCCGTGCTGGTGTTCTTCAAGGTAACGTTCTGGACCCCACACTATACCAGGTAGTCACAGCTGACATGCCATCACATACCACCACACACATTTCCAGACCATTCAGCAATTCCCTTTAGTAACTCGACTAGTCATATCCACTCGAAATCTCCAACAACACCTCACACTACTAGAGTCTTGGTGTAAAAACAAAAAGGATAAAATTTAACACAGACAAATCCACCCACAATTCCTTCACTCTTCGTAAAAAGATCCCCCCCGTGTTTTCTTAAATAATCCCCTTCCAACTGCGGACAAGGTGCGGTACCTCGGACGGACATCGACCAACTCCTGACGTGGAATTCTCATACACGACTGAAACGTCAGGAGGTTATGACACGATATAGAGCTCTTGCACGACTTCTTGACAAACGTTCTAATGTACCTCTCAAAAATAAGCTGCTTTACAACACCATAGTTAAGCCTGTATTGACTTACGGACTGGAAATGTGGGGGTTCAGCCAAACATTCTAACATCCGCCGCATTCAAACTGCCCAGTCCTTAAACCTACGAAAAATAGATGCTCCATTTTATGTATCCTACCTAACTACACATACAGAGTTACATATCCCTTTCGTTCAAGATGAAATCCGTTCCCATTGCTGTACATTTCACAAAAACTTCCAATTACCGTAAATCAGCACATCAGAAACCACTAAACCCCTCGAACCCTCCTCGCCGACTGAAGAAGCAATATAGAAGAAGCGATATCTTTTATGAAATGATGGTGATAATAGTGACAGTGATAATGGCACAAGTATCAATTAAACAGACAATATTTTAGTAGCATTGGAGTAATACTATGTTCTCTCTTATTTTTAATTTTGTATATATTTCCTTGCTCATTTTTACTTGAAGGTAGTTCTAACGTACAAATTAAAAAAATGTTTGTTTATTTTATATGTGTTTTTTGTTTTTTGTTTACAAGGTTGTACAGTTAGTAACTCTTTCTAATGTACTTGAAAGTAATATTGTGCAACAATTGGTGAGACAGGAAAATTTTAATTACTTAAAAACCTATTCTTGACTTGTTCGTTTATTTCTTCCGTGCAGTAATTAGTTTATTTTTAACTATTTATTTTTTTTAACATTGGTTTATGTATTTAATATGAATATTTTATACAATTACAATAGAATAATAGACAGAAAAATTTTAATTGCCTAAACTCAATGATTTTCCCTGATTTGTTTAATTTATATGTGTGTTGCAGTTTCTTTTGCTGATTTTTTTGTTGATAAATTTGGCTATTTCTTACGTTTAACCCTTACTAAATTATTTAATGTTCATATTGTACAACAATTAGTGACGGAGCAGTTTTTCATGTGCCAGTGGTATAAAGTCTATTATGGCAAAAAAACAAAACACTGCTCATTCGATATTTAAAAAAAGTAAAACATGCATTGCACTCTATGTTTAATTTATCTTTCATAGATATTAAATTTAATTTATGCATGGCTACCTCGTTCCAGGCTTGGCCAGATGTGAAATCGATCCTGCTCACATGAGACTCACCTTTCTGATAGTAGGATTTAAAGGCAGACAATGTCATTGTCTAGTTTTTTCCATAAAAATTTAATCTCGAGTTTATAATAGCAAAAGATATAGTTTTGCAATGGAAAAAATATTTTTTCCGTTGGAGGTACAATCGAACGAAGAAAGCTTTCTTATCTGACAGAGAATTCCCTGCATAAATATTCCGATTCCATGTGCAACCGGGGACACATCGTGCCTTGGGGCGAGTGCCATAACTGGGACAAGAGCTCCCCTTTTCTTCTCTAATATCTCATTAGTAAGCAATGCTAGGGCCCTTTAATGAAGCCGCTCGTTTGTCTATGTCCCCAGTTGATAATATCGAGTGGAGTTTCTAACAGACAAGTGTTATAAACTCTAACGCCCGGTATAAACGGAACCAGAGCCAACTAATACCTCTCGGATAACAATTTCCAACAATTCTACAACAAGTCAAGCTGATAACTGTTTGTCCCTATCTGTAATAAACCATTCGATCAATTTTTATAAATAGGACTTGTCTCGAGTAAGGGGTAAAATTGTTAAAGAATGTTTAAGTTAGAACGATTATTTTCTATCTAATTATACCGTTGCTTTAGGATAGAAAAACTACCGGAAAATTGAGAGAAAACTGAACTCAAAATGAATAATTATACAATATAAAAGAGAGATGGTATGGGCAAATAAAAATACTACGTGAAAAAAGTCATTCCTCTTAACAGATAGTCATTCATATTGCTCATTTCCCGTTTTCTGTAGCGCGTCTCGGACCGGAAATTAATTTTCCAATAGAAACTTGTAGGTCCTGGTGAAGGAAGGCGGCACTTTACTTCGCCGGTTTTCCACCGGAGAAAATCCGGCTTACGTGAGCAGAGGAAAATACCCTTTAGTGCCTCGCTCGGTAATTGAATGGCATTAAAATGCTTGCAGGAAATGACAAGATTATTAAAGGGATATTTCGTTGCGATCATTAAGCGCAGGGGCGCGTAATAAATTAAATTTAAGTACTTCTATCGCTACAAGATTCAATGTGGGGTTGTAATTTGAAGCAAATAACTGGAAAGACGCCGTTGAAAGTACAATAATCAATGTAATTTAACCACTGAAAATAAACTATTGCCCCGTAACTCATTTCGTACAAAGAGAACCTTGATAAATTACTGTATTTATGTAAATCTAGAATTACCAAAAGTTTTCAAGTTTATTACATTTGTCGCGAAGTTCAGAGTAAAGTTGAAAAACTGCTACAAAATGTAGTAATTACAAGTATATGTATTCAGTAGTCATAATTGACAGTATTAATTATTTTAATTAATTTATCTAAGGTCTTGGTTGAGATGAAAAAGCTAGCGTCACGCGCGGGATTCGAACCCTGTTGGGTAATTCAGCGACCTCGTCCGTTTGTAGGAGGTAATTTTTTTCCCAAATCTGTTGCCAGAACTATTTTACGACACTTTGCCACTCAAATCACTCACCTGATTGGATCTAGAGCTTCCGTATATTAAAAATCTTTAAGATAGCGTCAATAGGCAATAACACGCAAAATAAAATGTTATCTAATATAAATAGTAAATATATTATAAAAAAATACAGATAAGTTACGGCACAAGTAAAACAAAGTTAGTTTCTTATTTTAATAATAAAACTATCAAATAAAATTAGAGTATTAATTTTAAATTAAAAAATTAATTAAACAGAGGTACAACGGAAGAGCTGTTCTATGAATTAAGAAAAGAAAGAAAAACTAAGTTAGAATGAAGGTACAAAGAATATATCTAAATTAAACTAAATGTTCACTTGTGAGTACTCTTGATGTATAGATGCGATGTAGCGTTGCGGTTGTGCGGGAAAGACTGATGAAGTCAGGTCCACTTTTGCTGCGGTGCGGGAAGATGTCAGGCGTGCGGTCGTTGTGAATCAAGACGTAGAACACAACTGATTGTAGTGCGGCGGACGAATAATAATAATAACGCCCGGATTGTTGAACAGAACTTAAACTATCGGATTCACAATACAAAATGACTTCTACAAAATATTACTGCCTGAAACATCTAACTTAAAAGAAACGGAGCGTGTGCTGTCTTCATGGCGGTTGAGACGCGACTGGTCCAGTTGACTGAGCTTGACAAAAGTAAGGGCAGGATCCACAGTAATGAAAAATACAACACAAATCTCCGTAGCAACGGCGATATGTAAATACTGGTGTTCATAGCAACCGAAACCGCAAACATTTGGTTCCCATAGCAACGGGAGGCGTAAATATTCGTACGAGACCAAACAAACTCCAACGTAAATTAAAAACAAAATACAATTTAAATTCAGGCGTAAACAAACCCTTAAATAAAAAGTTTAATTGTAATAAGTTGGATCTCTGGATTTTCAGGTTTGTACTCATTTTCTTATCAATGCTTTTTCTAATTAATTATATACACTTGAAGTAATTTTTATACCATTTCAACACTGTTAATTACAGTGATGTAATAAGAAAAAGAACTCAAACATTAGTTATGTTCTTAGGATTAATTGTTTCCAATATATTACATAATATATAACAATAAACATTACATAATTAAATTTCCTACATTACATGCCTTTGGTATTATTAACAATCAATATTATTACTATACAATTAATTTCACCCAGTAACGATCTAGAGCTTATTCGATTAATATATTGTTACACGGTTCAAGTTTATTATTTTATGATATTACAAAATATTTTCATATTATCTTCATTATTTTATATTCATAACTTTATTTACGTTAAATAATTTTACTTATCTTTATTTACATTGATTCAATACAATTTATTTGTTTAAATATTGTTGTTGTTGTTGTTAGGCAACTTGGCAAGGTAAATACCATAAGATTTTTTATGCGGATGTTTTTGTGAAATGATGAGGTTTATACATATAAAACTGTTGCCCTATTGACGTTTCGTTTTTTATTATACCTTCTTCAAGCCTTTTGTGCTAAGCTAGTTAAACTATTTTACATTCAAAATAGCCAAGTTTTCTCTTAATATTAAGATTTTTTTATAAGCAAGAAACCAAAAGAATAATCAAAAATAACGTATACGAAACAGGAATATCCCATGAATTGACGACAATACGTCAGGAGGTTATCATACAAAAGCCTCTATGCCCGGTGTGATGCCAAATTGTATTCAATATATTTTACTTGATTATTCGGAGATCGTGAAATGCGGTCTGGTGTGACGTAGGCTTTAGAAAAACATTTTCTTTATCATGCCAACGTTTCGATCTTTACTGAGATCATCTTCAGGGCTCAAAGTGTTTGTTTCCCGTGTAGATGTGTCATTCTTGTCTGTCGTGTTGAGAGTGCCACTGCCAGTGCCGTTGAAGATGTTTGTCGAAAACCTATGTCACACCAGACCGCATTTCACGATCTCCGAATAATCAATGATTAACGGTCACTAAACACCACACATATTACTTTTCAGATTATTACATATTTAAACATTTTACTTCATAAATACCTTCATATCTCACAAAATGTCAACTATACTGTAAATTTGATTACACCAACAAAAAGAGCATTGAAAACCTTATAAGATGTATTTATTTATTTTTTAATGCAGTTTTAAGCAAACAAAATAAAAAATAGTGCAACGGTATCAGATTTACATTCTTCAAGAATGTGAATATTTTGAACATTTTTTAAACTCTTTTTGTTTTCCTTATAGCGGCCTTTTTGTTTAATTTGTATTACATTCATTATTTTTGAAAAGAAGTTTCAAAATCCTAATGACTAATTTTATAACAATTTGTAACTTAAAAATCAATTTTTTTATTAACTGTTACTTTTACATTGGTGATAACTGACCTTTCAGAAATTAAGTACGTGTAGTGACACTCTTTACTAGGGGCAACAATTCTTTAAGCACAAGATCTTTCACTATTCATAGAATCAAACTTTAGACAAGAAGTTTGTAAACTGGTAAAGGTTTATGTTTTAAGTGATTTTATATTTTGTTTGCTTCAAAAATTAGTCACATAGAGTTTTGCAATGCTCTTTCCATTGGTATAATTAAATTTCCTGTTGGATTAACTTTGCAAAGATACGGTGAGCTATATGGAATAAATAATTATTTGGAGATTGGGAGATGCGGTCTGGTGTGACGTAGGTTTTAGAAAAACTTTTTCTTTAACGTGCCAAAGTTTCGATTTTTATTGAGATCATCTTCAGGGCTCAAAGTGTTTGTTTTCCGTGTAGATGTGTCATTCTTGTCTGTCGTGTTGAGAGTGCCCTCGGCAACAAACACTTTGAGCTCTGAAGATGATCTCAATAAAGATCGAAACGTTGGCACGATGAAGAAAATGTTTTTCTAAAACCTACGTCACCCCAGACCGCATCTCACGACCTCCAAATAATCATTAAGTAACGGTCACTATACACCACATATATGGAATAAAGTTGTGAAAAGTTGAAGTAATCTGAAACGTGAATATCTCGAAATATCTTGAATACGAATCAGACTTCCGGCAATAGAGACGTTTTAGCCGAATTTGACATGTAGGATAACCCCCTGAAGTTGACTGAAGTGAACCATAATCCATATAAATGAACAAATATACATTTCATAAAAATAAAGTAAATATTTGTTTAATAAGACGTTATTGCTTTTATTGCTATTTAGCTGGGCATTCAATGCTCCTTTCAATCTGTTTTTGATATTTTTCTTTTATTGATATATAAATATATTTTAATATTTAAATTTTTTCTATTTATCCCACCCATACTACTGCTATGATTTTTATAGCTAGAAAATACACTACAATTGAATTAAGTTACTTCATTTTTTTTAATCAACATTATCAGTTGTTTCATAAGGATGACTTCTTGTAACTATATATATACATTGGGCAATATTGACGGATACAAATAATGGTTATTAGCTAATTTTGGTCGGATTTGATATCACGGTTAAACCTGACAAGTGTGTTTGCCATGCTCTCAGAGTTGTGACAATGTGTCACTTGTGGGGCATCGAATTTAACAGTTGATGGCACTTGACATGTGTGCTCCTGATGGGCAGGGTACACATATCGAGCGAGACGGGCTAATGAGTTCATTAGAGAGGGGACGCATCCCGAAGGATAACAAGGATCCACTTTTGATGCCTGAATTTATGGCTTCAGAGCGGGTGGCTACACAAAAGCCATGGGGATCGGGACATTGGTCGTTCCCATTGTCTACGGTGACGGGCCTTTGTGAGTAAAAAAAGTTATGCGTTATGCTTAACTAACTGTGAAATGAGACGTGTCACTGGACCTACGCTTTCAATTTTATTAGCCTGCGGCTTCCACGGGCCACCAGCTTCGATTCCCGGCAAATCTCGTCTATAAAACATAACGTCTGGTATAAATTGCCGGCTAAACGGTTCACCACGTCTACTGTAAGAAATAGCACAATGATTTTTTTGAAATGTTCAACATCAACCATAAAATGTTTTTATTCAAGCATCTGTCCCAACATATTGTTTCAAGTAAGTTTAATATCAAATAATAAAACGAGTAATTAGATTAAAAGTTAGAATATCTTAAGTGTTTGTCACCTGATTGGTGTGAGAATAGGACGGTAACCGACTCTCATTTCTTTAATATAATGCTAGCCTTTTCATACCTCAAAACCTCGTTAAGTGTGGATAAAATAACACATATACTCATAAAAACTGGAACAAGATGATAGTCATGATAGTCTGGTTAGCACTAAACAAGAGTACTCCATATTCCTCGGGGTAATTGAGGAAGAAGCCTTCTCATTCAAATTAATAAATTATATTCACATTACATCATTCATTCACACTACCACAGAACATTCCACTCGCGTTAATAAATTACATTCCATCACTCTAGAGAAATCTATATTCTGGATAATCGAGGGAAAAACTTTGTCACTATAATGAATTACATTTACACACTTGACTTCATTCACACTACCCAAAAGTACTCGATCTTCCTCGGGGTAACAGGGAATGAGCCTTTCCAATCGCGCTAATAAATTACTTCTCACACTAGACTCCATTCACAATTCTCCAGAGGACTCCATATTCTTCTTAAAAACCCTTTTACTCATGATAAGAAATGACGTTCACGCGGTGCATTTATAAAAATATGCATTGTTTTTCATTCAACGTTTTCGTTCAAGGCAATAAATACAAACATACAACCCATTTCTTCTTTATTCGTGCCAAAGTATTCCATGCTTATCTAAGCTGGAAGGTTCCCTTACATTCTCGCTAATAAAGTCATATGTTCCAATAAACAACATATATCGCTTAAAAAAACAACCAGTAACTATAACTGTGGAAATGATAAATACCCAACTTCAATTTAAATTACGACCCACTTGCCCGGATTGAATACATTTATTTATTCATATGTTACGATTAAAATTTTGTGTGGGCCTCAACACCTCCTCGCCCCTAAATCCCTCACAATGAGTGCTGTGACCTTGTGGAAAAAAGCGTATTGTAATCACACTTGAAATTTGTGGAAAAATATAAAGGCAACAATACACTGGCAAGCAAAAAATTCCACCCACATGTAATATGACTTGATGCTGATGATTATATTTCTATGTATTAATTTCAAAGTTTATTAATAATATTAGTTATTAATATTCAAAGTTTAACGTTTTCTAACGTTTAATAATTGAGTCTTTATCTAAAAAAGTTTTAAACAAAGTAAATTGCCAAGGAAAATGAAAAAAAAATATGACAGATAAAATTTGTTTTAATTTTGATTTAGATTTTTAACTAACATTACGGGGGGTCTGGTCAATTCTAGTCCTCTTAGGGGGCGAAAAGGCTGTAGACCAGTGGTTCTCAAAGTGGTCCCCGGTATCATTCAGGGGGTCCTTGCAAAATTAAAATTGATTTGGGGGATCTCTGAACAACGGCAAGGGGGTCCGCGCAAGGTTTAATATAAAATAATATAATATAAATAATAATATAAATCGCATAAATAATATATTAAATATAAAATAATATAATATAAATAATAATATAAAATAATATAATATAAAACAGAAGTACGTTGGTTATCTAAATGTGCATGTTTAAATCGATTTTATGCGCTCTTTGATTAAGTGTTGGAATACCTGGAAACCAAAGACAATGATTTGCGACACAATTTAATTAACTCAAAAAATGATATAGCTTATATGTCTGATTTATTTGCCAAATTTAACGAAACTAATTTGAAACAACAAGGTAACCAATTAAATTCAATCAAAACTAAAAACGTAATATCTGCGTTTGTTGCAAAACTTTTTCTTTACAAACAAAACTTGTGAAAAGGAGAATGCTCTCAGTTTCCAAATCTTTAGAAATTGCAAATTAGAGATGAAGATTTGCTTGCTTGCTCTCAACACTTAACGGCTCTTCATACAGACCTGAACCAAAGATTTGAAGACATTCTTCACTTGGATATTCTCGACTGGGTTGACTCTTTTTCCACGTGAACAAAATCAGATTCTCAAACCCAGATGAATCGATACTAATATAGGAGCAGCTTATTGAAATATCCACAAATGAGAAACTTAAGCCAATGTTTGAACAAGGATACCACAAATTCTAATTACAAAAACAAATCTCAATTTTATATCCTGCATTATGGGTTATTGTACAGAAGTTTTTGACTGCTTTCCCGTCTTCCTATTTGGTAGAACATGGATCCAGTGCCGTTATGAACTTCATCACAAAAGAAAGAAACCGATTAGAAATTATATACTCGTAACATCTCATCACGTTCAACCAAGTCATTAATTTTTTTTATATTTTATTTTAAACAAAAGTAATTAATATTATAATTTAAAATTTCAAAAATACTTCTTCAACAAAACGTTTTTTTAATTTGTAATTTTTATGTTATGCATTTATATGGCTTTTTCACTTGGGAGTCCGTGGGCAATTTTTGACTATAAAAGGGGTCCATGGGTCAAAAAAGTTTGGGAACCATTCTTCGAGCAGTGCGTTCAGAAATTTGGACACGTCGAATTTCCTGGAGCTTGTGAATCGCTTGAACAACAGTAAGGTGCCGGTGAATTCTCAAAATCAAAAAAAGGTTCTGTTACCCTGTGGGCGTCCACAACCGGGCCTTCTATGGTAGGCCCCAGTTTCTTGAAAACGTTTAACGGCGTCTCCCAGAGTTTCGTACGGAAATACGATGGCAATAGCCGCATACCTGATGAACTGTACATCATCCCCACCACGCGCAACATCCTCAGGACTATGTGTCATTTTTAAGTTTAAAAATTGAAATTAAGAAAACAAAAATGAAAACTAACCAGTTTATTGCTTCAGAATTCAAATGAGAATGAATAAACTTTTTAAATTCCGTAAAAAGTAAACATACAAAAATCCTTTATCTTTGTTTTGGATTAAGGATTAATTGTGTTAACCTCTAATTGATATTCCCAATTTAAAACATAGCGTAAACAAATATTTATTGGTAAAAACAATGAGACAAATTAAGTGCAGAATTTTCTTTTATCGAGAAAATGAAAAAAATCAATTGGGTGGAATTTTTTGCCTGTCAGTGTAAATAAATCCTATACAAATAGAATATGTAGAATAAAAACGCGTAAAGAAGAAATTTTACGAAAAATTACTAAAAAAGTAATTTATCTTTATCGTCGTATAAGATTAGGTAGTTTAGCAGTTTTATTATTCCTTCTGAAACTTTAATTTTTTCCATATGCTTATCACTATGAAATGTTTGTCTCTCTGGAATAATAATAATTATCATTTTTGTCCTTGCTAGATAAGAACAAAATTTTAAAAGTTAAAGTGTGAAATGTCAAGATGTATCAGCCATTGCTCTTACACCTAATTAATGATTTTAAAAAGGACTTATTATTCTTAAGTGGTATCTTATGTTTTTTATTGGCACTAAGTGATTAAACTTCTGTCTTATCATTAGTAAAATAAACACATATCGTCTAATCTCATACATGACAAATAGGGTAAATTTGAAGGTAAAAATATTTCTCTATACAGTATTTTTGATTGAAGTAAACATAACAGATAGTAAACAAGTTATTTTCCAAAAATAAATTTGCATTTGTCAATAATGTTTGTTTGAACTACAAGACAGTAGTCAACACGGTCTTTATAACAATTAAGGAGAATCAAGTTATAATACTGAGTTAGACAGTCAGTCTCGAATAAAATGTTCGCTCTCATAAACGTTTCTTACACAGATGCGAGTTCCTTGAGTAATTCATAGAATTCATCGGGTGGGGTAAATGGAATTCCAGATCCAATTTAATCATACTAAAGAGAACAATAGAGTGGTTACGTTTGTTTGTGTTCCGGCCCGAGCCTAGTATTCTCTCTGAGACAAAACAAGTACTGTTGGAACTGAATGTGTTTAGGACGGAACAAATATCCCCAGACATCATTTTGTTTGATGTTACCGACCCGAGGAAGGCCCCCCCCCTCCCCGGCAACTTTAGATGTTTGACGTCCATATATATTGGAGCCGATTCCGCCCTTTTCTGTACCATTGTAGACTCAAGAGTTATGTACTAACTAGGGTATTACGAGAAAGGCTTTATCCGCTAACGTTAGTTTCCTTATTTTTATGCCTCCGTATTTTATTAGGAGCCCCTGTTATTCTATTAAGGCTAAAGGTATTGCTTTATATTTGATGATAGGGCAGGTTTTATATCTTTCTTTAAGGGTAATAACCAACCCTTAAGTACAATTCTTTGTAAATGTTGAATTTATTCGCCTTTCATGCAATATCACACTGAAATTTGTTAAAAGTGAGGAGTGGTCCTTTCAAAATATTTATTTAAAAAAAGTACCAAACAGACCATCAACTATGTCTATTACGAATTATCTAAAAATTAAAAAACAAAACATATAAACTCAAATTATTTTAGTCAAAATGTACAAAAAATGACTATATTTTTAACTAATAAAGTATGCCACAACTGCACAGATGCACCATTGAATCCTCTTGTCCAAAGTAATTAACATTTTATTTACTTTATTTGGATGATTTTGAATATTTGAATTGGGTAAATATTTATTTACGAAAAGGGTTGTTTTTTCAAATTCTTTAAAACTTGGTTTTCGTTTGAAGATTTTATAAATATACTTATTAAAAATATTATCTATCTGTTGGTGAATAATATTTTAAAAACATAAGACATTTATGTAAATCGAGAGAACAGTTAACTATCGTTGTTCGATCATAATCGACCTCTATAACGATTATCCCGCATGATATTTAATTATTATTTACTATTCAATAATAAAATTTCGAGTAAGTATTAATTTATTAATAATATGCTATTATTATGAAGTATTGAGAAATATGCACAATTTTAAACATTAAAAATGGGCAAATTTTATTGGCTCCAAATGCCATATTTAAATTCTTCCAAAAACTTTATTTAATATTCTTCCGGTGTGATAATTAATAACTGAACCAAAATTTAAGAAAGGATTGAAATTTAATATCAAAAACATTTTCTAGGTAATGGCATTTATAAAAGTTACGATGCACAATTTGAACCCATAAATAATTAATAAAAAAAGTCATTATTTGAATTTTTTAACTTTACGGAATAAATAAATAAACATAAATTATGTAATATTTCTTACTTAAGACTGCTGAGTGATAAACGAGTTGTTAGAAAGGTTTCCGATCATCTAGTCCCTCTACAATTGTTGGATTTGGCTGTCAGACGCGTTTTAAGAAGCAAAAGAACAATAACTTATTCTGGGACTGGTGCCCCCTAAAAATAAGATACATGAAACAAATAAAGGAAGTTCCTTTTATGAAATAAAAAATAAAATGAAAAAAAATCTTGGAACAATGTATACAAGTAAGGCAAGCCATAAGAAAAAATAACAAGAATATTAAACAAAAATATCAAATATTAAGGTAAGGTCTCTGTTTGGAGGGAGAGGAGGTGATTACACAGGTGGGATTTGAAGGAGGAAAAGGAGGCGGCGTGATGAAAAGAAAGGGGAAGTAAGTTCCAGAGTTTGGGGGCTCGGATCAGAACGGATCTTTCGAAGGTATGGGTTGTTTGTTGCGGAAGAATAAGATCAATTGGGGATGAACGGGTGTGACGAATGTGATGTAAGGAGTTGAATTGGAGGGACTGAGTGATGTAAGGAGGACGACGAGGGTGGATGGACTGGAAAAAAAAGCAACCTAGGAAAGGCAATACTCTGCACGGAAAGAGGGGTAGAGCCAGGAAAGTTGGGGATACAACCCCGACACCCGGGACCCCCGTGGGGTGCCGTACACAAATTTTACGCAACAATTCATAATACGCTTTAATCACACCCCCCTCCGAAATGCCAGTATGCCACACAGCTAAAAACGAGGAAAGGAAGTATAAGGGAAGATACAAGGAGTTTGAGGGGTGGAGAAAGGTAAGAGAAGCCAAGACCGAAGAAATACGCTGAGGGAGCGATACAATGGCGGGAAATTTGGGAAATGTGAGGATGCCAGGAAAGGTTTTGGTGAAAGACTACTCCTAGGTTTTTAACCGAAGAGCAGGGATGGTTATTTAACATGAGAGGTGAGATGCTGGGGGAGGGAATTGTGGAGTTGCCTGGACCCAACAATTATGGCGATGGATTTGGACGGATTGAGGATTAGGAGATTTTTATGTGCCCATTCGTTGATCAAATTTAGGTCTTTTTGGATCTTGAGAATAGCCGAGTGAAGATCGGAAGGGTGGAACACGTTTATGGTACGACATGGCGTACGAAAAAGAATTTTTTAATAAATTACTGGAATGTTTTTTCTTATTTTTTATACTTCTATATTACACTCGAGAAAAGTTATGCACACACGTTATTTTTCTATGTCGTATGGAAAGTCTATTTTCGGTCTCCCTTTTGAGTGCCAGAGAATATTTCTGCAGAGTTGTGTCATCTGAAAGCGCTCTTCACCGTCTATCCTAGGGAAATTTCCAAGATTAAATTTGACCTGGAAATTAAATTGCACTTAAGATCCGCAGCTTTTATGCCCTCACGCGTATTAATTATTCACGACGAGTTATCAGGGTGAGTGAAGAAATTTCTTTAATAAATTTCAAATAGGCTTTGCGGCCTCGGGTGAAACTAATTTAAAGGGGGATGTATAAATCAGGTCGGCCTCACCTAACTTCTTTCCAAGCCCGTTTAAATCAAATTATATTTATAACGGAAAAGGGCCATGGGAGGAAATCCATACAACACTCGGGATTTCTCCACTAAATTAATTGTTAGGAGGCAACGACAGGACTTTCATAACGCTCAGCCTCCCGTCAAATGTAATTACATTTTTCACCGGTGACGAGGGGTGCAAAATGGCTTTCGCAAAAATTTTACTCACCCGTCGTGTTCGAAATTCGCGGGGCCGTCCTCAACACTTCAGCGAGAGCCCAGAGCGATATTTAAAATTACATCTGTCACGGCATTAATTTCGTTTTTACATCCAAGTCGAGTACAGGTTGCTCGACTATTATTATTTTTTATAAAAATGATAAATTACACTTTCCCTTACATTTCTCTAAATATGTTTGAACACTGAAAATAATTTTTAATGGCAACATATCTACTCTTTTTACAGTGAAGATGATTAATTTTTAAAAATTGATGATTGATATAATGTGAAGGTGTCCATGTAATTTTTCTATCTTGTCAGATCGGAGTGTGTCTTGTCGGATAAATGTCGGCTTTTTAAATTATTGTTACCGGCATTTTGTATATATAATGTCCGTGAGCTATTGTTATTTTATTTAATTAATTTTTGTTATTTATATGTGTATTATTAAATAGTCATTTACTTACGATAAGATGGGAGACATAATTTTCAAAAAATATATTGTTACGATTAGATTAGATAGTTTAGTGGCGGGAGAGCATTTCATTATCAACCCAATCCAGATTACTTTGTATGGGGGCAGTAAAGATGTAAAAAAATATATTAATAAAAAAAATTCATTCAGGAGGTGGTTGGCCCGTCCCGGTACAGGGTCCTCCTTAGGAACGGTGGGGAAGGTGGTGGGCAAAGAAAAAAATAACCATGCGAGATTTGATACGAAAGGAAGCACATAATGCCACAGAAGAAGAATTTTATTAGGTTCGTTAACGGTACACTACATACTAAATGACCCATACACCACTGGTTGTGGTGCTTCACTTCTCCTCAGGACCTACAACACTACCATGGAAAAAGTACAATTAGTACTAAGTTAACAAACACTTTTTGGGTGTCAGGATTCACCGGTGTACTATAAATGTAGAACACGATGTACAGTAGCTTTTAAAGAACGCTTACAACCCGCTAAAAACATCTTTAGAAAACATTTTCTCCCAACCCTAGTTGCAATTGCGCAATTATAATACGCCCTATTCTTTATTTCTATTTTTGTTTGTTATCACAAGCCATGGCAAATGAAAAATACCCCACGGCATTTCTGAAAATGTATTATATTTCCCGAGAGAAGGAAAACAACAGACTTTAGTCTGCTCACTCATATATTTACACAGATAATTGAACATCTCGAATGGGAAATACAAGTCAGATAGAAGATTGTTATCGCTGTGTTCTCGAATATGAAACAAATTCATTTGCCCATAAAAAACCTTAAATTTTCTTCTGGATTAAATAAAATCTAGAAGAAAAACAGAAACCGTTTTTCGAAGGTTGTAGCGAAATATTTATTTATGCGCAATGATGGTTCTCTACGAGAACGAGCATACTCCGAACGAAATGAGTTAGGGGGAGTTAGTCTGTATGAAAGGGGGAAAACTAATTGTGGATTCAGATCCAGTCATGCACAAGGAGGGTTGCATTTTCTCAATCTGATCGAAAGAGACTGCATTCTAAATAGAATCGAACGAGTTCCAAAAAGACATAAGAAATTAACGCGGATGCCAAACCCTAATCCTATTATATAAACCCGCCGACGAAAGACGTAGGTTTCAGAGCTGTTAGATATTTGATAATGGTTGTCGCGTTAATCCTACTTTGATTAATTATATCGGTTTTGCTGTGTCTCGCTAGATTTTGTGACCACTCGGGTTCTTTCAAAATGGTCAATTCATGGACCGAAAATTTAAAATAAACAGGTCTCAACCTCATATCTTCTTGCAAAGAAAAAGTCTGCATAGGAAGTGAGAGGTCGTAAACAACACGAGAACACAGCAAACGTTTCCAAAGGAATATTTTATTGAATGTTTTTTCCGGCGACGTTGAAACATTTGCCGATTTTAGAAAACTTTGGTTATACTCAGCACGGCAATGGAATCTCTAAACGATTGAGCAACAACACTGACTAGGAATAAAACTTTCCGGATAATGTTAAATTACCCTATAAGGGCGACTATAAAATAAAACTATACTATTCTACGAAGGTATTTTTAAAGTAAGGTAAAAACACCATTAATAGTTTATTTGACACTCCTTTATATTTCTAGATCTAGAAGACTGTGTCCTAATCCAACATGCTATTATTTCAGTTTAACGCAAGCATATTTTTCTTGTCCTTGTTCCTTGAAGGATGGTCTTCATTGATTTTGTGCTTTTCACTGATTTTCCATGGCTGCTCCTAAGAGCTGATTCCCCAGGGGAAATGACAGAAATGAAGCGACGACGCTAATCCTCAAGGGATAGCTTCCTTTTAAAATGGTTGCTATGTGCGATCTTTTAATCTTTCTCTTCAAAATAATTTATTATTCGCAAAGATTCTATCACTAGGGCGAAACAAAAATATAGGGTAAAATACAAGCCGGCAGAATCATGATAATGTGGTAAAAAGTTTTAAGAGAAGCTAAGGCAAGAAAAAGTTTAATTTAGTGAAATACCACGTACCTTGTGAAATACGCGTCAGAAAGTAATAAGCCACTTAATATGACGTCCTATAGACCGCTTATTGACATAGAACATGAAATATTGTTCAACAGTTGTAGAGCATTTAAGATATATAGTAAAGAAACACTTATATCAAGCCATGCATGTGCACGTAGAAATACAGCTGAAGCTATCTTGATTCTAAAACACTGACAATGATAGAATATATAATGTGTACTTATGTAATTAAATGATGGAATTTATGTAATTATCTATATGTACAGTATGCAGGATAATCCTCATTTGATTGATAATTCTCATGAAAACTATGCCCTTTGAAAGGTGCAACATGCTCTCCTATTATGTACTTAAAATACAATAAGAAGTCCCAGTTCATTATGTAATTTATTAATTAGATTAAGTTTTAATGATTGTATTCTCGCAGAAAAATGTTGCACCACAGTCCGCAGCGTCCAGTTAGTTGAAAATCTTGCTAAGAATCAGGTTCTTTCTTCCTTTGGTGTATTATTATGATATCATTATATAATGATTGACGCGTTTATTTCTTTCTTTTCAAATCTCGTAAGGAGGGTTTTTGGATTATTTGTATCCTGCAACTGATTCCCATTATTTTCTCACTGACACCATGTGTTCTTTCGTAAGATAATCGTTGATGTTGTCAATCACTATACCACAAAAGGGTTCAGGCTCCAATTAGTGATGTTCGATGGAAGAGCATCCGCTTCATTGTTACGTTCTGCTTCTAAATGTACTGTGACCCAGCATAAATTTATTTTGCTTTGCACACCTAATCTGTTCAATTTGGGTTTGCAATTGAGCGCCATTCTTAATCCTGATTCGATTTAATGCTGTGACGGCTACTTGGTTATTATATCTTTGTCATTATATCAAATTTTCAAATCGAATTGAGTACATCTCTCAATTGGTTTGGGTTCTAAATCCGTTGGTGTACCATCGGATCGAACCTTCCTAGATTGAGATGGTTTTTCCCAATATTTTAGGTGCTTAGGATTGTCTAGTAATTTTTATGAACTAAAATATGTAGTTCAAGTCTCACCTAGAGTCATGACTATCGGATTTTTTCTATGTTCGTTCTCATCGGGATATTCTTGACCTACGATTTAAGTTTAAATCCCCCCGAGAAATTCTTCTTTATTGATGTGAAACATAAATTTCTTTTTTCAATTAATTATTCTTTTTATGTAAGGTCTTGGTTGAGATAAAAAAGTCAGTGTCACGAGCGGGATTCGAACCCACGACATTCGGCTAAATACGCCGCTACACTACCACTTGAGCTATCGTGACTTCGATCCTCTCGGACACCAACTCTCCATCTCATCTACAACAGTTCGAATTTTCCCTCTTTTTGCCATTTTCAAATGTCGTATAATCAGGATTGGATTCTCAACGACTTATGAAGTGGCCACGGAGAGCTGTTTAGAGAAGTGATACTTCTTTTATTTATTAAATATTAATCCATTTACGTTTTAGCGATCAATTGACCAAGTTACTCCTTTCAAAACATCTTCAAATTTCAATTAAGTTTTCTTTCTATGTAAGGTCTTGGTTGAGATAAAAAAGTCAGTGTCACGAGCCGTAGGTTGGGACGAGGAGTTGGTGTCCAAGTGGATGAAATCACGATAGCTGTATACTCTAAATAAAGATAGGTTAGAGCAGCGGCGTATTGAGCCGAAGATCGTAGGGTTCGAATCCCGCTCGTGACACTGACTTTTTTTTCTCAACCAAGACCTTACATAGAAAGAATAATTAATTGAAAGAAAAGAAAAGAAAGAAGTAACTTGGTCAATTGACCACTAAAACGTAAATGGATTAATAATTTTTTTTTTGTCAACATACCATTTGGTGGAAGAGAGATAAGTTCTAATATTTTCTCCATTCAGGCAGTGGGGCACGTTACCATAGGTCCAATTATGCCATGCGAGCCTCTGTAATTTTGCGAGTTCCCTTAGTTTTGTCTTTGGTTTTTCTTTATTGGTAAAGGCAAGTGCACCATATGTGAGGATTGGTCTCATCATCCAGAACACAGAATATCTTGTCTACAACCCCAGTTTTTACCTGTTATCTTACTGCACACTATCAATTCTATGTAGTGCATTAATACTTTCTCTTGAAGCTAGTGTTTTGTCTAATGTTAATTACTAGATATTTGGCCTCATTTTGAAAACTGATTACTGTGATTTTTGTTCAGATGTATTTCAAGAAGGCCATTGGTTAGGGTTGATCCTTTAGCCAGCTGATTTACACCATTATATTCAATTCATTATTTGACTCTTAGTGAATTGTCAAAGAATCCAGGAAGAGAAAAAATCCAAGGAAGAGAATGAGAGAAAACAGTAATATTTATAGGTTAAGTTAGGATAGAAAATGGAAGCGCCAATGTCTGTTTTCAACTTTCAAGGCTTTTGTAAACACTCGAAACGGAAACTCGACCATTACGGGATGGAATACGATTATTTGCAAGTTGGAGGATCTATTGATGTTTAAAGGAAGTGTGCATTGAATGGAAGATTCAATAATTCACGTTTATTTACCTTGGGCAGGAACTCTTCCTTTACAAATGAATCCTCAAGTTGATTAGTTAGATTCTCGTTCTCCGCCTCACTTTTGAAAATGAATTGATTTACATACCTTCCTCCGGTTTTGCTCCTCCAATTATGTTTAAAATTCAAAAGTTAACAATTCAATATAAACGAGAGTTTGCCGCCGCTGTGGATAGGGTCTAAGGGAGGAAGAGAGAAAGTAAGAGCGAGAGAGAAGAAAAGTGGAAGAAGGTTGAGTGTTGCTGGAAGCGAGAAGCGAGGTACTTCTAAGACGAGGGACTCACTAATTAATGTTTTCTGTTTTCCTTCACCTCCGCCTCGGTTTTGAACTTTTCGAGGCGATTGGAGATTTTTCAATTAACTCGCGAATAACAATTAAGGCTGTGTCCTTTGAAGGGAAAATATTACGTTTCCCCTCCGTCTTTGTTCCAATAACAAAATCTGGGCCATTGCCATCTGACGGCTTTTGTCTTTATTAATTCCTTTAATTCCATCAGACCGACTTCTGCTCCGTACATAAACAACCTTTTTTGGGGTGAAAAATTAATTTAAATGGTAGAGTAGCGTGTTGAGCATGGAACGTTTTACAATTATACCAACAACCGGCCCTGCAATTACCAATTGTAATCAACATATTTTCGTTGCGTTATGCATCTACAACACAATGCGACACAGGTCTATTATGTGACAAATTTGTGTTCATAGATTCCAACGCTATCTTGATCAGACCAGGCGGTGCTAATTTGGGTATAACATTATACCTCAATTTCGGAGTTGTATATGGTTTATATGGTATATCATCAGAGAACTAATTCTAACTAATCGTTCGTTTAGTTAACTATTCCTTGGTTTGGTTATCGGAAAATAAACTTAACAAATTATTAAAGCCTGGACAAAAGTTGTTTTAAGTTTCAGTTTCTACTTGGTAAATTTGTAAATAAAAATAAATTCACAATATGTAATAATAATGGATATGAATAAAAGGAAATGGAAGCGTCAGTGAGCTGGATCGGATGGGAAGCCTTACGTTCAAAAGCTCGGTCGATCTGAACAGAAGATCATCCTCACCCGACTAAGAATAAGCCATGCGAGTTTAACACATTTTGGGCTAAAGCCTGCGTAGATGTCCAGCATATAGAGAAATGTTGTTCGATGTAATCTTTATAATTGAAGATAGACCTAGAACGTGGCAGGAAGAATTTGAGTACTCTCTTAATTTCTAGAAAAAGCATGTCTGTTTAATTGTTTATAATACTTTACAGATATCTCGTCTTATGTTTCTTTGTGTATATTAGAAGTGAATTTATTTGTGTGATGGTTGAGTGCCATGGATCGTCTATTAGCTTTGTAAATAAATATGTAACCGTGATGGAAAATTATCGAGTACTCTCCAATCTAATTGTGTAATTTAAACAGGAAAGAATGTATTTAAAAATGTTTGAGGAGGCGTCGGTAGCCACAACGGTTAAGGCGTTTTTACTTTCATACTTTCAACTGAGCATTTATCCTCAAAAACACCGGCACTCAGACCGTTCATATAATCTCGTAGTTGAAATACCTTCGTAAAAAACAAATAAGTGAAAGTGGGAGTGTGCTTAGATTTAAAAACCGATGCGATGGAGGCTGAAATGACTTAGCTATTTTCTAAAACAACCTCACAAAACCTTGCCCATATAAACGTTTCTGTTTTCAAGGAAATGTAAAAGGTTCTTTTTATCATCCTTAAAGAAAATGGTTAACCACGATGAAAAATGTATCCTTAGTAGTACATTCAGCAAAAAAAAAAATCATGGAGAAAAAATGAACAATCTACAATTCCTAAAAGGGAACCAAAATTATAATGTGCGTCATCTGGCTAGTTTTTGCTTTTTGGTGAGTTTTTTGATTTCGAGAATTGTTGTGTAGATTATTCTAGAATTCAGCGTATACAGGTTGTTCGGCTAATCGTGTTACCAACTTTTCCAGGAGAATCTACATTCAAAACGGAACCAAAAAGTCCTAATTAACTATGGTCCTAATCTCAACAGTTTGTTGTTATTCCACTTTTTCTGATTTTTCAAGATTTCACGACCTAGCTACTAATAAACACTCCAAAACTAAAAGCCGTTGTTACCATTGAAAACTACGTTAAATTTCCAATAAGATGCGATCAATACTAAACTTGCAAACCTTCGAGAAATAAGCGTTTTAGTAGCGAGAAATTTGAAAAATATTTATTTTTTTCAAAGTTGAAAAACTTACTATGGTGATTCTAACCTACTATTTCCAAACATAAAGACCAGCAAATTTCAAAAAACGTACTTCATTTAATATCATTTTTAGTGGTGCTATTTCTTTTTTAATTACTTTTTTCAAAGATGAATAAATTGATGTAGGAAAGGAAAAAACCGAGGTTGAAGGATTGGTAAGGTGGAACGAATAATAATAATAAAAAATAAAAAACTTAAGGAAATTTTGAATAAATTTATTAAACTTTTTTTCATATTGTATTGTATTACCTGTATTGTACTTACGGGTAATTTAATGATTTATATGTACAAAATTATGTCTGCTATTCCCAATTTTTACAAAAACCTTCTATACGTTAATCGACGTTGCTGCAACGTTGAAATGTCGAAGAAAAAAATCAATTTTTTTTTTATTTTTGCCATAGGGTTGATTTCTACTTGATAAAATTGTATGTAGTTTCGGGTTGTTGCTGAATTAGTTTAATTATTGGCCTGCGTCCGTCAGATAAACAATTGAACCTTGTCTGCATTACATTACATAGGAATCATTCATTACAAAGTTTTTATTTATATTTTGGCTACTTTAGTTCGAAAAACGTGTAGATTAAATTTTTATCAAGACACCCCTGGACAAATACACATACATGTAGCGAGGATAAACACTTGAAAACCGTATCCATTCATAACTGATGAAGTTTTTCCTACGAATTTGTTGACGTGAGAGCCCTTCAAACCAGCCGGGTGATACTGGACGTCCGAAGTTTGCCTCTGGGGACAAATAAAAGTCCGACCAGCGATTTCGCCCCACTCGTTCCCGAACCCATTTAACAAATGTTCGCTAACCAGGCCCATTTTGTTTGCCTTATTTTAAAACTTCGGAACGTAAAATCCGTCAAGAGAAAGCATAAGATTAAAAAGCCATCGAACAAAAATTGTAAGGTCTTTCTGGGATTTTTTCAACGACGATTTATTCTCATGAAGCGCCATTACAAGCCCTACCTACATGTATAAGTTCTTTAAGGGAATCTGTAATGTAACAATTAGGAACTTCTCAGTCAACTAGATTACTTTGATGTTATATCGTGGCAAAAGCGGTGGATGAAATTTGTTGTTGTAAATTGTTTGTAAACTTGGTTTAAATTAGTCGATTGAATGAAAGAATGAATTTATGAAAAACTGTTATAATTACAATATAAACCAAAATACAATATAGAGATGAAAAATTTAACAGTAATAGACAATGGATCGAAAAATCCGTCTGCCCTACGTCGCCGTGGTTAAAATAAATAACAAATCTATATACATTTTAAAAAGAGAAAAAATATTACTTCAGTAATAAAATCAAAAATTAAATTCTTCTATCAGCTCGTATCCTGCCTCACAAGCCCAATCAAAGGCCTAGATCTTGAACCCTACCAAAAAAAAAATTAAAATTATAAAAAAATAAATAAATAAATTAAATAAATTATAAAAAATCAATTATGTCGATTGTAATAGTTATAATTTTTGGGTAAGGTTGGGTTGATTTGAAAAATTAGTAATTAGAATGGGACTTGAATCCACAGCCTCCCGTATTTTCTCCTTCACTTTAAACAATGGTTAACCGGAACCAACTAAAAACATACTACTACTAATTGGTGTGACAGCCCTTAGAGCAGGACCTGGGACTTCCTAAATAAATTTTCCCAATTCGTTTCGGTCTTCGGCCTTGAGGCGCCATCTCCATAGGTGTTTCCTGGACCCTCCTCCACATCGTCCAACCAACTAAGCCGAGGGAATTCTTGAGCCTCGTGGCTTCCCCTAGAGGAATTTCCTTAGGCCTACCTTGAGGCATCCTCTCCACCTGACCCAACTATCTCAATCATTCTTTATTTGGGCAACTATATCCTGCTCTTCAAATAATTGCTTTAATTCGTCATTCCTGCGAACTTTCCATTTGCCATTTATACACTTCGGGCCGAATATTTTTGTTACCACTTTTCTTTCCCGTATCCCAAGAATCTTGTCACTTTCTTTACTCAACACCCATATTGCAGCCATCAAAGCACTAAGCTCAAATATCATTAGTTCAAAGATGGTGTTGAACTGCAACATCAAATTAAACTTATTAAGTACGCATAACAAAGTCAGCCTCTGCTGGTTCCCAGGACACAGGGGGTAGAAGGCAACGAGAAAGCGGACACCTTTCAAGGAAACGCTGACCGCTGACAAGACCCGAGTTCTTCTATGGCATTGGAACCCCCCTTCGTCGCCACAAATTTTTCCAACAAAATGCAAATTTTTGAGCCTTCCAGAAGCGCAATCAAAAATGTTGGGTATACCGCTGGAAGCTAATGGAATGGGAAACATTTAAGGGAATTTGCAAAGCTCCAGGGGTTTTTTGTTTTCAAAAAATTAACGCAAATTTTCAAAAAATTCCACATTTCAACATTTTTGTTTTTTTCTGAATTTTTCGTGCAAAACGTTTACATCCATTTTGCAATGTAAATAAGCTTTTTTACAGCATATTTGACGTTCTTTCAGGTGGCACAAACCAGATTTTTCTACAGTCAGTAATTCTGAAGTTTATAAGCAATTTAGTGGACCTAAGTCGAAAAATAAAAAAAACCTAAAAATACTTCTTTACCGTTGAGATTTGGTCAGAGGTTTATAGGAAGTTTTTTATCGCATAAGGTGAGTAGAAACACCTCCTGCAATTTTCGACACTTATCGCCAGTCACCCTGTATATGAATTATTTTTATGTTTGGTTTATGTAACATCGTACAATTACTGCAATCAGTTTTCGTTTAAAATTTTGGATTAACGTTATCTAAAATCAGAAATATAGAACGTGTGTAAAATGTTTTATATGTGAACTTTTGTCAACAATTCACGCGGTCCAGGTTGACATTGTTGATTTAAAATTCATAAAATAAACAATATCTCCCAACCCTGAATTAAATCAAAAGTTGGATTTTGCTTTGATTACATCGGCGAGGATCTACCTTTGTAAATATCCATTCTAGAATGGCTTTGAAGTAGGTAAAAGGGCCTCATCGATCCCCGCTGAATAATCTGAACAAATTCCATTTGTTTGTAAAGCCTGAGCGATATGTTTATGCACGGGAGGGGGAGCCGGATATTACAGCAGGGACGAAAAATCAGACATCGAATAATATTTGGCCCTGGGAAATAATGAAGGTGGGCGAGCCCTGTGTGCATTAGGGGTGGCTGTGGTGGGAAAGGGAAGTGCGAAGCGTCGAGTCCGCCGGTTCGCAACCCTCCTGCCGGTGTCACAATTGCACCCTGTCGAACAATGGCTTTCTCACGCCCTATCTCCCGCGCATCCCTTTTCCCTGCACTGGATTCGACTAATAAATCCGAGCCTCGACCGGGACGATGTGTTCTGGCGAATATTCAACAAATCGAAGGCAACGGAAATTTACAAGCTTTTTTCCTTTTCCCCAGGCCAATTTCAATTCAAATCACGCTGTAATAGAAGTATAATTCAAATCAGATTCCCATGCCTGGACACCCATCATTGGGCAACAAGCCGATCATAATTTCCCCGGCGGTAGGCACGTTGATAGGCAGCTGTCATTAATTTAAGCCAAATGGCTAATCCTTGGTCCACCCGCTTTTTCTGTTTAGTTGTTAACTAGTAATTAGTTAGTAGTTACCCAAGTAATTTATATTAATTTTCCACTTTATAATATTATCTGATTCATCTGAGGAGGGATTCTTCTCTTGAGCACTATGTTCTGACAGTAAAGCACAACTTGATGAACTAGTACCACCGATTTTAAAACATCGACCTACAAAAATTGATTAAATGAAAGCTATTGTGTTTAAGTCTTCAGGGTAATAAGTCTTTTCCGACATAAATCAATGACTCAAGGGAACGAATGTCGACAGCAAGAGCCCACTAAGAAATGGCCAACCCGAAAGATCTAGTGTATTATTATTACTTTGTCTTTTTTGATTTACAACCACATACAAAAATAAACGATTTCACAAAATGGAAAGTAATATTAGATAATCTTTTTATGTAAGGTATTGGTTGAGATAACAACATCAGTGTCATGAGCGGGATTCGAACCCACGACCTTCGGCTAAATACGCCGCTGCTCTCCCACTGAGAATTCACGATAGCTCACGTGGGAGAGCAGCGGCGTATTTAGCCGAAGGTCGTGGGTTCGAATCCCGCTCATGACACTGATGTTGTTATCTCAACCAATACCTTACTTAAAGATTAATTAATTGAAATTTTGTCAACCGGACCACGAAATCTAATGGATTTAATAATACTAAAGTCGATAACTACGATCGGGAGGATCGTCAGTGGAAGGCAGTACAGATCAACGACTGAAGGTAACGAATGTCGTCAGCAAAAACCAGTAAAAAACGACAAGTGAAGACGAACTGAGGTGATCTAACTAAAAATATTTTTGTTCCGGTCTGCTATGATAAAAACGTATCTCGATCGTACGTCATCTTTGTTCCGCCCGTTTACTGCTGTTTTATACAGTTTATCAGCATTAAGTTTAAATTTTATCGAATAATTCGTAGTACGCTTTATGGAACGGGGTATTATAACAGCATAGCACATTTTGGGCACAAGGTACAAAGACAACAAAACATCAAATACTTGCTAATATTTGGATGCAGGCATTAGGAAAGTACATCACGGTCTTGCAAGCTAAAATGCAAGCTATCAGTAATGCTTTAGCAAATCTTAAAAGAGGTTAAACTAACTAAAAAATCCTCGTAAGGTCAGACATCCAAGCAGCCATAAAAGCATTATCACGTAAAAAGATCACATTAAAATAGTGAAAAATTATTTGGAGATCATGAGATTCGGACCGGTGTGAGGTAGGTTTAGAAACACATTTTCTTTATCGTGCCAACGTTTCGATCTTTATTGATATCATCTTCACCGCCTGGAATTTATAAACATTGTTTAAATTATACATATACATGTAAGATGTGAAAAAATGAATTTATACATTAATAGAAATTTTATACTTAATCAAAGTATTTGTACTTACTCAAAGTGTTTGTTTTCTGTGTAGATGTGTCATTACTGTGTCGGATTGAGAGTGCCAATGAGATATTTATATTTTACGTTTATATGCATTGGATTTTGAAGGGGTGGAGAAGGAAGTCGAGAGAAGAAATCCATTTTTCTATGAGGATTCGGCTTCTTTGAGGTGAAAGGAGTTGACAATAGGAAAATATACGTAATGGTTCGACCTGATTATCCTTTCAGGATTATATAGACGGGGATAATTAGGGAAAGGAAAGCCGAATTGTTGAAAAATTAGACTATGTAGAAATGTTTGATGTGTGGAATGTAAATGTCAATAAAGATCGAGACGTTGGCACGATAAAGAAAATGTTTTTCTAAACCCACGTCACACCAGTTCGCATCTCACGATCTCCAAATAATCATTAATTAACGGTCACTAAATACCATACACACATTAGTGAAAAATTTTCAAAACCTGGAAAGGCACAACAACCTGACAATATCTTAAGTGCCAGGACCCAAAGGAATTTTGAGTAATGTACAAGCAGGGACGTAAGCTCTGGTTGGTGACTGTTCCATTTGATTGTTGATTTCTATTTTAACCAATCCTATTTAATTGGAAAAAAAATATATATATATATCCACATTTAACAGCACTACCTAAGCAAGATCAAAACAATTAGTTCAGTAAAAAATTTAGAAAAACGAGTGGGGTATATCTACACAAGCCTAAATGCATTGGTAACAAATAAAAAACGAATCTCAAGGCTGATTTTGGTTTTTTATAGTTCTATAAGTTAAACATTTTCACAACCAACCCTGGATCTATTTGTTTTTTTGTTTGTTTTTTAATGTAAAAATTGTAAAATATGTATATATTACATTATTCAGTAAAGGTTTCGTAATGTAGGTCATTTAGAAGAACGAAGGTTTAATGATATAGGATTTAATGTACGAATAGTCACACGTATTAATAAAAATTAAAATAAAAAATACCATTTTCGTTTAGAATTACAAATGGATTTTGAGTGGACGGTTATAGGGGACAGACATAATCGAGCATCAAGCGAATTTCCCTTATCTATCTCACTTCTCATCAATTGTATTTCGTGTCATTTTTAATCGACGTTCGCTCCGCGGATAACGGTATGGTGTCACGTAAATTATCACTTACCTTATCTTTATCCCATTTGGGCTCGTTCTAGTGTAAGCCAGATGTAGTCTGACCACGAGATATCCACAGAGCGCAGAACAAATTAATATATTTTTGGCCGGCGAAAACGGGTGTTATTTATTGTGAGATTCTCCCCCGAAGAGGAACCAAGTCGATCATTATTTTTATTAAAGGGTGGGGTCACATCTTCCCTGGGGCGAAAACAAAAACGGCAAGACGAAAATTGACTCAATCAATTGTTTAGATTAATTTCAGATAAGGGACAGAGTTTTGTCACGAAATGTGTTCACATTTACAAACAATTGTCTTATAAATCCTAATTTTTCGATTTAATCCTTCTTTCGAAAAAGAGAAAATATATTTCATTTCTGTTAAATAAAATTCAACATAATAAAACAAATACGTAATGAATACATGGTCTCGGTTGTGAAGAGGCCTACATAGTGATGCCGTTATATTGCCCTTAATAGTCCTGGGTCCACCTATTCACGCTTGTTCTGTTCAATTTTCACGTAAACCAACCATAAGATACTATACACTATATTATACTATATATAATAATTAATGACATTTCATTAATTATTTACTTTGATTTGAGGTGTTTTATTTATAATATATGTTAATAAAGGAAAAATGATTTTTCTGTGAAATCTTACTTCTTGAGGTCTGTTTCCTGCTGACTGATCATCCCTGGCCATTTTTAGCTTCGCCCCTGGTGGGTTAGCAGACCAAAACGATCCAAGACCGAACTATGAGTTCCTACAATTACTAATTAAATTATTTATAAATATTTCCCTTCTCCATATGTGGTGATAATCTTTAAAAATACATTTAAAACGTACACATTCATACGAATTTACATCTAATCTAAGTTTGGTGGTACTCAGGATGGGGTTATCCAATATTTTCTGTTTTTATTTTCAGTCACGCTAATAAATACACTTATACAAATCGTAGACTTTCACACGGTAAATCATTAAAAATAATTGGCGAGTCTCCACAATATTTGATAATCAATCACTCCATAAACCAGTATAAATTATATATAAATTAATGGTTACTACGGTTACTACCTTAAAAATAAAAATGCTGTAAATGAATTATAGTTATTAGTTGATATTCTTAGGGTTTGAACGTTTGCGCGAAAGAAAGAATAAAAGGAAACAAGAAAATTAACATGAGAGAATAGAAAAAATTAGGTGAATGAAACAAAGAAGAAATTAACGAAAGAAAGGATAGTTACAAGAAGTAGGAAAGGTAGGAAGAATAAGAGAACGAGGGGAACGTCGGTGGCCGCAACAGTTTAGCGTTGACACGGCGCACATCACTCTAAGGTAAAGATCCCGGGTTCGAATCCAGCGGCCCTGCATTCGAACCCGACATACTTACAAATGGGTTTGTTTTTTCAAAAACACCGGCACACCGAGGGCTGATATGACCTTTGCTGTTGCGAACCCTCGTAAAAAAAGAAATAAAAAATTTAAAAAACTAAGACAAGGAATTGGACATGTAAGACTAACCTACTTGGATCTGTAAAATCTCTATTCACCGACACAAACCCGCCCACACATACTCAAACACTGAACCAGTACTAGTAAATACGTTCAAACAGAAACAAAACCTTTCAAGCAGTATGTGCAGTTAAAAGAAATGGAAAGCCATCGAAGAAGTGGGTACTTTATATTCCATCACAACCCCAACAATTTATACTGAAAACACTCAAGCTAATGAATACATTCACTTGATAAAGAATATCAATCAATATAGCCACATGTGAATTAGCCTTAATATGCCACCATATGCATTCATTCACTTCAGGTGTCCAATCCGCTTATCTCTGCAATCAGTGCTGTGTTTCAAGTTTTTTGGGATTCATGGATAGCCAAACCTTCTGATATGCGGCACTATTTGTTTGCGCTCTGATCAATTAACTGTTTAAGAGTTACTATTGCGTCGCCGTGGCCATTTTTTAATAAAGAGATTTCCAGGGGTCAACTTGGTGTGGCCTTCGCAATCGAGTCATTTTCTCCATCAACCACGGTTTGAGCAACAACTTTGTTTCCTATCATTTGTCTGTCATTATGGATGAATAGTTCCGCCATTCTCTCCAGAGTCGCCGGGGTTAGATTTTACTTTCGATCGTTAGATTTCTAGAAAATGTCGAAATATATAAAGATAATGGACTAACAAGATTCTCAACATTTTACTGTGAATGGAACGATTTTATTCTATTTGTCCAACAATCCAAAAAAAGGAACCTACGCTGAATAGTTATTAACACTAAACATTTAAGTGTTTATTGACGATTTATTTTTAGTAATGATTAAATTAAAATTAATTCATTTAAAATTAAATCCCATAATGCTTATACACAGTCCTGCCATAAGTTCTGTTACAAGAAAAAGGGCCATTAGGGAATAGAGAAACTTGATAATTTGAAAAAGAAAGTTATTTTAAAAAATCCAATATTTGTTAAGAATAATATTACTCGAAATGACCACCTTTTGCCTTCACACAAGCTTTTAGTCTTCGGGGCCAATCATCTATGGCAGTATGCAACACGTCTTGAGGAAATTTCTCAACTGCTTTTAGCAGAGCGGACTTGAGGCTCTCTAAATTGGCGTGTTTCCTGTGGCAAGCCATAACCTCAAGATGGGACCACACCTTGTAGTCCAGAGGATTCAAATGTGGGCTTCCCGAGGGCCAATCTGAAGCCTTAATGAATTCCGGAACATTCTCCTCCAGCCACTGCTGAGTTGTTCGGGTCTTCCAACAGGACTCAGCTCCTGCGCACAAGGCCCGAACAACTCAGCAGTGGCTGGAGGAGAATGTTCCGGAATTCATTAAGGCTTCAGATTGGCCCTCGGGAAGCCCACATTTGAATCCTCTGGACTACAAGGTGTGGTACCATCTTGAGGTTATGGCTTGCCACAGGAAACACGCCAATTTGGAGAGCCTCAAGTCCGCTCTGCTAAAAGCAGTTGAGAAATTTCCTCAAGACGTGTTGCATACTGCCATAGATGATTGGCCTCGAAGACTAAAAGCTTGTGTGAAGGCAAAAGGTGGTCATTTCGAGTAATATTACTTAATTTCAATCTTAACAAATATTGGATTTTTTTAAATAAATTTCTTTTTCAAATTATCAAGTTTCTCTATCCCCTAATTGCCCTTTTTCTTGTAACAGAACTTACAACTACCTACCTTACTTCCTAATGGCAGGACTAGGTATACTGCTAATTAACCATTAAATACGCTGGATTCCTTCAGGAGAGAATTTGACAAACACTAAGGCAAAAGGCGTAAGTTTCCTTTTGAAGACGGGAGTAGAGGAAACCCGATCTGGTCCAAAAATCAGACGAAGATGAAGAAGAATCTGGAAATATCTTCCAACAAAGAGAGAGAGAGGGTGGAAGTTAGCAAGAGGGGAAATGTCTGTAATTGCGTTATTTTTGCCTTCCTTCGTCTTTTTTATTGAGCAAGAGGCGCCGAAGCCCCCTCGGCTAATGTGCTTTTCCCGTCCTTAATACCCTCGCATTCTAGAAACGGACGAGGAAATAAATAGGCGCATATGGTAAGTTTGACTAGAATTAAAAAGAACTCGCCCAAAAACTGCTACGCCCAAAAGAGGAAAAGGATATCTGGTGGAAACTTGGTTTATCTTGTCACCATTTTTCAAAAAGGGAAATATCAAGGATTATCAAAAAGTCTGATATAACAAAGTTTTTATACAGAGCAAAACGACAATATTAACTTCGCATTTATTATCAACACACTTTTATTGTTAACTCTTTTTATTTCTCAGCAGTCTGATTTGGCATGCAATACCTTAATTGATGAATATATTATTAATTCCATTCACACCTCGTTTCTAAATAAATTAACACATTAAGCGATTTAGACGACTTCTGAATTGATTCTGAATAAAAAAGCACTTAAATCTCTAGACCGGTTTTAAAAAATAATCTCGTCTAGATGGAATTCCACTCTTTATCAATCTTTCCCCAGCATATTTTGGAAAATCAATTATCCGACACGGATTACAAGTTGACATCCCAGAAAACCGTTTTAATTATAGACACTTCGCGTTGACAGATTTTCAAATGTTATAAATGTTTTATGCTTGTGGCTTTTACAATTTCGATCAACCCGACATGATCGAAACTCTAGCATTTCAACACTTTACACTAATGCACTCACTGTGCTCTCGTGGAGTGTCAACTGTCATTCCGTCTGTCCCAAAATGTATCAACCAAATAGGACGAAAGGAGAAATTTGCAGAAACTTTATAAATAATTAATAATACGAGTTTAAAATAGCTTAATTTAATTAATGTGTGGTGATTAGTGACAGTTAATCGATAATTATTCAGAAATTGTGAGATGCGGACTGGAGTGATGTAGGTTTCAGCAAAACATTTCCTTTATCGTGCCAACGTTTCGATCTTTATTGAAATCATCTTCAGGGCTTAAAGTGTTTGTCTTCTGTGTAATTGTGCCATTCTTGCGTGTCGTGTTGATAGTGCCTGAAGATGATCTCAATAAAGATCGAAACGTTGGTAGGATAAAGAAAATGTTTTTCTGAAACCTACATCACACCAGACCGTATCTCACGATTTCTGAATAATTAATTTAATTAAGTTAAATTAGGAACTTTTCTTCAAATGTTATATTTAAATAATTTATGCTGTTTGTCCAGAATCGTTCTTCCTATTCGTTTTCCTTCATAGTATTACATTTAAAAATAATAAATGACATAATAAATAGTAAAATAAATAAAAATGACAACAAGTGCATCCATGTCACATTTACTTTCCGAAGCAATTTTTCTCTCACAATTTATTACAGCAATGCTTCTGATGAAAATTCAAACTGCGCCCATTATCTAGGATGTTTTTTCATTCTTTAGGGTTTTGGGGGTCAGTCTAGGAGTATCAATAATAAAAAATAATCATTGCTTTCAATTACTATAAAAAATGCATCCCTGATAATATTGATTATTCATTTTGACTTTTTTAAATAAACATTGTTAAAACTAATCCAAACTATAATCCAAAAAATATAACGTTTTTAATAATTCGGAGTTGGAAAAATTTAAAAACTCACAGCAAAAATTGTCGGACGAGGGTGATAAAGAATCTACGACCTGCTGACAAACACAGCAAGTTTATACAATACTTATTAGCAATTTATGTGTTAATAATGGATTTCACATTTACATTAAAAAGATAATAAAAATTATATTTTTTTACTTTAGACCATACGTGTTGATATGCTGCCTTGTCGTTATCTTCAAGTTGTTAAGGATTTCAATTTTTCCAGAACTTCGTTTTAAACGAGCTTTTCTCTCTTTTTATATTTGTCTGTGACCAATTTTGCATTATTTCAATAGTAACAGTTTTCGCAGATTTTTATAATGACTGTAAAATTTTATGTAAAAAAAGACAATTTTATGTGATTTATTCATTCATTTATTAGTATAATAATATTTAATATATATTTTGAAGACTTATTGTTACTCTGTACTTAGACTTAGTAGTTGTCCGTAATTGATGACGTACTATATACATACAACCCTATAATTCAACCAAAAGTACATGTAAAGGTTGAAATAATCAGAAAATAAGTAAAAGAACGTACTTGGAAAACTGTCTAGATAATTATTTGTTAATAATGGCCATGTTTTAATTAAAACCTATAGAAACATATCTGAAAATTACCAAAATAGCCGTAACCCTTTGGGAAGTATTAGTTTTTTTTAGGGTAGTTTCGGGGAACATAATAGTTCCCCAGTATACCATTATTAACATGATAATTAGTTATAACTTAATAATGGTAATTAATTCGGTTAAAAATATATTAAAAATCCGAATACTTTACGTCATCACGAAAAAAGCACTCACGCATAACATCAAATAAAACTTAATCACACTTTAGTAAGTGACGAAATCAATAATGTACTTGAACGCGTTAATGATTTAAGAGGGCGTCATTGGCAGCACACCTTTTCTCTTTTGAACGAAGATAGAATTCATTATCGGGTTTAATTTATTTAGCCCTGGATAATGAAATGTGATTCGCTTTACTTATCCTCTTTCAACATTGATGGTCTCTAGTCACGCCTGTGTAAAATACAATACGCCTTAAGCCAATGTTGAGGTTGGTCTAAAAAACGGCCGACTGTTCATTGCATTTGTCAGGATTTGCATTGATGTTACCGACTGAAACTGTTATTTCAAAAAGGACCAATAGTCAGTCCCTGGAGGGTTTCCGGCTATATATTTTTTTAAATGCGTTTTTCTCCCCGAACCCTAGCCAGGTCATAAATAAATCACCCCCTCACTAAATTGCCAGGGATGTATAGATATCATCGCAATGTCCATGGCCTTATTTGCCCATCACCCTTGCATAAACGTCTAGATCAACTTTAGCCTACCAAAATATCCCCTCGGGTGCTACGGAAGGTTTATTAATTTTTTAACTTTCATCGTGCATGAGGCCTAAACACATTTATTATTACCATTATCTGTGTAATTTACCCGAAATCAATGGTGAGTGTTGTGGCTTTTAAGCATGTTTCATTTAAAGTTAATTCATGCTGTTCTCGGCTAGCAAACCCATGATTTCAGTGAGTTTTTAAAACTTTTAAACCAAAAGAGTATGTTTAATTAGCAGTTCAAATCGCCTAAAAATATTCTTCGCAATAAAGGCTTTACTACCCAACCTAATAGTCATTAGTGTTTACAAGCAAAAATGTTAACTTATTTCAAGTGTACAGAATAGTGCATATACTTATCCGTGTCTAATAACTTATCCGAAAAGTGTAGGTTATGAGAGGTTGATACAGAGACACTTTTGAGCCTAAGCCCGTGTATGTGTGCGCATGCAGAAAAAGGTAGTTCGATGTGTTTCCTTTAATTGAAGAATGTCATTCGTTGGCTCCATATACAGAGCTCATAGGTATGCTACCCGATATGAGAATTGTGCATGAGCAGGCAGCGAATATCAGAGATCCCTGTTTTGTTTCTTGGAGAAAATAGTGTTGTTTTATTGTATATTATAATGATAATGTTGTATCCCTAAAATGTGTTGCGAGGGAAAATATTTATTAGGATGAACGTAGTGCGAGAGGGCCGATAGCGGAATATTGAGTACTCCATCAATCCTCAAAACAATGGTTTACAGGTCTACTAGGTAGAAATATTTTTATTGCTGCAAGAAAGAACCCTTTCCTGCCCGCAAGATCCTAAATGAAGCACAAGATTCGTAATCGTTTGTGGGAAGTTGTCCTCACATCTTATGCCCCTTTGAATCGACCTGTCGCAACAGCCCACCACCAGCAACTCAGGAGAATGTGGTGCAGCGAGCGCACAATGCACACAAGCGCGCCTAGAAGAGAACACCAATCAGAATCCTGTAATATTTACAGATGAGTCGCGTTACATTATGCCTCAATTCGGGCTCCCCCTTCAGTGCAGTTTGGAGGAGGCGGTGTAATGGTTTGGGCTGGGATTTGCAATGGAGGACGAACTGGACTCCATATTGTTGAATGCGACCTCACCGCAGCCGTCATGTCCAAGAAATTCATCCCTTAAACAAGGAATCTCATTGGAAGAGATTTTGATCACTGGATGACACTGCCAGACCTTATAGAGTTGTTCATCAATGTTTAGAAAACCTGGGAATTTCCTATCTGCCCCTTCCCGCATTGTTTCCAGACCTCAATCCCATTGAGCACATGCGGAGAAGGCTTTTCGATCACCATCCGCAACCAGTTGACCTGCAACAACTGAGTGCAGCGTTGCAACATCTATGGAGTGAAATTCCTTATGAAATTAGTGACAGTTTTATTAACAGTATGTCTAAAAGTTGCACAAAGGTTTTAGTTAATAGAGGACATTATACACGGTATTAATTGTTTAAAAACAGTATTGTGCCCAATAAACAAAATTACAGAATTAAAACCTTTCATTTTGTTATTTTTCAAAATCCTTTAAATTTTCCTTCAGTAAAAAAATTAATTTCTTATAAATTTTAATGCAGTATAATAAAAATAAAATAAAAATGCTAGGGAAAGTAAATACTAAAAAAGTTGGCTATATCTCTATTCATTTTTGAGCAGTTTAGATCAGTAATCCATAATAAGTAAGAGTGTCTTATTATATAGCCTATATGTCAGCTTATCAAAACATTTGTACAATAAACATTAACAACATGTAGCTGGAGGTTAGAAGGAGAAATTGTGGGCAACCTAATCTACAATTAAATCTAAATTAAATTAAATCATCAATATTCATTGGCTAATTAAAACGTCTTTTTTTACTTTGTTACGTAGATTTTAGTTTTATTATTAAACTCTGTGATGTTTATTCCAATTTTATTGTTATGCTTTCTATGCAAAAAGCTAGAAAAGACACAGCAGGCAAAACAAAATAATTGTTTAATAAGGAGGGCCTTGATAACCGGGCAATAGAAATAGCAGGAAGTAATTTCTTCTAATTGAAGATAAAATGTTTAAGAGGCGATTCGGATAAAACCAGTTGCTTTTTATCAGAGGCACCACTCGACCTCGAGACCTGGAGGAAAATATACCTATGTAAATATAAAATATATTACGTAGCCGTGAGTAAAACCTCTTTTACTGCTAAGATAAGATATAAAAGTTTAGTGCCAGGTCGGATTTTATGCTCAAATCGGCTTTGACGAAAAATGTTAACGGCACAATTCAACCTAGACGGTCTCGTTAGGAAACGCTAAATTGAATCACCCGGGATAAATTTCACAATCAGTGTTGTAAGTGTATTTACAACTCGTGCGGGGAAAATAATAATGCTATCAAGCGTAACGGTCTCAAGACTAATGGGGCTTCAAGTTGGAAAGGAAATTACACTAACAACGCCTTCCCTGTTTTACTGTCGTAAATGAAGCTCCTTCATTTGATTACTCTTCTGAGTTTATAGTACGTGTATTTGATCAGAGAGGTTCGGGCTTCAGTAGGATTAGCCTTTCGTGAGGATGGCCGGCCCCTTCTCGACAAAAGCCCGACTGCCGAGTCGCATGTTTGGACCTGGGAATGGGACCGAAGGAGGATATGGTCCATTAACCACCAAAGCGAGTCTACTTAAACACCATTTACTCCCTCGGACCAAGATATTGTATTCTCGTAAATAATGGAGGATTGTGTGTTATCTGCTGTCCCTCCAGGTCCTCTGGGGTGTGGTATGGTCGTTATCCATTAATTATCGCTTTGGACAGGGAAGAACCCTAAAAGAAGAATTATGAAGTATCGATTCTCTTCATCCTCCGTGGATTTCATGGAGGGTCATCGTTTATTCCATGGGAACATATTATTGGGTTATACATGTGGTTACTGAACAATAAACCCTGGTTAGTGCCGTATTTGATTGGAGCTATTGTTAAAATAAGATACAAAGGAATTCAATAAATATTCTTAAATGCTCAATAACCAAAAAACCTAGCACAAATCTCTCTAAAAAATCAGAAACCACAAATTGCTAAAATCTGCTGCCGATTACATTTTTACCAACAGGAGTAAAGGGCAATGTAAATTGTTATTTTTATATTGTTAAACATAAAATTGTGATATTATTTAAACCCATTATCATTCGTGTAATTGCTTAAAATTATATACGCGTTAATTTACAATATTAAGTTGTTTTTTATGTTAAAATTACAGTTAGTTGTTACTCTGGTCTAGCACAACTATTGAATTGCGCTGGAAATCGCATTTAAAGTTAATTAGGTTGAGACCTAGTTAAGAAGAAAATGAAAGAAACATTACATTATGTTTTTTACTTCTTTCATTTATTTCTTCATTTATACTTACAAAATTTTATTGTCATTTATATTGTCATTACAGTGTTGTTTGTATACCAAATTTTCAGAAGGTAAACAACTTCTCTGTGATAGAGTGCGGGGTGATAAACCTGTTATTTGGCCGTTACGGATCATTGTGATCAGTCTACACTCGCAGGTTTGTTCCGTCAGACGAGTTTCCGCATTTCACTACCTTCAATGTGTCTGTGTTTGGTTCACAACATTTTAATATCTGTGTGTGGTGATCAGTGACCGTTAATCGATAATTATTCAGAAATCGTGAGATGCGGTCTGGTGTAATGTAGGTTTCAGAAAAACATTTTCTTCATCGTGCCAACGTTTCGATCTTTATTGAGATCATCTTCAGGGCCTGGAATTTATAAACATTGTTTAAATTATACAAATAAATGTAGGATGTGAAAAAAGTGAATTTATGCAATGCTAGAAATTTTAGATTTAATCAAAGTATTTGTACTCACTCAAAGTGTTTGTCTTCTGTGTAATTGTGCCATTCTTGCGTGTCGTGTTGAGAGTGCCAGTGAGATATTGCTGTTTTATGTATATATAAGTTGGATTTTGAAGGGGTGGGGAATAATTATTTTAATATCTTTTTAAATTTCATACAATTTACGTTAGACTAAATATATTCAAACTTTGAAACAATTCGGGCGTGAGTTTCGTAAATAATCAACCTTCGTGAGAAATAAAGTGAGAATTAAAGGTTTACTTTTTTATTTTTATGCGAGAATCTTCATTTATGAAAATGACATGTATTAAACAGAACTTGTTCGTAGTAAATCTTCAAATTTCTTCCAGAGATCTGCAGAGTAATGAACCTATAGTGATTTCGTTTCTAATCATCCTGGTCTGCTATCTTTGCAATGTTGGTATGTCAGATACGTTTCAGCATTTCGCCATCTTCAGCGTGTTTATGTATGTGTCACAAAAATGAAAAACATTATTTTCAATTAATAATAAATAAATGCATGTTCTGTTTTTTCCTTCTTTGTGTTGCTGAATTCTTATACACAATAAAACCTACAACAAGAAATAATTACAGACCGACCAACGCTGAAAATGGTGAAAAGCCGAAAAATGTCGGACATACGATCTAAAGAGGAATCGGCAAACCAAAATGATCGGGACGACTAAATTACAAATTCAATATTATTTCTGTGAACATTTGAACGTAAGAATACATCAAATATTTCTCAAATTAAACATTATTTAAGCTCAACAATTCTGTCAAATGAAAGTGATTTAACATTGATTGGAGAAATGCGGTTGATCAACTTGTTGTTATGCAAATTTTCTCCAACGATGAACTTTATCGCGAAAATAGACCGCTCCCTGATGAACAAGTTTGATGAGCATATCGCATGATGGGCATCCAATTTTCTGCACATTTTTTTGTATGACTTTTTTTTAAATTCCTTTAAGCATGGAAACACGAGAGGGTCCTTCGACCGGACTCGTCTGGCCATTATTTGATTTAAGGCATTCAGCTCATTCTTACTCCGTTCAAAGAACTACACAACTTAAAAATGCACTACCGGTATAATTTACAAAAACAGACAGATATAGCGCCGAAACAAGCACCCTACCCCTCACTACTTTACAAAAAGACTTAATTTCACACAAAAACACAGACTCAACACTTAAAACGATAAAATCCTGAAACGAATCTGACAGACCAACACAGCGAGGACCGGCAGACCAAAATGAACGTCAACGACCAAATTTCCAAATTATCACCACTAGACCACACCCAATCTCCCAATTCTAGTTTTAATATGTTTAATTTAGCCTCTATCTTGACCATAGATAATTAGATTGATAAGATATAACTTTAGCCTGTGTTATTTATTTATTTTTAATTGTCTCTCTTGAATAATTTATTCTTATCTTGTTCAGCGAAAATTTTCTTTAAAAATTGGGACCTAGCGCTGGTCTGTGACTTAAAAGGCTGAGAAAACATAAATTTTCAAATTTGGCCATTTTTTCGTGCAAAAAACAAGTGGCCGGTTTTTTTATGGACTTTGCCTTAACATTTTTGCTTGTTACATATTTAAAGTGCAAATAAATAATTTTTTTTTCTTGCAAAACAGATATTTTTCATACTGACTGAATAGCATGGATCAGTAGTTGTTTGTACCTCCCAAGAATGCCTTTATATAATTTGGTAAACATTATCGGCCAATCATTTACATTATCAAATGTTATGTTTATATCTGTATTCATGCAATCCTCGAAGATTCTGGACCGAGAACAACTCTTTTTTTATGACCCGTTTTGCGATTATCTTTGGCTATCTGTTAACCTTATACACTTTAGTTTTTATATATAATTTTTATAATATAATTTAAATATACCTGCAAGGTGAGAAAGTAAATCAAATTACACTTCTTTTTCCAAGTATATAAAGGAAGAGAGCTATCTTAGATTTATAAAAATTTATTTTTCAATAAAGTGCTGCTCTTGAGGTGAGTGAAATTATAATATAACAATTAGTATATTAATTGGGATTAAATTTGTTTTGATTATACATAAAAAGTGTACATTAAAAATATTTACTATTTTTTGACTATTTGTTCTTTAATCTAGTAATTTGACTTGCTATAAAATATAAGAGCTCTACAGTTATCTGAAATGTTGAATATACTTTCAAAACCATCTAAAAATTTTACAAATTAAATAAATTTCATAAAAATTTTAACGTTTACCAAAAAATTAATCTATTCAATTTTTATTTTATCTCACAATTAAAGAACTTGATTTACCCAAAAATACGAATTTATTGTTCTGCGTGTGTGGTATTCAGTGATAACAATTTTTATGCTGTTCGTTTTTGGTATTTTTTATCACATTCGGTATCAAAAACGATATGAAAGAAATTAAAATTCCCTTCAATTTTGAACTTATAAAAGAAAGGGTGTGAAAAGGGAAAGGGCCCAAGTAATATCCCTAAACTGTCAATTAGTTTAAGAGAACGGAGCTGGGGTTTAAGTCCGGTGATTATTGCCTCGGCTAAAGTCCCCTACTAGAATGCAGGAAATGAGACCGAGGGTGAGTCCAGGTGGAGATATTGGAGTCCTAATTCGGCGCGGATCGAAAATACGCCAAGTCCGTTTATTGCCGAATATTTCCCCAAGAGAAACTTTAAACGTTATACACTGGTAAATGTTTCGAGCCGCCTTTGGTGAGGATTTCACCGGCCTAAGCCATTAGAGAAAAGCCGGGTTTAAAAAAGTGGAAAAAAACCAAAAGAAAAATGTATTAAATTCGTGACAAGCATCCGATGGTGTGGCGGGGCGTAGAATGAGTTTACAGTACACGGGGGAATGTAAAAAGGTCGCTTGAGTTAAATTATGCACACTAATTGAGTGCACCTGAGGGAGCTTTTATGACCTATAACGGCTAATATTCTCACCCGCGGAAGAGCAATTTTCAAACCTTGCTCTTCTCCCTGACGAGACCGACCCGTGTGCATTCGGCCGTGTTAGTTAGCCAGTTAGACGAAAACCCAGGAGCGTCAAGTCTCGTGCCTTTAGCCAGCCTGGGCCGGGTTCACACCTTAGCGATTAAATATTTATCACAGAGAAAGGAAGGAAAGACAATTATAAATCTTGCAATATAACTTAATGCCAACATTTATTCATTACAGTTGATATTAGAGTTTGTGTCTCGGGGACAAAAGTCGAGGGTTCGTGTCCTGCTCGTGACATTAATTTTTCATCTCAACCGACTTTGCATAAAAATTTACACATTTAAAAAGTATATTACAAAAGGTTATAATTGGTCAAAATAATAAGTAGTATTACCGTAGTATTTGAGTATTACATTGGTGGTACGTTGTGATTGTTGTACGTTGAAATACTCTAATTGTATAATTTGTTCATTTGTGATGTAAGATGCATGTCATGATTTTTTCCCCGTTGGGATATTTTATACCCTATATGCCACGCATAATGCTTAGTTATAAATCTCGTCATTACCAACTATGCGGACGGTACAGCTGTTTTGTCTTCTAACTTTATGAAATAATGGTGTAAAAGAGAAGGACAAGACACTGCATACAGTATGTTACATAAAAGAAAACCCTCTGCCTATGAACAACTACTCGGGACTACCGATTCCCAGTCAAGTAAGACTTAAGACAGACTAAGATGGAATCCTCAAGGCATTGACAACTACAAAGGTTTCCAGGACTGGAATCAGTTTTGACCATAAAATCCCAACTAACTTTAGACTTTAGACTTTACTTCGGCCACTTTGGACAAACAGAGCGGAACTGTGTGATTCCGCCAAGACAATAAGTAAGCATTTGTGATGTGATAAAGTTGTAAAGTTTAAAAATAAGTTAATTTTTAAAAAAGTTGTATTTCCTTTTTAAAAAAATCTGAGCCCATTTTAAAAATATGCATAGACTAGCTATTGGCTTAAAACTTACAATTTTACAGTCTTCATTAAATACCTACCAAGATAGATGTACTTTGTCAAAGGCTTAGTCAACTGATTCAAAACGTCATTAGTCGGAGAATCCAATCACAGTTTGATAATAAAAGAAACAAATGATTGATTGAATGATCTGTATAAATAAAAAAAAACTTTCAATACGTCTCACAGCAGTAGGGAAAAACCTAATCAGCCCTCCTGCCTAAAATCGGTTGATTGGTCTGGAAGCTGAACTCATAAGCATTTCGGCAGAACTGTCTCCCACACTGAACAAGACGCGAAACATTATTTCAAAATAGTATGACTAGAAGAATCAAAAACGAAATTTATCAATAATCCAAAACTCAACAAATCTTTGTGTTATTTTGAGCTTTAACAAGTTTGAAGTGCAAAACAATTTAAACAACACTAAAAATACAAAGTTTGTTTAACGTTTCGAGCAGAATTTTCTTGATTGCAGAGGGATGTATTTATTTTTTTATCTAGACCTGGGTTTACGACCGGTTTTAACGGGATAATGGTGAGCGCAGAGTATATATACTCGGGCTTGTAAAACATAGCTAATCCTGTGTACAGCAACAAAGTTCACGAATGAAATTAAATCTCGTAAATCCTTTTTAAGACAGTCTTAATTATTCGGTACTCTTAGCTCCTAATAAATAAAAGAACATTCTGCGCGTATAAATGTGACGTTACTACGCGTAGAGTCATGGAAAATTCTATATGGAAGAGAGATTTTTTCACTTTCATATTTGAAATAAAACGCTGCTGTAAAATGTTTTAGATTCTTGACCAAAATCTTAAATTTTTAACTTTATAAAAAGATAAAATTTTACTGTTTTTAAAAAATTAAAGAAATCGTTTGATAGTATTTTCAAAAAAGGAGAAAACAATAAGAAAATTTAAAAAAAATTCAGAAAACTTTAATCATCTCTTCAATGTACTACGATTAGATTGAAAACATTTTTTTTACGACGATTCACAACAACAGAGGTCATATACATCAGGGTGTCGGCGTTTGGATATCAACCCAGGACTTTTACAATGATGAGCGCCTAAACCGTTGCGGCCACCGACGCCCCTCAACAATGTTGTTAATTCGTGTTTTTATTTATGTTTATTTTGCATCATTTACTACAGATGTAGGCATTGTGAATCAAAAACAAATACCTCAACGCCGACGTGTGTTCAAAACCACTTTACATAGAACCTCATGGCCCAATCCGTTGGCCTCCTCAGTCACCCGATTTAACTCCACTTGTACATTTTCTGTAGCGCTTTTTGAAAAGCAGTGTCTACGCCAATCATAACCCAGCAACCTCAGTTGAAGAACTGCGGCAAGGGATAGAAAACGCTTGTCAATTCACCTCCCCTGACTCTTACTCTGAGCACCCGTGAAGAGTGGTTAAAAAAAACAAATCTTTGCATCTTTACGCAAGACAGGCAGTTCGAACATGAAATGTGATTAATAATAAATAGCAAACCAAATTATTGTTTTATTTCAAACTTTTTGCAAGGACTTTGTCATTTTGTGACCAATTTACAATCCAATTGTTGTTTTTTTTTAAACAAACACACACACACACACACTTTTTTATATATATAGCCTCATGGGTTTAAGAGAAATTCATCCCGGTCATCTAAAAAGGACTCCCAGATCCTATATATAAAATACATGCACATTTTTCAAGGAAACATATCTCCTGTACGGTCAAATACATTTTAAGCTAAGTTAAGTTGGGCTTCCTACGTGTCCTTTTCATTTCTTTTACATATTTTCCTCATTCTGTAATTATTTCATTTTACCTAACAAGTTTATATTATTTAATATATAAAGTTATTTTAAGTTAACGTATAATGACATTCTAGAGAGACTACAAATATTCAAAGTCGGTACTTTTTAAAAGGATAGTTCCTACTCACAGTGAGTTGTTTTGCAACGATCCGGATTTCGAGCCTTTTAGCTCATCATCAGGTTGAAGGACTGCTACAACCACGTCTCTCGACATGAATTGCCAAAGTGAACCGCTGATACCTCCGCCAACGCGACGTTCCAATTATCAGCTGATTTTTTTTAATGACGCTCAATTTGAACGTGCGAAACGCGGAAATTATAACACAAATAAATATTAGAATAATAAATACTTAATATTACTATAAATNGTGAGTAGGAACTATCCTTTTAAAAAGTATTGAACACCACACTCACTCCATCATTTATCATTTCTATTCAAAGTCGGTTGTCGACCAAGCAAACAATAACTTTTAATTGTTTTGTATGAATATCACCATCACTGACAAGAAATTTATTTTATTTGACATTGATATTGTCAGGATATTACGACAATTGTTATACTGCTGTTTGATGAGTTGCGGACTAAGCTTCTGCTAAATAATTTTCGATATAATCTTGATTGACGTCTGAAGTCGGGGAGGGGAATGAAATTGAGGGTGAAATTGGGGTGAAAGGGAAAGAAAGAGACAACGAATTTCAGATAATCAAAGGAGGATCCGGAATATAGGAATCATCGGAGCAAAAGAATTGAACGAGCGGGGCAATGAATCGCCGGGATGAACGATTGGCAGACTTACCGTGACAGTAAATCTTTCCTTAAGATGAAAAACCAAAGAGGAAATCGGTGATTTCCTCGGAAATTTATAACCCAGGGATAGTAAACTTTAAGCGATATAATATTAAAAGCAATAAAGTTGTTTTTTAATTATTGCAAGATATTTTTTCCTTCTGGTAGACCATCCATGGGGATTTATCACTCTATGAGAAAGAAAAGAGGGAAAAGAAACCAATAGGGTGCGCGTTTGGCAAATAATAACTTTTCCCTCTAAAACATATTATTGAAGAGGGGATCGACTTTTTCCCCCTCGAAAGTATATAATCCAAATCAGCTCGGTATATTCTAAGCCGGACATAGTAATAACGCAATTCCGACCAGGGTTAATTCGCACGGTAATCCATCTGTGATCGAGCCGGTTCAAATCGGTTCCGGCTGAATTTAGCAGTTCAAGGGCTGGTATTTCATAACAGGTCGTTTATGCTTTTAAAAGGGCCAGGTAAATGATTTTCCAGGAGTGATGGCTGGGACTGTCACCTCCGGGCGGACAATCGTTTAGCTAATAATCCATTAACGGATGACGAAATGGGCCATGCCAGTGTTCTAATTACGGCAGTTCTTGCCACGAGTTTAATTGAGGCACTGCATTTGAACATAACTATCGATTTGGGCAATGTCTCATTGAATTAATGCCTCGGGGACGTTGTGGATTGTGATAAGAGCTTTAATCAAGCGTTCGCACAGAAACGACCCTTGAAATACAATGACTTTCCTTAATTAAATTTATAATAAACCTGGATTAATAATTACTATTTGCTAGTCTTATCTCATTAAAATTTATTGAGTTAGATTAATCATGTCAGTTGTTAAAAGCCGTCAACTCGGGGATTTTTCTAGAAAATTTTCTTTTTCTCATAATAAAAGGGTTACTTTGAATAATAAAACAAAAGCTAAATGTATGTTTTCCGAAGTTTGCTTTTAAAAAAGTTGAGATTCAGCCTGAAAACTGTTTGAAATACATTAATAAATATTGCGCAGAGACGAAAAAGTAACCTAAAAGAAGAGAAAACATGTGGAACAAGGCAACGTGACGGAATATAAAAGGTCACTTATTTTAACGTAAATTGCTATTATTTTCCTACTCATTTTTCTGAAGCTGCAGTCAAGTTATTATACAACTCAATTAGGCTTTTGATTTTAAGGTCACCGATTTTTTAATTTCCTTATTATTCTATCGCCATACTCTTTCAATCTCAGAGCCTACGCACTTATAAAAAACATTTAAAAACCAGTTAGACCGTTTTATTAGAGACAAATTAAATTTATGCAAATTAAGTTGGCAGATCAAGATTTATATTGGCAAAAGCAAACGTCATTTCATGAAGGAACAACGGATTAAGTCCTTAAGTACTAAAACTGATAAGGTTTCAAACGTACAAAACCACCCGATATCTGAACGGAAGTGTTGAAATTTACTTACAGTAATTACAATTTTCTATATAGATGGGTTGAGCTGAATTTCTAGAAAAATTGCCTTCATAATATAATTTCCAGATCCGCTAAAAACTCAATTTCGTGCCTACTACTTCCCAAATCGAGAAATTGATCCAAAATAACATGTTAAATTTATTTAATATTGCAAATTACATATTTATCTCTTTATATTGTCAAATAAATTTTCTTAGAGTTTTTATTTACTATAGTAAAAAATTATAATCTACTAATAAAGTTGAAAACTAAAACAAATTGTAAATTGTCGAATATTGTAAAAAATGTATCTTTATTATATTAATTGTTTTCTTTGTTCACCTTTCTATATGAGACTTATTCTATATGGACTCTATTGTGTTTGTGTTTGATGTTTTATTTTTGACAAATTATAGAAGGTGTAAACAATTTGTATTTCTCCGTCGTTTCGGCCAATTTTTGCGATAGTCATGCAAACGTTTTTATTGACGGATTTTTTACATTAAGATTATTGTTTTGAGTTTTACGGTTGTTTTTATATTTAACTTAACTAAAATAAGTTATGAAAAATAACAAAAATAAAAAATACTAAAATTTAGGTATATGGCCATTTTAAAGAAGTATTGTACTCTAGTGTTTAATGCTGTTTAGTGGCATTTTCTCTACACTAATTTTCCATCAGTTTATTGTGCAATCTCCAGAGCATTTTGTTAAGCTTAAGGCTTTTTAACGAATCCCTACGTTTTGTTGTATTCCCTGTGTATCCTTCCAGAAGTCTGAATCATCTCATCCTGCATAGTTCTAAGTACCAACAAAGGGCATGTCCCGTCGTTTCATCTCTTTCGTGGCATTATCTTCACAGGCATGTTTCTGACTCTATGAGTATGTACAAGCTGTCCTTTGTAGTTTGTAGCAAACAATAACAGAAGTAAACATAAAATCAATTAATGTTTACTTTAGTGAACAATCAAATTATTGGATTTAACAACGAAACATACGAAAAGGGTTTATTTCAAACTTTTTGGCATAACATATTTCTTGACAAATTTAAAATCCAATTGCACCATTAATTTCAACGTAAAAATCCATTAAAATGATGTGTCAGGATATGTAGGGTTGTATTCGAAATTTTGAAGTTGAACTGGGCCTGAGGTACCCTTTATAATTTTTCTCCAACAAAAGGTAAAAATTTGAAACTAGACTAAAAAATATTAAAGACACATATATTTTTTATAGTGTCATTGGTTCAAGAGAAATTCAGCCGGGCCTTCTAAAAAGGACACCCTGTATATATTTCCGGAGTCAGCAGTGTCCTTCTATCCTTCCTAAACGTCCTAGTTTCTGCTATGTTCTTATTGAACAGAGGACTGCAAGATAATTGTCAGGCAAACAGCTTTGTCAGGGTTTTTTTCTCCCGCAACAGCAGAGGTCATATCGGGGTGCCGGTGTTTTTGAAAAAAAGCCCATCTGTAAGTATGTCGGGTTCGAATGCAGGGCCGCTGGATTCGAACCCGGGACCTTTACCTTACATTGTTGAGCACCGTGTCAACGCCTAAACCGTTGCTGCCACCGACGCCCATAACAGGTTTTTATTATCTGCAAGTTTGATGATATTTTTTATTATGAATTCATATTATTTTACTTGCTATTTTTTAATTTTTCATTTACTCTAACGAATTAAACTATTCAAAAATAACGAAAATAAAATAGTTTATTGTCGAACATTTCGCCTTTCGGCTTTTTGTCATGTTAAGTTATATGCACATTCATGTGTTGTGTCAATTGTGTCCTTTTGCCAGATTTTTAAAGGACACAGTTGTCAAAATAACACGAAGAAAATGTCACCAGCACTGGACATATTAATAATTGTAATTTATGTTTTGAAAACTATATATTATTCAATTAATTCTGGTATCAAATTCAACCAAATAATAAATATTTCAAGGGAGAGTTTGGTTTTAGGTGTTATTTTTCTTGAGAATGTCTACAGTCAGCTATCGATTGGAAGTATGACCGCTAAACATAAGCCCCGTAATCTCTAGCCTCCGGGCCTTCCAGCTCTCCTTCACAGCACCTCTCGACCATGAAATTTATATATTTTCGCCGAAGAAATGCTTCCCCTCGATCTCCGGGAAAATGTTCGAACCGTGGCAAAATACAACGGCTCTCTTAATTTGATAACCGAGATAAGTTGTACGTTGAAAAACAAACATCTATCGTAAATTTGTGAAAAACTTTACGCCGGGATTTAATTTCCTCTTTTTAAATAAAACTCTTTGTTCGGGGCACGAAGGCTCTGGAAATTTGAGACGGGCCTTTTTAACCCTCCAGTTTCACGCTTCAACTTCTATCCGAACGTTTGATCTCATGCTTGTGTATTGTTTGACTTGAATTTTTTTCTCCGACCTTCCTTTGCAGTTATTTATTTTGTAGACAATAATTATTCCCTAATAAAAAATGTTTTACCTATTTTCCCTCAAAATATGCTTCTAACAAACGAAGACCAGCCTGGTTTCTTACAACGGTGATCCATTAATTTACTGAAGTAGACAGGAATGTTAAAGATATTACCTCCATTACTTAGCTTTAAAATGGCTACTTTTAGTTTTGTGAACACAATTTTTGTACTGCACAAGGTTAACCACTCTACAAGAATAAAATAACAGAAACTACAACAAACTTCAACCCTGTTTTCATATTCACTTCACATCTTTTTAAAAATAAAAACGAAAAACACGTGAAAAACTGGGGAAAACTTTGAGGAAAAACTTCATCCAAACATACTGGCTTATAGTCCCAGCAGGTGTTGCCTCCACAAGGTTAAAATTACTTTTTCCTCCTTATTTTTTTTTTTTTTTTTTTTTCAACAAGCAAATATAATACATGAACTCCCTCCCCCCCTTATCCTTACATTTCTACCACCCTTCGGCGCGTCATTTATATTTATGAGAAGTGCATAGCAAACTTTAAAATACCAAAATAATTTTTAAACTCCATCCACCACGGGTAACTCAATTATTCTTGGGTTTGTTTATGAAGGGTGAAATCGGCTACGGGAACCTCCAGCAGAGTAAAAATTAAAGGGAATATTCATGAGGGGAAAGAGTTTTTACTCTCCCTCTTCAAGTCCTCTGCCCGCAACCGCTTATTTTGTAATGACCTAATTAGTATTAACGTCGCTCAGTGATTTATAAGATAATATATATGTGTGTGTATATGTATATATAAAACACCTTAGGCAGGAACTTTAATCACGGAAAACAGACTTTGTCTGAATTTCTTTAACAAGTGAACCTTTTGAATTACAAAATATATAAAATTCTTCACGTTTAGTGCAAAAATGTATTAATTAATTTTACTTGTGTACATTCAACAGGATCATATTTAATTTTCAGGATATAGGATCATATTTAATAGCATAATTTAATTAAGAATCCACTTTCTTCATCCTATTATTATTAGTGCAATATACCACAATACAAGGGTATAACATTGTGTGACCGCAAGGAAGCACCCTAGGTCCAATCATCATCACCATCTTCATTGCATACCCTCATAACTAAAACACGTCACTCACAATCTAAGCGGACGACTTCAACCTAAACATAGCAAACTACCCGTTTATTTACCGTCCCATTTGGATATACGGAGTTGAACTAAGGGGCTCGGTCAACTCTATCCAATGAATCCATCCCTTCAATCCAAAGTTCTCACCGTTTCCTGAACGCTTATTCGTCACCATTCAAATTATTAATAAAGATCTAAAAATCCAATTCTTATGTACATACACAATTTGCTGAATCTATATTTATTTTGTACAGATAGCAATAAATTAACATAAAAAAGGTTTGACAGATGGGGCACTTCAAGAATAATATATTTCTTATTTTCTTTCGACGACTATTAACGAATAAACGAACGCTTAAAAGTAAAAAATGACTGATCTTACAGCCAAATACAAATGATCTTGTCTTATTTTTAGCAATATTGTGCTATTTTTACAAAGAGAGATAATTTTTTTATTTAACAAACGAGAGCTATAGACAATTACCGGTAATTCCACTCCTTTGTGATCCCATTACTGGCTGATTGGTGATACCACCCCCTTCTCAACGGCTTTATGAATTCCATTTGATGCGCTATTTGCGGTTTGGAACTTTCGCCGGTTTTAATTTACGGCCGTAATTCCCTACTTCTGATTCGGCTTGATTCAACTCCGCCTCGGACGTTTTCACTTTGATACAATTAAAATTAATCCCTCAATATGTATTCATGCTGAAAGATGAGAAACAGCTGTCGAAAGATATGACGAAGCATAGATGTGAAAACTCCTGGAATCTACATTAAAAGATGCGAAATAGTTGTGATGGTAATAAAAACGGTCCGTACTTCATTTTGATTATGCCATTCGTATGGAATGGGTTCCTGTTCATATAGGGGAGAGCGGGGAGAGAAGAAGTAGTCAGAGCGGCCAAAGAAGCCGCCGGAAGAACCCACAATTCCCAACCTGTATGTCCAACGGAATTAAAGCTATTAATTTCAAATACGATAAAAGGAGAATAGAATCACCGCTATGCACATAAAAATAGAAATAACTCTTCCAAACAGTGACAGGTTCAGAAAGTCGTCGGTCCTTGGCCTTCGTAGAACGGGTCGGAAAAGGTCATACTGATAAGTCTGCGCATATGACATACAGCATGACATACAATAATTCACGGGCACTTTCTGGCAGGAAAGCGGCCGCGTAGATGCCTTTTATGCGAGGATAAAATAACGGTCGAGCAAATTTTCAATTGTAGAAGGGTGCTGATAGACAATATTTTTAAGGCAAGGCCTGAGGAGGAAGATAAGCTCAAACATTTCCTCTTTTTCATGTTTCACACCCAGGTTTTAGTTAGGCCTGGCCTGCAAGTATAGGGTCTCCCTCCTCTCTCTCCTAAGGTACGCCGGGTGGTGGATGGGAATATAAAAAAAGACATGTGCGTCGACTCGGGGCACGTCCGCGGGCACAGGTCGATGCTCGAGTTTGTCAGGGCTGTAAAAAAAGTTAAATGTATATAGTGTTTGTGTTGTGCCTGCGTTTTGTTTATGTGAATTTATTGGAATGAATGTAATTTTTTAGCGTGAAAGGAAGGCGTGTGTTTGTGTGTTGTTTTGTGTCTATTTTCTAGTTGACAACCAGAGTTACAAACGAGAGACTAGCAGTTTAGGTTATCGAGTTAGTTTTTATACAAAAGCAGAAAGTCAGGAACAGATCGAGATGCTCAAACGCAGCCAGCTTGAAGAACAAGCGTGAAAAACCAGAAAAAGAAGGACGAACACGAGGGCCTGCGATGACCTCAGCTGTTTATTCGCCCCTACACTGCCACATTATTATTACTTAGTCTCTACTCGTAGAGGTAGATATTTTATTAACAAATAATTTAATCGGTAGCTTTGTAGATTAAATAGTTCCAAAAATATAACAAGTTTACACATAACATGCTATTAACTCTCCGTTACTACTATTAGTTATTCATTTTAATTGTTTAACAAATTTCATCTATTTTCATTAACAACTCTGTATCGGATAAGATTTCAATATTTTCTGGTGTACCACAAGTTTCTCCCTCCGGGCCCGTATTATTTCTTGTTTATTTCAATGATGTTTATATAATATTAAAGTATTGTAAGTTTTCTTTGCTGGCGGTGATTTGAACATTTTTAACGTGTCTTCAGCTCAGGATTGCGTCAGTTTACGGGGAACTGGACTGCTTCATTAATTGATATGAGCAGAATCGTCTCCCTTTGAAAAGTGACAAATGTAAGCTAATTAAATTTACTAAAAATATCTTACCTCGTGATTTTGATTGTTTTGATTATTTCATTGATGGGCAGAGAGGGGAATAGGAATCCAACCTTGGTGTCGATCTCAACGGAAGGGGCAATTTCAGTGACCACATCAAGCAAATTCGAGGTAAGGCTCTATGCAATCTTTGTTTTATTATAAGATTTTCGGGAGATTTTAAAAATGTCTTGGCAGTTAAAAGATTATATCAATCCCTCGTGCGTAGCTGTTTTGTTTGTTGCAAGTGTCGTGCGGTCCCCTTTCCATGTCGGTGAGATTAGCGATTTAGAAAAAGGATAATAGCTTTCAGATTTGGTCTTGCAGATCCGAATTACTTGGAAAGATTGAACTGGCTAGGTCGAGTCACTTAGCTCCCGCCGTATTTCTGCTGATTTCATTTGTGGTTGGAAATTGTGGAATGGAGCCCTTGATATCCAAAACTTAAAGTTGCAGCGATTTTAGCGATCACTAAGGACCATAAATTGTACATTGCAAAGCAGAATATGGATTAAACTCCCCTGTACCGAGAATAATGAGATTGCTAAATCATTATTCCATTGAAATAGGTGCATTTCACGATTCCTTGCATTCAGATAAAATCAAATTAAAACGAATACATGCCAGGAATCCTTAAGCCGTGTTTTTTTGTTATTATTGTTTAATTACTCAATAGTTTTCGTTTTGTTATTATGTGCTTTTTTTACTACTCCTTTTATAGATTCACCCTGTTGGTATTAAAAATAAATTACAATTCCGTTTTATTGAAGATAAAATCGCTAGAATTACATATAAGTTCTTTATCGTTTAAGCCACTTACGTTTACATGAAAGCATCGTCTAAAGGTACCAATATTTATTTTTAAGAAGATGAGAGTGAAGAATTATAGAAAGTTGACGAGTTTAAGGAGCCCACACACCAAGGAAGCAATCAAAAGGAAAATCAACCACCAATAGCCACTTCTGAAAGCTTCACCTTACAGAAAATCAGGATATGCTTTACAAAGAATCTTGAAAACATTTCGTTCAATACAAGTTCTACAGCCTGGCCAAAAGTAAAAACCTTGGTGAATAGAAATGGGGTTGTTTTCTTCCATTTACATATTATGTTACCAACGACAAATATACATATACACTTCAGATTTGTTTCTATCAATACAAAACTATACATAATAAGTTCTTTATACAAAATGGCGTAAACTATGTTCTAGGACATAATAACGAAATTGATTGAACCGTGTCAACAGAAATATACTCGTGAACCTAATTATTAGCAACGTTTCATAAATAATTAAATATAATTTGTAACAAGCATACATTATGATTAACGCAATACCTATTTATAACGCAATAAATATTTTATAACATTTTTGTAAAAAGAGTATAAAAATAATCTACAAATAATCAAATTATTTATAGCAGTAAATCCGCTTCACTTTCTATTCATCAATAAAGTAGTGTCGAGTAAGAATAGCAAAAACAATCAACATTTTCAGAAACAGGGACAGAACTAACTTTTTCCATCGACAGTGCCAGTAAAAAAACTAAAATCGAAAAGGAAAACAAAGCTCGTTATGCTATGCAAACTATAATTGATAAAGGAATGGCATAACTCTATCGGCGGAGACTAGCACAAAAGCAATCGATTTTTTTTTTCTGTCTTCAGAAAAATTATAAAATTGTAAAATTATTGCAATAAAACTAATATATTATTTGCTGAGTATGAGTAAATCAAACAAGCATTCACTGGGATCAAGACAATGGCCCAAATGAAGCAAATGATACAGCCGTTGAAGGGAAAAATTAATATATATTTATTTTATTTACTTCCATCACTATAAAGAAATTACACGATTACACGACATTTGAAAAATGGCAAAAGGAGGGAAAATTCAAAAGGTGGGGTTGAGATGGGAAGTTGGTGTCCGAGTGGATCGAGGTCACGATAGCTCAAGTGGTAGAGCAGCGGCGTATCTAGCCGAAGATCGTGGGTTCGAATCCCGCTCCTGCCACTGACTTTTTTATCTCAACTAAAAACCTTAATTAATTGTAATATATTAATTGGTCAAGCGGACCACGAAATTAGTGAATTTAACTATAAAGAAAGTCATAGTGGGTTATTAGCTTGTTAGATACGGGGATATTAACCAGCTATTTTCCTCTCTGGATGGCACCTATTAGTGCAATTTTACAGGCCAATCAAGACAAACAAACTACTAAATCAAAAAAATATAGGAAAAATGCTCCCCCCTAAACTGCAATAAGGATGCGACGAAAATAAAGCTCGACATGAAAAAGACGGTTTAGAGGCTTAAAACGTAAATAGAAAGAGAATGATTTTATAACCGATACTACATAGATACATGAGATGACCTGTTTTTAAAACACTGCTGAACGTAGCATATAAAAAGGTAATAAAGGAGAATTAATTTGGCGTTAAAATCAAGAACTAAGAGCGCTTGAGCACCAATATTTTTTAAGTAGAGTTCATGCGATTGTGAGAGGGACTGCGCTATCCGAGTTGTTAAGGCGTCAGACTAGTAAGTAGGCTAGTAGATCTCGCCATCGTGGGTTCGATTCCCATCGTCGCCTTAGGATTTTTTCTAACGTATAAGGAGAGGCAATGAAAATTCACCAATGGCAATCATCAATGGACGTTCCCAGGGTGGGATCGGATTTCAGTGATTCTGAATTCGGTTCTTCAAAATTAAGTTTCTTCAAAGGAAGAACACAGGCACACAATTCATTCGCGTGTTGTTGCGAGCTCCCAAAAATGGAACAATAAGCTGTTAAGCTGCTCAGGATGAAATCTAGTTCCTGGTATCCATGATCAAAAACAATTTAAACAAATTCCATTGTGATATATACTCGATTTCAATGTTAAGAGAAAAAATAATAATGAGAGAGCTTATTGTTGTATTATATTAGAGTCAAGCAATATTGAGAGCATGAGGAAAGCGAACATGATCAAATTAAATATTTTCAATTGTAATACGAAATTATATGAATTGCTAAGCAAAACATTTTCTAATGGTCCCATGAAACCTTGAAGCCACAGTTCTCATAAACTTGAAGCCATTCCACTGGACAAAATCAATCCAATCATTTTCTTGTGTGATTTGACAGAAGATAACAAAATCAAAGAGGGTCTCAAAATTGTAATTCATTTTTTGTCGGGCACTACAGTTTCACATAAAATCTGGGAATAATCGGGGTTAATCAATCCTGTGTAGTTAAATAAACTGCAAAGACCCAGATAAAAGATAAGAATACATGTGTGGTGTTTAGTGACCGTTAGTCAATGATTATTCGGAGATCGTGAGATTAACATAAACATAGATAAACATTATCTTTGTCGTGTCAACGTTCAGCCCTGAAGAAGATCTCAATAAATATCGAAACGTTGGTACGATAAAAAATGCTTTCTAAAACCTACGTCACACCAGACCGCATCTACGAATAATCAAGATATAATAATCAAAACATTTGCATGTAGTGTATTTGATGTGGTGTTATATTTTTGTAGAATTTGTTTTACCACCAGCATATCAGATAAAAAAAATAAAAAAAATACACCAGAACGAATAACCAATTCCTCCACGAACCAGGATTAATAACAGGAATAATTATAAAACAAGGAATACAATAACTCTTAAATGGCGCAATATAAAATAATTAACTTAAGTCGATCAGTCAATTATCAATAACTGATATATTGTGAAAAGCCTTTAACAAGATATTTAAGAATAACATAATAGAAAGAATAACAATTCCAGGTATTACCAACAAAACATAAATTCGTCTTTGGATTTTTTTTTCCTTCGTGCTTTTGTAACAAACAACATTCTATTTCTATTTCAAAACCATTTAAAGAGATTATGTTTTCAGTTCTGCAGAGATTATAAGTTTAACAACAAACAGACAAACGTATCAAGTTGAAGGTTTATCCTTCGGGTTTATTAGTGCGCGGGCGGGGTTTAGGAACCGTGTATAAAGTTGTGGAGGTTGGTAATGATACATTTGGTAGGATGTGTCCTCAGGGAGGTTCAAGTGGGTAGGTGTTATGTAGGTGGAGACGGGTAGGGTTCCGTGTGTAAGGGGATCCGGTAATGAAAGTGTTTCAAACCCCTCCTGACCTCTTTCACCCTTAACAGCACACACAGGACATGGGGGCCGAGATACCTTCCGCACTATCCACATTTATGGAGATTTGAAAAGTTTAAGCTCCGCTCCTATATACAAGAGATCAAGTTAAATCGGAAAACAAATCCGTACAACAAAGTTCCGCCATCTCCGGGGGATTGACGACTCTTTTCCCAAAATACAAAAAGCTGAAAAAAATTAACAAGATTCATGAAATTAAAATAATATTTTCTGTAATTAATTGGTGCAAATTGACTTTAACAAGGTAGTTTTGCGTTTGAAACTCTGTTTATAATTACAGCAGTGCTGCAAATAAAAGGTAAGCCATTTTTATAACACAAATATAGACTGCGACTGAAATTAAATCCGTAGGTATATCTGTTAGTTGTACTCCCACTCTATAATTAAGTATAAATGTGGCACATCCAAGATTTACAAATTCAAATAAACTTTATTATTTAATTAAATATTGTTCTCATTAATCTTCTATTAATTATTAAGCAAGAAAATAGTTTTGTCTCATCTTTTTAAATTATATAAGGAGAAAAAGTTACGTTATTAAGGTACAAGACAAACTGTAAAAATAATCCATTATATTTCGTGGTCCAATTGACCAAATAACTTCTTTCAATTAATTAATCTTTATGTAAGTATAGATTTAAATAAAAAAGCCTGCGTCACGAACGGGATTCGAACCCACGACCTTCGGCTAAATGCGCCGCTGCTTTACCACTTGAGCTATCGTGACTTCGATCCACTCGGACCCACTTCCCATCTCGACATACCTTTCGAATTTTCTCTCCTTTTTGCCATATTTCATTCATTTTTTCTTCGAATCCCGCTCGTGACGCTGGCGTTTTTATTTCACCCAGTACCTTACATAAAGATTAATTAATTCTAAAAATAATGCTTAATAAAATTTCCTAGATTAGTTTTAATTATGCAAAATAAGGTTATGCTTTAATTTGACACGATATGTCACACAGGAACACCTAGAAATAGCTGAACAAATTCCATTAGCAACGCAGTTCAACATGAAAACACTGTTTGTATAAGCGCTCAACGCTTAATTTAACACACAATTTAATTGAGTGAAATATTCTGGGTTGCCCTGTTTAATAATTAAAGCGTGAATTACAATATTTCAAATGTATCCCTTTGATAATATAATGAAACAATGTTGTCCGGCTTATTTGGAGAATAAAGATTTAATTAATTATTAACTTTTTTTGTCATAGGACAAATCTTTTTCTTATAAGCGGCAAGGGGACTAATTTAATAATTACTCTAGTTAAGGAGTGGCGCCGCTGGCTTACAATCTACTTTATTTCTTAGCTTACATCTTCATGCGAGGAGGATCGTTATGGCGATGGGTTGCCTTATGGTTCTCCTTTTTGGGATGAACTCCCATCCGGACTTAGGCGAATAATCTCGTGCAGAACTGATACTCATAACCTTCTCACTCATTTCCTGATTACTGACGGATTTCGCTCTCACTTCTTTCATACTTCGTTACTAACGATCCGACTCTCAACTCTCAACTCAACTCCCTTGTTTCCGGTACACGTCAGCCTTATATCCAGACTCAACCAAGTGTAGCATCGGTTAAGGAGGCCTTACCTGGTCCTTACTGACGAGGTTGTGTAGGCGACCTGAAATGAAGAGGACGTGGAGCCTACAGGTAGTCATACACGTTCAGGACATCCTCAAGGAAAAACCCCGGGATTTCCTCTGCCAAACCCGGAGGTGTTGAAAAACAACGGAGACGATATGTCTCAAGGAAATCCTCAAGGCCGATTATCGTTAACACAGACTACACGAGCAAAAACCGTCCACAAGGAAAAGTATTTATTTGTGTTCGGGATTTTCCTTCCACCGGCCTGAAGTACGTGAAGGGAAATCCCGACTAAAAATCAATTAATCAATTTTCCGGCTCGAGCCCAAAACCACGAGAGCAACCAACAACCACAACCAGATAATACAGAACTAGGTCTTTGCCTTGAAGATTTCCTTGTAGAAATTCCTCTCCGTATGTGGGCGTGGGTTTGGTAGAGGAAATCACGGAGTCTTTTTCCTTGAGGATTTCCTGCACGTGTATGGCTACCTTTACACGACAAGGCAGGCCCAAAGTCCTCTGAGCGCTCTCTCTCATTTACAGATTTAAAGAATATTCAGAAAATATTTAATAAAAAAAAGAAATTAGTTCGGTTTTTGTTAACGAGCTTATGAAAAAAATTTAAAAAAAATAGAAATACAAAACTTATTTAAATTTTAAACGACTCTTATTGTGAGGTGCATTTATGAGGACAACGTGCAGATCATGAACCTACAGTTTGGTCGTTTCGATCAATTTTGTCTGCATATCTTGTTATAATCGACCAGCGTATAAATCATAATGATTACACGTTAGAAAAAAACTCGGCTATAGGACGTCTGCTAATCAAGGAGAAAGCATATATTTATTTATTTTTACGAAGGTATTTCCAATTATAAAGAAATATGAAACTCAGGGTGCCGGTATTTTTGGACAAAAAACATATGTAGTATGTCGGGTTCGAATGCAGGGCCGCTGGACTCGAACCCGGGACCTTTACCTTACAGTGATAAACGCGTGTCAACGCCTACTAAACCGTTGTGGCAACCGATACCCCTATTCTGCCGATAAAAATTTATTTTATACATTCGTCAATTTGCCGTACTGCCTGGAGGTCGATCATCTCATCATCAGCAGATTATACAGAATGTCTGGCGCCCGGCTAAAGACACTCAACATAAGGATATCTAATCTTCACATATCAAAGTGTAGTATGTTAAGAATACAATGCTAATGGCAAACAAGAAGTTTTCCTCGTTGGATCAAAAAATATTATAATCTGGGTGGTCTCTACAGACATAGGATTGAATATTGCTTATATCACTCTGCCTGACACCTGAGATTAAGGTTTCTAAAAAAATTTCATTGCAAAATGAGACAATTTTAATGTAAAATAGACGGTCGTATATCTCATGCCCTCTTCTAAGTTAAACTCAGTCACGCAGTTGGTTGATTATTCTAATGTTGTGAGGACATGTTTATATTTGTTTGTTGAAATAGTTCTTCGAAAATTTGAGGAAGGAAATGTTAAAAGAAATTGTTTGCCTTTCTTTCGAATTCACCATATTCCTGATCTTTTTATACACAATTAAAATTTAAAGGCGATGGTCCGCGGCGACCCAGTGATTAGGACGCCCGACTCGTGTTTGTCACGTTAGTGGTTCCAGGTACGAATCCCGGCAGAGCCCATAGCTTATAGAATACAAAAATATATTTTAAAGTGGTTTCACACCTCGACCGCGACACTCAACGGGTAGTTAAACGTTAAGCCCTCGTCATGACAGGAATTTCTTTACTTACTTAATATTCAGGTTGATATCAATTACATAATTAGAATGTTTTCCTTAATTTAAATTGTCCCCAAAGATTTTTATTTATTAACTAATGAGGAGAATAAAGCATAAATGGCCCCGCAGTAAATACCATGTGATTATTATCTTATAACAATGGTAATGAACCTATCTGAAATAATCAGACTAATCATTGATAACAAAAATCCAAAAAGCATCTGACAGACCAAAAGGTTCTGGAACGGCCAACCTGTAATGTTTATATGTTTAAATGTTAATAATTATCGCTAGTGACTGGAGAAGACGATTTTTAAAATTTGCATAATATTACTGTCTTGTTGTGAAACATAATGCTGTTACGATTTAGGATGTAATCCCTTTTCCGGATGTATCAGCTATACAAATGTGATCCCCTGATATCAGCGACATGCGTTATTCGCTCTCCGGGGCTTGGTAAGCCGGGCGGATAATTCGTCTATATTTGCAGACTCTGATTCCCCTTGTTCCGATCTAATCTTGGGGTCAATCCCGAACCCTCATCTCTGATTACTGTCGAAATCTTTGATGTGCGCGGATTACTAGGGGTGTTAACAATCCCCCGATTCTTAATTTGAAGAACTCTTGACAATCAGGCCGTCAGAAAGTCTTTGAGTAAAATTAATCGTTTTTCTTATTTCAATTATTTTGTCGGGGCCGCTTCGTGAATCGTCTTCCTTTTGAACCAAGGGTAAATGCAGGAGGGATTGTAATAAAATGTTATGGGAGATTTATGAGGTAGTTTAAAAAAAACTGCTTCAAAGAAGCTTTGGGGCCAAGACCTTCGTTAAATATTCCCTTGCAAACAACCACCACTTCCTACAGAACTTGACGCTCGGTCTAACTAGGCTTTTTCCTACTCCCAGCCACCTATAAGCGACTTGTAAACGTTTTTTACCGTTTTTGTTCAACAATTCATTTCTCATTATTTGAGTAAAAATATCTATTTGCAGCGAAAGTTTATGTGTTTAGTTGAAGTTTTGCTTAGTGTTGTATATTTTGGTAGCATTGCGTAAATAGCTTTTAAGAACCGTAGCATGACTGGTGGTGGTCAATCTGATTTGGTGAACTGATCCACATTGACCAGCGAGACTAGATATGAACAATCAAACAACAAGTAAGTTGCAAAACCTAATATCCGATTAAACAAATTTGACCAAATACAAAATTGACCGGAAAAACGCTATTCTTTCAGTCTAATATTTTCTCTTCTGAGAACTTAAAAATAGCCTTCAAAAACTATAAAACTATTCTCGGGCTTTTTTCCAAAAATGAATGATCCCACACCAGCAACAAATAAGTCTGATGTAATTTACAAAATCAAATTGTATAAATTGCCCGTAAACTTACATCGGAATTACATCCCAATATTTGGACAAGAATGTAAAACAAGTTATCTATGATTGCAAAAAAACCAAATAAAATCCTACATCACTGGCTATCCACCGTTTTCAACACAAACTCAATTTCCACTTCAACAATTGAAAAATATTACCCACAGAACAAAGCAAACATAAACTTAACTTTTAGAAATGGTTTACATCAATAGAGATAAACACAGCATCAATCACAGTACAGACACATGTAAACTCAATCGCGGCTATGCTAATATCATAAATTAAATTCGTAACATAGATATAACACACCAAACATATAATGCAACATATAAAACAATCATTACACTCTACACATCAAACAATTCTACATAATCTAAATCTTCAACAATTTATCTCTCCCTTGTCTAATTATATTATATTCCTCAAAGGCTATCCAGCCTCGAACAACAACATTACCCCCTTTTTTCCATTGTCGGTCCCTTTCACCTCAAAGAAGCCGACTCCTCATAGAAAAATTAATTTCTATCCCTACTTCCTTCCCCACTCCTTCAAAATCTAACATGTATAAATAAAGTAGATTAATTTCTCGACACGACACACAACAGTGACGCATCTACACAGAAAAAAAACACGTTAAGTTGGTACAAATACTTTGATTAAATCTAAAATTTCTATATTGTGTACATCTCTGTATAAATTCATAATCATATCTTAAATGTATTTGTATAATTTAAACAATGTTTATAAATCCTAAGCCCTGAAAAAGATCTCAATAAAGAAACTTTTGGCACGATAAAAAAAAGGTTTTTCTAAACCTCCATCCAGACCGCATCTCACGATCTCTTAATAATAATAGCTATTCTTTCTGTCAAAAAGCTCACTAAACGTTATAACATTTCATGTTTTGAAGGCACAATGTTAGTTAATTTCTAAATGGTAAATGTGCCAGATTTAGAAAAGTTACTTTTCTCAAAGAGAAATACTGATTAAGATGGATGATTATTTTAAAAAATTGAACACAGATAAGTCAGATATACATCTGCCAAGATAAAAATGCCTGATATGTTATAAAATTTACAATTGGCCACAAAAACGTCGGTTTGTATTTTACTTTCTTGTTTTCGAATAATGATAAAATGAATAATCCTGTGTAAGTGATTTGTTGGAAAAGAAAAATTATTCATTCAATTTACGATTAGTTTCCTTCACTATGAGCATTTCCATGAAAAATAAATTCGTCATTTCATCAAACCGTTGCCAGAACTAATCTCGATCCAATTTTGATTAATAACCAAGGCGTCATATTTCGCCTGTGAAGTGTAAAAATAAGTTGCTGGAATGTGGTACGTAATTCACTGAACTAGCAGTGGCAGAACTTCAAATTCTCTGTTTCAGTGGATGGTTGTTGAAACATTAGAAACACTTTTTCATTGAACACAGCGGATGTCGTAGCACTATAGCGATTTTTTGACTTTGAATCTATTTACCACAAAACTAGACTGAAAATGTTCTAACATGGAAGAAAACCATAATTAACAGCCTTAATTGTATTTAAAATTTAACTTTTTTTAATCAAATATTTAATGACAAAATCAATGCTAAACTATACAACTGTAACATGTCAATATGTACGTATAAACATAACTTTCGAATAAACTGCCTAACTTCCTAATTACTAATGAAGCGTCATAATTACTTGTGAACTCATGTTATTCACATAATTGACACAAAATCGTAATTTCGGACCTTCATGAAATGAATGTACATGTAAAATAGTCATTAATTATTGTGAATTGATTAATTATTAGCGAAATGGTCGTATAAAAATTATTAAAAACAAAATGATGAAACGTTGAAGACCTTTATTTACCCTAAAACTGTTTTAAAAAATTCACAAAAATTAGCCCAAACCCTACCAACAAAATTTTTGTACCAACAAAATAACAGAATTTCTAAATATATTCAATTATGATAAATGAAGTAGTGTATAACGACATTTAAACCAGAATCTATTGAACAGATTTCAAATCCCAACCAGATAATAGCATAAATGTAGAGAACAACTTTAAAAAAATAAACGAACAATCTAATTTATACAATTTAATATTATTATTATTATAATTTTTGAATGTAGTAAATCAGGGATGTAGACAAACATAAAGTGAATACTACGAAAAATCAGTATGGATTAACTGAAAATAATTGGCTCGCTAACTGCAAAATCTATCAAATTGCTATAAAGAATAAAAAATCCCATATTTAATATGTATGAAATAGCAAATAGCTGAATATACATACAATAAAATATTGGCTGATTTGGATTCTTTTTATGGACAAAATAGATTCGCTGATAGTCTTTCTGAAACGTTGTGATAAAACAAAGTCCTAGAAATATCACCCCGTTGGTTGGGAAGCGACGATCTCCTGAGCATGTGGCTTAAGGGAGATACTAGCGACCCGGCCGCATAACTGGGTAGGTGAACTCCCCTGACGTATAGACCCTAGGGTCAGCACATAGAGTGACAACCCTTCGATTTGAAAGTTCAAACAAGTAGGTAATAAAGTTAAACAAAAAAGAAATCCAAAACGTAAGAGTGATGGTACTTATTTAATGGAAAAATGAAATTCACAAAAAATTACTACAATGGGTGAATAATTACCCACGTTACTTCTGAATTAACTGCCAAACTTCCTACATACTAATGACGAAACTACATATAAACTAAATTTATTCACTTATGGACAAAATGTATATATATTTATTCGTACCTTGTTCATATTCTCCAATATTCAGTAATAATATACCTTAATAATTAATGCTAAATACTAGAAAACGACAAGCCTAAATGTTAATTTATAGTTTGCGTTTTCCTGTGCACATTCCTTGGAATTTGTCCTGCCCTTAATAATCAAGATTACTGTAAAGTGGAACAAAAAAAACAGTTAAACAGAAGCATAAAATTTCATCAAATTAAAGTCAATCACTTGTATAATTATAAATAGAATTAATTAGCTAATCTACACGTCAAATTTGACTGTAAAGTCCCTATTGTACAAAGTCCATTTTTTAAAACTCACTGGCCAGCTTCAAGTTGCTAGTTAACCTCCATAGTCTTGCCAGCAGCCCCTTAGTGTACGATCTTGCTTGTGTCTTTTCCTCCCATAGTTGCAAGTATCTACACTACAGCCAACATAGTCCTTCACAAAAATGTATACGGTGCCAGGCTCGTTCACTTTTATGGTACTTCAGCCTTACATTTATTTACTTTCCCTATTTTTAATAGAAGTTTCAAAATCTTAATGAGTATTTTTTTAACCGTTTGTAACAGAAAACTATTTTTTTTTTTTTTTGCAATTGAACGTTTACGGGTAGCGGTGGCCGCAAAAGGTACGGTGTTGGCATGGCACTTATCCACGGTATGGTAATGGTCCCGTTTTGTCAACGTACCATGTCTGTTCATATTTACAGAACGAAGAAAATTGTACTTTAGATAAAAATTTCAGAAATTGATTGAAAGTGAATTAGTATTTTGTTTCTTACGTTTACAAGAAAGCAATGAATCTCATTGCATCTTATGCTCTTTCTATTGGTGGAGGGAGTTTATGAAATATTTAATCGTGTGCATTTGAGACATTTCCTTTCATGCTAATTCATCATTATGCTAAATGCTACTTTCATTGCATTACGTTTAAGCCAAAAGGAAACAATTTAATTTAGATAGGGAGTTGAAAATATCTTTTTTCCAGGACTAGATCTTTCGTCTGGCTAATGTCAACAACTCACAATAAGTGACAAAAATATCGGTACCATTTATTTTGGTAATACACTTTAAAAGCAAATAATAAGTGGAAAGGAACGTAATTTGTAAAGTGAATGAGACTCACTGACTCGCACCAGGCTCACCTTTTTAAAAGATGAACCTTTTGAATTGAGTATGTTTCTTGTGAGGCGACAGACAGCGCAAATTGACTCAGGACGTCAGTTACATCTTCTGTCAATTTCATAAGGGGTCCCGAGCTTAAAGCAGGAATCAACTGGGACGGGTCGATAACCATGTTTTCACCATTAGCAGGGACGGTTAACTCGAATAATGCTAATTGCCAAAATCGTTTGCTCAGTTGAAAATTATGTATTTCACCCCCCTTTTCGCTTCACTGCACTGATAATTAACGAATGGATAACAACTTTTTTTGCGACAGACAAACATTATTCGATAAACATAAATCGCACGGTTTTTGTCTCAGCGTAATTGGCGTGAAAGATGTCAGATGTCGGTAATGGTAATTCTTCAATACCACTGAAATGACTCACCAGGTCGTTACTCAAAGGATATTTGACTCTGCGGTCAACTAAATTGCCGTTGGGAATGAGAAACAATCCTCACCCTTGATATTAGACATCCCTTTCACACATATAATTCTCTATCTGACATCCTATACTGTACACATTTTTCACATAACAAATCCCAGCTTTGTATTAATCCTATTTCCAAATTATTTAACATGTTAATATAATTAGATAATCAGGATATTTTAAACAACAAATTTTAAAAGTATTGTTTCAATTATCCTTATAAATACAATCATGAAATCATAAAATATTGTAATTAATATATTAGTCCTTTTGTTCAACGGCCTGTTGTCATCGTTCTGTTGGTAACGTAATTCCACGTTCGTAAAACTTCTGATCCTTGCCTGCAAAAACTTTGTTTCATTTAAACATTATGGCACAGAACGGATCAGGTGATAATCCGTTGGTGTTAGGTCGGGAGAATAGCATCTCCCCACACAACTCAGCTGAAGAAGTTGCTGACGTGTGTCCAAAGTTATCAGCGGTCTGGAGTTATCCTGGTGGAACCGAACAAATTTTCGATTGATCAGTGAAGTCCCTTTCTGCAATCGCTAGTTTGTCCAATTAAAGACTTCAGAATAAATTGTGGAATTATCTGGTAAAAGTTCTAAACACAGATTGTTTTGCAATTCCACCAAATATGGAGAACGGTTTTTGATGTGCTTTGAACAGGTTCATCTTTTAAACTCTTTATCTTATGTTTAACGTTATATAAACAATCAATTTCAACCCCAGTTATGGTTCGTTTAAAAATTTGATCACTGATGATGCGAACCCACAACACTGGAATCCATTTATCCGGTTTGAAAAAGAAAACCAAGTCGTTTCATGTGATCATCAACTGTTGAATTTGAAAAAAATTAACCTCACTGCGATTTCCCGCAGTTTCGTTATACGCAGATTTTCTGTAACTAGTGCCTAGTTCAACCGACCCTCCACCGCGTAGTATATCATATATACCGAATTTTTGCAAAGCAAAATTTAGTGAACCATTTTTGACCCTTTGCACGTCCTCTCCTTGCACGTCACATAACATTTTCCTGGCTTGCACTACATTTTTAACTTTAAAAAAATAGTCGTTCCGAGTCTTCTTCTTTGGAGACCATTCAAATTTTCAGAAAAAGCTTTGAAATATCAGCTATCAAAACAAATTATGAAAATAAGTTGTCGAATAAAAATATAATTAATTCCCACTTTGGAAATGAACGAACATTCCGAACGACTCGATCCAAATATGGAAAAAGAAATGTTAAATATTTTTACACAGTTTTGGCTATTTTAGTTATAAAATAGTAACGTTTAATAAATTTGCTATGTATTCAATTATGTAAAGTTTGGATTTTACTTGATTGTTCACTTTAATATTAAAAGGATTATATTATTTCATCTTGTTAATCGTAACCAAAAAGTGCATTATTAAACATTATTTGAGCCAATTTATTTAGATAAAATGTAAACAGCATACACGAGAGTTGAACAAGTTTGAATAAAATTATTTCCTTTCTTTTATTATACATAATTCCCAACCTTATTAAAATATGATTGTGTCCTTTTCAATTGTAAAAATAAAGTTTATCCCTATTAAAACTTTACAATACGAAGAATAAAGTTTGAAACAACTTATATTATAATAATGAATGTTTTTTTCTTGGAACTAAACCCCCCGCCTCACACATTCTGGTTTAATGTTTCCTAAATAATTGGCTCGACTTCCTTTTTACTTAAAAAACATTCAATGTATTATTTATTCTTTCAATATGTAAAGTTTTGTACTAAAAATGTTAATTTATGCATTGATGCTAAATAAATCTGTAAGGATAACGTTTGTATACTAAAATACTATCTAGTACTAGGAAATACTACTATTTAGTTTCTTCTCTTGTGATCTTTACTTCTTCGTTCTATATGTTCTATCATTCATTTTTTTAGTTATTTCATTCTTGGTACATTTACCTTTAATAATCCTACATATTCATTAATTAATACTGTTTTTTATTATTTCTTACGTTCTATCTTTCGTTTTTCATACCTACTTTCATTCATTTAAATATACTTAATACAGAACAAGTACAAACATACAATACATATTATACAACAAAGTACAAAAATACAATTCTCACCGAGTGCTCAATATAGATACTTGTTAAATGACATCACATTTCCTATCAATCATAATAATTCTTAATTAGTATACCGAACCTAACTTTCTTTTTAATATGTGTTATAATTTGACATTTTTTAAATTAATTAACAAAAAGAACCGAACAGCCAAAAAACATCCGACAGGACTCAATTAATCAAGGCTTGATGTGGCTGTCCCAAAAAAAGGGGCAGATTGATTTCAATCGAAGCACCCTGTATAACTTGTATGAGCTAGGGCCGGCAACTAACACCAAACATCCCCCGCCACTGAAAACCCACTCTAACTTTATAATGAACGCCACGTACACCCGAGATAATTACACTGTCTGAACCCGATCGGTATTCCTTGCCGTTATCCAACTGATTGAAACCAGCGACCATCTTCTAACCATGAAACTACGGCAGTTGAGTGTTTAACAGAGTTGAACTTATAACACTGAAACTTCTAAAGTGCTATTTATTTATTAAATTTTCACACATAACCGCTATCTTTACACCTTCTTGTTTCCTGCTTCAAAATTCTAGCGAATGATATGAAACAGTATTTAATTAAACAATTTGATATATAATAACAATTTTTGATATACAATAATGTTCCTATTATGGTGTTTTTGTCTATAATGAAGAAATTGTTTAAATGAATGATAAAAAAACAACGAAGGTCCACTAAAATATGCACTTGAATCACCAATTTGGCAGTTGATGATCTATGTTGGAAACGTCGGTGGCTGCAACGCTAAGGTCGATTCATATCTACCACCAGCGTGTCCAGCACGTAGCGTGGCAGACGCGGCACATGCTGGTACGTGCCTGCACTGACACGCTCCGCAAACGTTCGCTAAGTATGAACGTTCCTACATGTTTTGTATGTGCTGGACACGCGATGTGCTGCTAGATATGAATCATCGACCTAGCCGCTCATCGCTGTAAGGTAAAGGACCAGGGTTCGAATCCAGCGGCTCTACATTCTAACCCGACATACTTACAAATGGGCTTTTTTCAAAAATACCGGTACCCCGAGGGTTGGTATAACCTCTGCTGTTGCGAACCCTCGTAAAAACAATTAACTATGGCTTTCCTTCCCTGTCTCTCAATTTTTATTACCTTAATCTGTAACGTTTAATCCTTCCAAACACCACTAAAATAAGCTACCGCGTATTAAAATACACATTCAAACTGCAAAACCTAATCTGAGTTTTGGTGAGACTCAACTGTTCTCGACATACTGCTGTAAAACTATGTACAACTTATGGTTGGGAAGCCGGCAAGACGTTTTTTTACCTTGACGTCCTCTCTTTATTCACGCTAATGAATACTTCTTCCACAGAGTTTCATGGATATACTACCCAAATTAACCTAAAGGTTCGATAGACCTTTGGATTCTCGATATTTCACATAGACGGTGTCTATACATGCTTAACCACTCACACAAATAAATACATTCACAAACTAGGATAATCACCAATGACTTCTATATAAAATAATAGTATATATATCCTCTGAATAATATATAATAGAATATATAAATATCCTAGACTAGTTGGGTATTTCTAAGCGTATATTCCATCACTCCAACGTTCACGCTAATAAACATCTTGTCAAAGACATTGCTTAATGCACAAGCAAATAATAAAGACAAAGAATGAAAAAAAAGTGAGTGTGTTTGAGAAAGATAGAAAGAGTAAAGGAGAAAGTCAGAGAGCGAGAGAGAGAAAGATTTCTAAAAGACTTTCCTTATAACTCTTCTTGATACATCAGCTCTGACACAAAATGTGAGTGAGAGAGGAAAAGTGAGAGTATGTGTGTGTGTGTGTGTGTGAGAGAGAGAGAGAGAGAGATAATGAAATAAACCAAATGTATCACTGCTGAGACTTAGTGAGTTAGAGAAAGGTAAAGAGAGTAGAGAGTTACTGAGAGTGAGATAGTTTGCGTAAGGCGAGTTTGAGTGAAGAAAGAATAAGAGACACATAATTACTTTGTACGGGCGATTGAAAGTGAACTTATGTGGGTGGCGAGAGAGAATGACAATGAGAGAAACAACGTAAGGTAATTAGGGACAGATAGATAGATCTACATTGAAATAGAAAGAGCGAGAGAGAGAGAGAGAGAGAGAGAGAGAGAGTATGAGAGACAATGTGGGAAAGAGAGAGGTAAAAAGTGATAAATAGATCGAAAGTGAGAAACGCAGAGATTTTAAGATAGAGAGAATGAGACAGAGAGAGAGAGAGAGAGAGAGAGAGAGAGAGAGACTGACAGACTGACAGACTGACAGAGAAAAGCATGCAAGAGAGAAGAAAATAGAAAAAGAGATAGAACATCGGTAAATAGATAGATAGAGAGAGAGTGAGAGTCACAATGAGAGAAAGAGAGAAGGAAGAGAGGGATTGATAGATAGATAGAGAGGAACTGAGTGACGCAGAGGTGGTAAGAGAGAGAGAGGGAGAGAGAGAGAGAGATCTTGCGTTTGTATGTGAGGGAACATAACATTATGTACAAGTGTGAGTGTTTATTATACACTTAGTCCTTTAAATGCCTCTGCATATGTGCGTAGAGAACATTTATGTGTGTGCTGGGGTCAAGTAAAATATGTTACACATGATACGAAGTGCAAGATTTTTCCGTTTTATTTTTTATTTATTATTTTTTATTTTTTTTATTTATTTATTTTTTTATTTTTTTATTTATTTTTTTTTTTTTTGGATACAACATATGTTTGTACATTAATTCATCAAAACCCGATATAAAAAATTTCATACATCTCTAAACATACACAATAATCTATTAGTACAACATTTATCACTTCCAACCCTACCTGAAAATCCACCAAGACGATTGAAGCGAAAGAGGGGACCCGAGACCTTCTCATTGAGTGAACATTGAACAAGATATGAGCGTGAAGGAATGGGCATCTCTCCTATAAAAGACTCAAATGACAAATTCAACATATTTGAACATATTTACTTAATACAATATTTGTAGTTGTAAATATGAAATAAATGTAATTTAAAAAATTTGGATAACAGGCAAAATTCCCAATAATAAAATGTCATTTATGTTTTTAAAATTATACAAGTTTCATGTAGTATTTCTTTGTAAGAAATTTCAAATAAGATATCCAGGTAGGAAGAAAAAAGTCTGTCAGGAAGGAATAACAAATTCGCACAACATTTGTAGTGTAAAGGTTATGCACAGTGGACGACATTTCAGTAATACGTGTCCCTTGCTGTGGAGAACCTCCTTTGGAGACACCTTTTTTCCCATTTCCCTTTTACCTATACATCTCAGCCATATATATTTCATTCAAAACGACGCCCCCTTATACCCATCTCTAGCCATTATGGAGACCTTTTCAATTCAACCTAAACAGAACGCTGTCTCATACACTCGGAAGCTTCTTTTCCTTTTCGGCCTCAAAAGAAAATTTTCATTCAGCTGTACGCAAAAAAACTTGTTGTTTCTGTACGCGTGTCGAGCGTGGTCCGTTTTTCTCGTCCATTTACAAGAGTTTTGTCTAACAGGATCGAACGAAAATAGACGAGAGACAATTTTATTCGATTTGTATAAATTGATTCTTGTTCTTCTACCGATGGGATAACGGAAAAACAACAAAAGCCCTTTGTAACAAAAATGAAAGTACACATTTCTGAAGATTGTTCGTAGGAAAGTTTTAGACAAAACATTCAAAGAACACTTCTCGACAGCTTCCCCTCCAAGAAAAAGCATTTGATCCTTACAAGAGAATCAGTTCAGTCCTGGCCCAATACGTGACATCACCTTCAACGAGTAGTTCAGCACATTAACGAAAAATCATCAACAACTTTTTCCAGATACAGATTCGTTTCTACTAGTACTAAATTTTACCTTAAAAAATCAAACGTGAAAAATCAATTCGACCAACAGGTATTGTGGTTTCTTTTCAAATACATCATTCTATGTAATGTGTGGTGTTTAGTGACCGTTAGTTAAGGTTATTCGGCGATCGTGAGATGCGGTCTGGTGTGACGTAGGTTTTAGAAAAACATTTCTTTATCGTGCCAATGTTTCGATAACACATATCATCACATATAAAACACTCACAAAACATATAAAACAATCATCACATTCCATACATCCAACATTCCTACATAGTCTAATTCTTCAACATTTTGGTTTTACTTTCCCTAATTATCCCCGTCTATATAATCCTGAAAAGATAATCAGACCGAACCATTCCCTGTTTCGAAGACGAACCTAAAATCTGGCCAGAAAACAAACAAAGTTAACGATAAAAAATATAGATATATAGAGAGAGATAATTTGATACAAAAAATGGCAATGTTGAAGAAAAAGAATAAGGACGTTCGTACGTCTTGTCGACTCACGACAGTGAAGATCAAACGATAAGTTGATGCTTATCTTGATTGGAGTCTGGGAGCCGCTCGCCGGACGAAGTCAAAAGTGCGTTCCTTCGTACCCGTCGGAAACCAGAGAGCGACTGACTGTAGACATCTGATGTACCTTCGTGCGTACAGGTTGAAACCCAGGGAGTGACTGTCTGAAGACAGCTCCTGTACGTTCGTGCGTACAGGTCGAAGACCAAGGAGGACGCAATGAAAACAGCTCGTGTACTTTCATGCGTACAGGTTGAAACTTAGGGAGCGAATGGCTGTTTTTACGACGTCTTGCTTAAAATGACCTGCTTCTCCCTCCAGCGTCTTGATCCTTACAAATTTTCTGTTTTCACAATTCTTCAAAATGATAAATTTAAGATAACAAATGACAAGATTTCCCAACCAACCATTAATAAATAAAAATGTTTACATTGGCGTAAACATTCCCCATTTTTTCCTATTTTCAGCTCCTTTCATCTCAAAGAAGACGACTCCTCATGTAAAAATGTCTTTCTATTCCCGACTTCCCGCCCCACCCCTTCAAAATCCAACGTATAGAAACATAAAACATCAATATCTCACTGGTACTCTCAACCCGACACACAATAATGGCACAATTGCGCAGAAAACAACATTTTGAGTAGAAATAATTTGATTGAATATAAAAAATATTTTTTTGCATTGTATAAATTAACTTTTTTCCACATCCTACATGTATTTTTTAAATATAAACAATGTTTGTAAATCCCAGACCCTGACGATGATCCCTATAAAGATCGAAATGTTGGCACGTTAAAGAAAATGTTTTTCTGAAACCTACGACACACCAGACCGCATCTCACGATCTCCGAATAATCATTCTATAAGATCAGTTCGGGAAATTCAATGTTTGAGCCCGAAATATACTTTTTCCATTATTTAATAATTTTACAAATTAATTTTGCTGCCGAACTACCAACGTTGGTCAATCCCTTGGAACCGACAAAACTTCGAAATTATGAGACTAATTTTTATGAAATTGATTGTGCGAGTTACTTTCTATTTGATCCCATTTGAATTTTATTCCAAACGGATTAACACATGCGCATGTGCATGCACAAAATATCAGGAAGCTATCCTCCCACCCATTGGGCTTTTTTGTACTCCATTGAATTGAATTATTAAAAAGAAATATCACTTATTTACATTTAGTCCTAGTCAGTTAAAATTAAGTGACCTCTACTAACCACGCCATTACCCTAAATGGATATAATTAAATTTATGCACGTTTGAGAATATACCAACAACAATTCATTAATTCGTCTGCGCTTTTTTTCATAGTTTTCATTTATAGTTTAAGAATATTGATTCTTTTTTGCCAACCTTAAGAAAACCAACGTACTTACACTTCAACGGTGATATCAAATGGGACTTACCTGAAACAAAGAATAAATTAGTAAATTGCTGCTCAAAAACATATCTAAACGATTAAATGCACAATATAAAATAAAACAATGATCGTGTAAATTGACCCATGGAGTTTTGAAAAAGATTTTTCTGTGTAAATTCCTTGGAAAAAGGGGATAATGTGAGAGTAGCCATTTTGGAAAACTGTCGAGGAAAGGAATAATCCGGATAGGGGCGTTTCCGGGTGTTGTTTCATGGCAATTGGCCCTGACTAGTAGTCGGGCACAAGAGGTGTCGATTCAGCGGTTGTTAGCCCTTTGGGTGCCTCAACTCTCCAGAATGAGTGGAAACTCCCATCGAGTGGACCGGCCAAATTCGAGGGGGAAAATCAATCCTGTCATGCCTGCCGAACCGTCAGATAGGAATAGTAAACAGGAATAGCATTATAAAAGGGTCCCATGTAGTCTCATAAGGCGTCTTCTTTAACCCTTACAAATTTGACAGTCATGTTTATTATTATAAGTTTGCAATATTAATACATCTGCACATATGTACCCCTTCAAACAAAAACACAAAAATCTATATTACAATAATAATAATTGTATACAAGGTAAAAGTTACACTATGCAATTTATACTCATCATAAGATTAAGATTTCTTTGAAAAAGTTTGTCTATCTATTCTGAATATCTTGGATCAATCATGAAAAATTATGGTTATAAATGATGATCCGGCATGATTCCGGTACAAAAAATTAATTATTATTCTTTCACTGTTGATATATTAACACTTTGTTTATGTTATTAAAAGCCTATTACAAGCAAAACATTAATTAAATACCAATTAGACCCACTTTAACTAGATAACGAATCAAGATCACTATCGATGTATGGTCCTCGTAGTCTGACTCGTAGAAGGGGGATTAACGTCACACGATTAAGTATGATCGAGCACGAGCACCTGCTTTTGAGCCAATGCCCGCATGTAGAGAAAAGTCATTCGTTGGCTCTTTATAGAGAGCGTGTAGGAATGCCACCCAATATGAGAAGTGTTTGTGCACGGCAGCGAGTATTTGGGTCCCTTGTCGATTTTCAGAGCATCAAGGCTGTTGTAACGCATGTAGTTCTGATAAATATAACGTTTTGTGTTTGCGTGAGAGTGAGTGTATTTATCAGGGTGAATGTGTAGTATGAGGACCAATGGGGGAATATTGTAAATTACTTAGATTGCTTAAAAATTCCGTATAATTTCATTAACGCAATTTTGCAACCAATAAACTCTTTAAAGCTGTGATTATTTATTACCCTTCATTTTATTCTAATTAATTATTGTTTTTAAATAAATTGGTACGAGGATCGAAAAGAAATTATTGAACAATAATCGTTTCCGATGGAAAATCTCCCAAAATGTTTCCAATTTTTACGTTAAAATGAAGCCATCAAAAACCTAAAATTTTAACTAACCTGCTAACTTTTAAATAAATAATTATCTTATTAAATACTAGTTATCGTTATTGATCAATTCGAATCTGTTTCTTTCAGGTTTCAGGCACTGGTCAGAAATGTATTAGGTTTAGCCTCACTTAACCAATAAGATCATCCAATTCTTTGTATTTCCTTGTTAAACAGACTTTTTGTAACAAAAATGATTCCGGTGGTAAATAATTAATACATAAACGCAAATTGAAGTTTCTTAAGTACTTACTTTTCGACTTTATTATTGAAGACCGTCTAGGATGACCTTAATATTTAAATGGGGCGGATTGCTTTCACGATAGCTTTTACAAATAAGGATAATTAGCAGGATGATAAACAATCAATATTTACAGCGGAAAATTGAGATCCAACTTGGATGTCACGCGACACAGCCTTTAAACGACGGACATGGAAAAATGTTCTCATGAGCCAACAAACATAAACAGGAACAGCCAAAAAAAACTTTTATAATCGAAATAATAATTAAAAATTAATATATTCTCCGTTTCAGTATCAGCGTCAATGGTTCTCAGAAGACAAAATCCCACAGTTTTAGTATCAGATCTTTTTTCTAATATAGGATCAGCTTAATTACAATAAATTATCACTTGTGTTCTCGATATCATTAATTTCATTATAATAGAGTGGATTTTGTAGAGATTGTAAAGGATACTTGTGCATATTTAGCTTTTATAGATAATGACTTCTAAAAGCTCAACTGCATAGGTCTGCCTATTTTTATAAAATCTAACTGTTATTAATATCTAGAATATATTAATAACCCATCTAGAAGGGGATCGTGTATACACCTCGATTAAGAATAGGCCATGTGAGGTTGACACGCGGACACTTACTTTTGAGCCAAACCCCGCATGTGCAAGGCATGCAGAGAAAGGTTGCTCAATGTGTCCCACATACGTGAAGGGTGTCATTTCTTAGCTCCGAATAAGGGACGAGTAGGAATACCCCCGACATAATAATTGTGCTCGAGCACAGCAACGAATCTTGCCGATCACGATTTCTGGAAGAAACTGGTGTTATCTGTATATTCAGATCTTTTGCGTTTATATCTTGTAATCCTATCAATGTACTAAATGTTTTTAACTGTTTCGGGGGTATGTGTGTGTAGTAAAGAGTGTCGATGGGGGTAGATATTGTAAGTATAATTGTTCGCGTTATAAATGGTGATGGAAGGATGTTTGGTACTCTATCACCCTACTAGTAGTGAAAAGTATGAGTGTGTTTAGGTTAAAAGTACACGCATTGGGGGCTGAAATGACCTTATTGTCGATAGCGCCTTGAACCCAATTTCGATGGTAGTATGGATAAAACCAACGTCTCAGGTCCACCAAAACACCAAAGTGGTTGATTCTCGTGGCTTTCTGCGAGAATTCATAGATTCGGTTCTGCACATGTTCACAAATGCATATATGGGCAGAATTGAATCTACGCAAACATAAAAACAAATTTAACTCTTATTTTAGTAGCAAAGGGCAATCAATACAAAAGATTAAACAAGTTTTTCCTTGGTATGTACATGGTGTTAAAGGCCGAAAATATTTCGGTGAAAGAGAGAAATTTTGTTATTAAAAAAAAAAAATGTTGTTAGTATTCGAAAAAAAACCATATAATAATAAATAATTAGCGTATGAGCGTGAATAACCATATAACCTTAAGTTTAACTAATACTTAGTCACTAATTGGGTGCGTCTTTACTCGCGAATGAATCGAATATCGATATGCAAGATGATTTGATATATTGCTACTGACTTTTATTAATCATCCGATCATCTCAATGGTATCTATTTTGCTCGTTTCAGATTTAAAGCATCATCAGATTGCCAGCATTAGAACGATATCCTGATTTAAAAGACTGAATCCAAAATTGATTATCTTTATTAGATTAACGAGGTTAAATTTTATTATCTATATTTTTTTTTAAATCAATAGCGTATTTTTCTACCCGGTAGTGAAAGTGCTGAGGGGAGGTGTGGGCTGCAGGTTGTTTTATAGACGGTACATCCACCGTCATTTGTACACCGAGTCCTGTGAGGATATTTCGCACCTTAGAGCGTTGAAGTGAAGATAGTGCGCCACACGTGCGGCAACCGACCACAATTGCATAATGCTTTCCTACCATAGGAGATGAGTAACAGACGAAATTAAATTTCCGCCCTGAATGCCGTCATATATGGAGCGTGAAGCGCTGGAGGAGAACATTTTCATGTCTGTCCCAACCGGTTATGAACATTATGGATCCGAGGGGACAAAGTTTTCTTCTGGCCCCTCTCGACTATCACTCCACTCCGCCTCACCTTATCCACAAAATGTTCAGAAAATGCCGGCGGATCCCTGAGAAACAGATTAAAACAGAACTTTCCTTCCCCCTGCTCTAATTTCCGAGTAATTAACGGATTAGATTCGTAATTGTTGATGCGGAGATTTTTTAATTTTGCCGAAAGAAAAGGCCGGTGAGAGAGTGGGATCTATTATGAATGGTCGGATGGTAGAACAGTTTTTCTTTTAATTTCCAACCCTTGTTTATTGTGTCAGTGGCCTCCGTCTAGCATGGCATAACGAACAAAGAAATCTGCCGCTTGTGGAGATATTGTCGCTTTGACAAAGAAAATATGTAATTTTTTAAAAGGCTTCCTTTCTTTTCTCATTCACTTGATTATACCAAGTATATTATAATTGTATTAAATGATCAAGAAAGAGGCCACAGTTTACAAACGTTTTTACAAAAAAGGGATATAATTTTCCAATATTATAAATAACACATTTAATGTATTGAACACGTATTTACTCTTTCGTAACAAGCACACTTATACCTGTCTTAACTACCTAATAATAATTAATTCATCTCTTTTTTGACGCAAAACTTTGTTTTATGCAGTAAAATGTAAATAGCATGAGTACATTTTTAAATCACAATCGTATGAATATTTTATAAACAATTACAAAAATACCTAGACAATAAGTACATTTGTAATTATCTTAAATTAATCGATTAATCATAATTATCGTTAAATTTTAATTTAATATTTTAACAATAACAGATTTTTCAAATAAAATTATATATTTATTTAAAAACTCTTCCTTTATACGTCTTCTCTTTCAAGTTCGAAGCACAGTTATGTGGTTTTTTTTTTGGGGGGGGGGTTTAAATTTTATAGAGATATGTATTGCAAACTGCTCAAAAATGAATAGGGTTATTTGCAATTTATTCTTATTCTATTAATTTTAATTAAATTAACCGATATATTCTTGTTTGTTTGATAAAACAACATTGAAAATACGAGCCAAAACAAACAAATGTTAATCCTCATTTTTAATAGCAGTATTCTGAGAATGAGTCATCAAATCCCCGCCAGATCGTAAATTAAGTACCAGATGTACCAACCAAGGCCTTTATCAAGTTGTCCTCACATCTATGCCCCTTTGAGTCGACCTGCAGCAGCTGACCGCCACGGGCAACTCAGGAGAATATGGTGCAACAAGTGCATAGAAGAGAACATCAATTGGAATGCTGTTACGTATATTGATGAGTCGCGTTTCTGTTTGGATGCTGGCAGCAGGCAACGAAGAATCCACCGAGATCAGGGGATGCGTACAATTCCCCAGTTCATGCTCCCTTCAGTGCACTTCGGAGGAGGCGGAGTAATTGTCTGGGCCGGGTTTACACGAGGACGAATTGGATTCCGTATGGTTGAAGGCAACCTCACCACAGTCCGTTATGTCGAAGAAATTATCGAGGAATACAACCCTCAAACAAGGAATCTCATTGGCAGGGATTTTCGATTCCTGGATGACCATGCCAGGCCTCATAGAGGTAGAGTTGTTCATCACTATCTGGAAATTTCCTATCTGCCCTTCCCCCATGTCTCCAGACCTCAAACCCATTGAGCACATGTGGGATGCTTGCAAAGAATTTTCGATCGCCATGCACAGCCAGTTGACCTGCTACAACTGAGCATGCAACATCTATGGAGTGAAATTCCTTATGAAATTAGTGACAGTTTTATTAACAGTATGCCTAACAGGTGCTCAAAGGTTTTAGTTAACAGAGGACATTATACATGGTATTAATTGTGTCCAATAAACAAATTTACGGAATTAAAACAATTTATTTTGTTATTTTCCAAAATCCCTTAATTAAATTTTTCTTCAGAAAAACGTAATCATTTCTAATAAATTTTAAAACATTTTATAATAAAAATAAAATAGAGAAAGTAAATATTACAAAATTGGTAATATCCCTATTCATTTTTGAGCAGTTTATATTGCATGACTGGAGCGGATCCCAGTTATTGTCCTATCCAGAGTGGTCCAGCTACCAATGGGAGGAGTTTTTTTATATGTCATAACATTGATATTGTTGCAATATGCATACCGCCGATCGATTTATTGTTGCTTATTCAGAACAACAAATAGCTCCGTCATTAGCGCAAGATTATTTCTGTGTCTTCTTGTTGAGGTTAATATAAATGTTATATTCGTACATGAATCCTAATGATAATAATTTACCATAATGCATTATAAATATTTCCGTTTTATATGGATTAATAATTTATCATGATAGTTTATATATTCGTTAGTTTTGTTTGTCATTACCAACATTCCATTGTTCAGGTGTTATAATTAATAAATCTCACCATTAAAGGATTGAACAATCCTTCTTCATTACTTCTTTTGTAACACCCATTGTTATACCTCTGTTTTTTTTACCTTAATAATTATTAATTCATCATTATACTTCATAAATTTTTTAGTTGTCACCAATACCCCATTGTTCATCACTAAGTTGTTTTTTCCAAAGATTTTGTGCGATCCAGTGTAATAATTTTATAAATCTCACCATTAATGATTCAACATTCTTTCTTTAATATATTTTTTTAACAACCCTTATACCTTCTTTATCTATCTTAGTAATTAATAATTTAATATGGTACTTTATACAGTACTTAGTTTCGTTAGCAATTACTAGCATTCTATTGTTCATCACTGATTTTTTTAAAGATCTTGTGAGAATGAATTGATCAGTCCTTGTTTAACTGTTCCTGCTGTACCTCTCTTATCTGCTTTAAAAATTATAACTAATTTATAAATCGGGGTTGATGGATGTGTCTGCTCATTGGGTCCGTCTTTACTCGGTGGTTTGCAGAATTTCTCAAACGCGTTTCGGCACTGAGCCAACATCAGGGATGAACTAAACAGAAACCCTGAAGATGACGTAATGCCGAAACGCTTTGAGTATTTCATCATACCACCGAGTTAAGACGGACTCAATAAGTGACCTTATGCCAGATCCAGCATGACTATAAATTTCTAGTTTAGCTATACCACGATTCAATTATTCATCAGTAAGTTTTAATTTTTTTCAAATATTTTGTCGGATCAACTGGTTTTATTTTATTATAGATCGCATTATTTAACAGACTGTGCACTCATTCTTTTGTAACCTCAACCCAGATCGTTTTTTTACTCAACCATGATATAATTTTAGTTGAAAGCACTAAAACAGGAAATTTGAATGTAGATGATAAATACTTTAATTCCATTTTACAAAAATTAAACGTGATTTAACTATGGGAAAATCCATACTTAAATCAGTAAGTTTAAACTTTAAACTATGCTACGACTCTTTAATCATCATTCTAGATTGGTCTATGATGAAATGATAGGTCCTGTATTGATTAAGATTATTAATTAACATTTTATATTATGTGATTTTTTATTAATATGTTTTCATGAATGGAGGATTAAAACGGTATTTATCTTTAAAACTAAACAAAAAGCAATCCGATGAAGCCCTCCCGGGAAACTAATTGATATATTGCATGAGGAAACAAGATCGTTTTCACGAAAAGTGACATTCTCTGTATTCATCCGTCGCCCTCTGTCATATTTTTTTTATTTCTATTATTGTAGCACAATGAAAGGTCTAAAGGTGTTTCAATTTCCTCTCACTCTATACTAATTTTCGTTTAATTATCACCCCATCGCCCTTTTGCCCTTTGCCATTCAAAGAATATTGAATTATGAAAAAGCGGTTTGTATTCTCCGTCTGCCTTGACATATTTCACAGGGGTCGACGTGAAAGGAAAACACGCTTATCTGAATGTTAAAGGGACAGACGAACCTGAACGAATTACAAACGGGCTTCCACCCTTTTCATTGAATCCGTATTTGTTTAATTTTCTCGCAGATAATAATACCTATACGTAATTTTGTCGTCGGCAATGATAAAAATCCAATTGGCCTTCGTCGGATCGTAGTTCTATCAATAATTCTATAAACTCTGAGAATAAAATATGGTTTATCACAAATTCCTTTACCTTTCAAACAATGATCTCCGTGCTGTAGATCGTTTAGATAGCTAGATCTAAACTACCTACGTTCCGACAAAATTGCTCCACTGCAGATTCTGTTTCACGCTTGACATGGTATTGCCGATATAGAAACTATTTGTCAAAGGACAGAAACGAAACTTATTTAACGGGAATCACATGTGATCCTCTGTACTGGCGTTCCTCGGGGAACCTCCACCCTGTAAGGACATAAACTTGTTAGCCTTTCGCAATAAATGACGTTTTTCTTGAAACCTATCAAAAGAAATCTTTTACAAATTGCGACTTGAATCCTCACTATTTAAGATGGTTGAAGCGAAGTATGCGCGGTGTGCAAAACTGGTTGGCAATTTATTAGTTAACCTGCCTATTTATCACTTTAAAAAAATTGTCTCAAGGCTTACACAAAGATGCAAATGCCTAGCGTTAGATAAGCGTGAAAAATTGTTGTAATCTTGCAAATTAAAACGGGATTAGCTTTCTCTATGTAACACCAACTATATAGAAATGGTCTGCTGGAATAGTGGAATGGTCAATCTTCATGATATTCCATTCATTTATCTCGGGAAACAAAGATAACCTGATCAAAGCATGGATCAGTCCCGCTGATTAACGCTCATAAAATATAAATCAAAGAAAAAATTAAATAGATACGGATCAAGCAGACCGACTACAGCTATCAGTTATCATTGTATAAGGTAGAGATGTAGGCCAAATTCAGCACATGAAAAGTTAAATTGTAAGATTTATCTATGTGATCTGCGGGATGATAGACCTGTAATTTTGATCTACCTCTATCTTTGATCGGTCCTTCTACTTTTCAATTAGTATAAGCTTTTGAATGGTGTAAATAATGTAAATAAAATGTTATTAATTTGTGAATTTATGAGTTGTTTAGTGTTAAATTTGTTAGATTTGTATCATTCCAAGTTTTTAAGTATGTTCATTTTTCGTACATTTTGTATGTCGCGGAACGGTTTCATGCTATTCCGTATAGTTGGAACTGGATGGCGCAATGGAATGTGACCCCAGCCCTCTTATAAAAGCGACTAGACTTCACAAAAACACACAGATACAACACGTACATTAAACGCGTCTGACAGACCAACACAACGAGGATTGACATCGGTAAATTATAGATGAAATATTAACTCTATGCGCATTTTCGGTATCCTTTGTACAAACGTCACATATTAATTTTATTAAAATTTGCTCAACACGCTGATGCAAATTTATAGGCAGCGAATCAGACAGTCCAGTGACTAAATAAATGAAATGAATAAAAAGTGATTAAATAATAAATAAATAAAGTCTATGAGAAAGTGTATATTATAGGAATTATAGGCTACACGGCATCAGATAAACGAAACGACAGTTTAAAAAAAAAAAAAAAAACGGTGCTGCTTTTTTTCAAAGAAGTGGAAGATAAAAATAATTAACAATAAATGCATGTACATTAACTTCATATTATATATATATATATACCTCAAGCGTGTTTCTCTAACCACGACAAACTTTCCTGTTTGTAAATATTATGCTTGACTGATAGCGAGTGACAAGTGTATACTTTGCTTACTTTATATACTTTACTTGCAAGTTTACTTATATCGGTGTGTCATTTATTTCAAATAAAACGAAAAAATTAAATAAATAAATAGTAACGCGTTGAAGTAATGAACATTTATGTTGAATCTAGGGCTGTTCGTTGTTTTATTGTTCTTTTCAACACTGAAAATATACTTCCGAAGGCTATAGATATGTACGTTTCTAACATAAAATAAACAAACAAATTCAATTTTACTTTCTAAAAAGAAATTTTGTTGACAACATTGCTGGCTAAGAATCGTTAAGTAATGGGCATGTATATTAATATTATCGAAATTAAATTAAAAAAGATTATCCCATTATCATATTGAATTTCACAGTAAATTAAGTTTTCACTAAATATATTTAAACTTTAAATAATAATTTAATTAATTTAGGTCTGTTGGAAACGGCGAGGCCGAGGGGTTAGGGCGTCAGACTCGTATTTGTCTCGATAGCGGTTCCGGGTACAAATCTCGGCATAGCCCATGGATTTTTAATTGATTATAATACAAAAAAATTATTGAAAAGTGGTTCAATCCTTCGTCCTCGACATCTCAACAACCTGAGACGTTAACCTCACCTGTATGAGATTACTTCACTTACTTTACAATTTAAGTCTGTATTTTTTAAATAGTCAACCTGTGTTGAAATCCATAAATTTATTCTTGAACTATAAAATGGAAAGCGCAAAAGATCAATAAAAACACAAAAGATCTTAACCCGATGCTGCAACTTTGATTATTGAGGTCAAGTGGTTTCATCTTAAAAGTTCACCCACAAAACTGTTCATAATAAAACTGTATTTTCAGTATGGCTTCAACATTCGGCTATGTCTGACATATTCCCCTGCCCCATAAGTCTAAGGATAGTTTTTTTCTCGTTTTTATCCTCACCGAAATAAATAAAATTCGGAAACAAATGAAACGGGTACAGCAAACACCAGGGTGGCTGTGACATGGGGGACAAACGGCTTCCTTTCCTTCTTGTTTATGAGGGAGCTGTCACCATCTTTGCGGGAACACTTACGGATAATAAGGGCGAACCAGACATAAATCACACTGCCATGCAAGTCACCTGTTTGTGCTAGTAATGAACTAACGAATATAATTAATGAAGAGTCATGATTCACGAACACCCCTTGAAGTTTTATCTTCCATACAATACAATTGTTTTGGTGGTTTGTCACGATTCTAACCAGGCCAAATTGTCTTTTTTTATTTAAGAAAACCATATCCGTCACACATTGTGCTTGTTTTTAAGACAAATTTCAAAAATCCCAATACAACCTTACTGGTAGAAGTGATGATAATGACAAACATAAAATGAAAATCTACCAACAAAAGAAATCAAAATGTAAATTACTAGAAATTCTGTTAGAAATGAAATACCTGTGAAAAAAATAGTTAAAATCAAAACAAATGAATATTTAAATTAAAACACAAAATCTTGTATATCATTGTCACAAATGAGTTAAACATTAAAAGTTAAAAGGAGTCGGCCAATATTGGTCTATTCTACGGTAATCTCTACAATTGTCTAGACTCTAGAGCTTTTCATTAAACTTTAAGCTTTTTAACAGATTCCAAAGCTTTGTTATCCCCATGTGTATCCTTCAGGCTGTGGCCTTTTCTCTCTCCCTATAGCAGGCGTTTCAGCTGTTTCAAAAAAGAACAAGTTCCGGTGTTTCTGCTTCTTCCCGGCCATATTTTTACAAGCTTGTTTCTGCAGCTCCGAGTCTATACCTCTGGAGACTGCAGGTTCAGTCAGCAGTATTACGACCATTTTAGTTTATCACCCAGATTAGTAATTCCGCCATTAGTTTCTGAGATGGTCCTTTCATTGACTTTTTGGTCAGTGTCCTATATTTTCATTGAACCGAGGACGTTCTATTTTATGACGCCTTAGGGTCGATAGGTGAACTTTCCTTGGACAATTTATCAGCCTATTTGTTTCCCCTTTGGCTAGCATGTCCAGTCATCAAACAAGGGTAACTTAACCCCACCTAAACTCAAAACTGAAATGGCGAAATCCCGACACGGGTCTGACTAACAAAAATTAGCGAGGATAGGTAGACCAAAATGTTATGTAATTATGTAACTATAAAGGCGGCTCCAGACATGCTGATTTCGCCGAATGCCGCGCAAATTTTCGCCAAATCCCGACTAGTGTGGCTGGACGCTCCGCTATTCGCTGAACAACATACGGTGCTCGCCGTGCTCGGCTTTTAGATGGTTTTTTGTCCGCTTCAAAGGGCACGAATATTAGTGAAGTAATACTCTCAAACCATCCACACATTCGAGAATCAACTATAACTGTTTAACCTACTGTCAACTGTTATCAAAATCAACAGCAAGCATATACTTCTATTTAATACTATTTATTTTTCATTAATAAACGATTGCTAACTAGTATAGATGTTTTAATTTACAGAATAACAATTGTTTTTCTTATTAGGAGTGGATTGGCCCAATGCAACAGTTGAGTTCCTCGATGGTTACGAACAGAAGCTTGTCTTACAAATCATAAATTGTTTTATAAATAAAGCATTAATTAAAAATATAAAAATATAATTAAATATATTTTTTCAATTAGTTTGTAGTCACTACACAAAATAGTAATCGCAACTGCAGCAATGACAGTTTCCTTGTTGTTCATCACGATTTGTAGTAAGTTGAGGATTTCCGCGGCATTTGGAAAATACGTATTCCCTGTTTCCGCAACAACTAGGAGGTTATACCAAACCCGCATGTGTATATACGTAGGCACGCTATTTCGTGAATGCCAAGACGAGTATCTAGACACTTGGGAATTTTTCGGCGGCAGTCGGCTTTCGGCGAAAACAGCATGTCTGGGCCGCCAGGGTAATTTTGTTGTTGACCCCAATGTTTGACAGGGATAGAGTGCTGGCTGAAAAAAGTGCCTAAAAGCTAAATCGGCTCTGGATATTACTATCATTTGAGGTAGTTGCTTTAGTTTGGCTATTATTGTGTTGGTAATGTTTAGCCTTTTGATCTCCCTGGCATAGTGTACAATAACCGCAGTCTCTACCTGAAAGACAGTGGCACATTGCCCCTCTACGGTCTAAGTCCTTCGCTTTATTTCCATAGATACTAGCTGCTGACCCAAGCAAGGTCTTAGAGCCCTTCCAAGTAAAAGATATACGTCGTCATTAACTGTGATCCCTTTTTTCCAGCCTGCTCTTAATTAAGCTAAGAAGGGAGGCTGTCGGTTAACTGCTGGTATTGTTAATTTATTGGACGATAATTTGAAATGAAACCAAACAGCTGTAACTATACAATTTTCTAAAATTTAGCATGAATGGCTTTTTTAACATATTAAATTTTTTTTATAGTTTACTAGTTAAAATAAAATCAGCTTTTAATTTCGGATCCGCATACCCTCGCTGTTGATACCGTTCAGAGCCTGTTCAGCCAACAGAATTTTCACGAAGATATTATAAAACATGGCGAAATATAGTAAATGTATCCAGCACACTAGCATTAACTTTTCTTTTTATGTAAATATATTTGCATAAAGAGTTTCAAAAAGCTAGCATTACTTTCTCATCAAGCAGATTCGTTTGTATTTATCAATGGATGCTCTGGCCTTTCTAGATTTTAAAATACAAAGGACTAATTAATGTTAATTTGAATAAAGATTAAAAATTTACTCTCCGTTTTTAAATACAAAATATTTTAAAGTCATTATTTTAAAAACTTAGAATTTCTAATTTAGTCTGCAGCTTAATTATTGTCATTGCCAAGAAAAAAACGTATATTTTTGTTTTACGTAACAAATGTAATAATTAAAATAAATAAATTATACTTTTTATCTAAAGTTTTATTTGACATGAAAAAGCAAGTGTAACGAGCGGGATTCGAACCCACGGTCTTTGCCTCAATATGCCTCTGCTCTAACCACATGCGTTATCGTGATTTCGATCCACTCGGACCCTAACTTCCCATCTCAACCACACCTTTTGAATTTTCCCTCCTTTTTGCAATTTTTCAAATGTCGTGTAATCTATTTGATTCTCGGCGACAAATGAAATGGCTACGGAGAGCTTTACTGAAGTATACTTCATTTTGCTTATTACATTTTATTAGGTTTCGTAGTCCGCTTGACCAAATAAATTCTTTTCAATTAATTAAGCTTTTGTTGGGAGATAAAAAAGTCAGTGTCGCAAGCGGGATTCGAACTCACCATCTTCGGCTAAAGGTTGACACTGACTTTTTTATCTCAACTAAAAAACCTTAATTAATTGAAAGATATTAATTGGTCAAGCAAAATTCCTTTCGTGAGATTAGCTTTTTCATCTCGACCAAGGCCTTCTATAAAAAGTAGAATTAATTAAAACAATTAATGCGGCCAGTGATGACTACTAAATACATACACTGATTAATTAAAATAAAGTAAAAGTAAATGTAAGTCATAAGTCTTAACGTATTATATAAGCAAATAAAATTGTTTAGACAAATAGCATTGAGTAAACAGCTCGTTTGGTCTGAATTTATTTTCCCTTTACCTTAAAAAAAATTTACTTAATTACAATCAGGGACCTGCGTAATTTCACGCTTCCGGCCATAACTCGTCAGCCAATTAGAATGGCGTGAATTATTGAGAACCATTAACATTAATCAGTAATTAAAAACACTAGGTGCTCCAGGTGATGTTTCAATCCTCGCAAACTCTTAAAAACAGGAAATACCTAATTTTCACAATTAATTTGTCTTAATAAATACGACCCTTTCATTCGTCGGATTACCCTAAATTTCAATCAGAAATAAAAACTGTCGTTTCTAAATGGATGGATCTATTATTGAAAGAGATAATTTAATATCAACTAAAAATTATACAGTCAGAATCGAACAAGTAAACTAAAACGATAAATTATTCATAATTTATTAGGTGTTGCAAGTTTAATTTGGCAGGGTACAATTACAAATCGGCTTCCCGGTATTTTGCCTAGCATAAATCGCTGTTAGCAACTTTCAATGGGAAACTATTTCTTCTTAATAAAAAATAGATTTTTCGAACTTTCCTTTAATGAAAATTAATTTGAAAACTAATCTATAGTAATATATTTCTATTTGATTCTCTGGATGAATACATAAAATTTATATGTGATAATTTCGTAAGCATATTTTCCTCCCCCCGCTGATGACTTTGTAAAATGAATTTAGTCCGGACAATTATATAAATCAATACAATATTAAACAAGAATATCAAAAAAAGAAAGTACCACACAAAAAATAAAACCATCAGAAAACAACTATTGTGCTATTTAATAAATAATAAGGATAAACGATAGTAGTTATATGTATAAAGCAGATCATATGAAGACAGATGGTCAACAAAATTGAAATCTTTTATGCTGGGGGAAAGGCAGCTGCCTTTAAAAAAGCGTTGGTTATGAAATGAAATTATGCATAGAATGACGATAAAGGCAGTTATGTATTTATGAAATGGTAAGAAGATTTTACCCAAAAGTTTGCCAAATGACCTACTCTTAGTTTACCATAATCATATATAGTAAAAGTATTTATTTGCACAATGCACTACGAACTACAATTACATAATTAATGTACCAATGCATTTTGCTTAATGTCAAGTAAAAATACTTTTAATGTCAATTATTAATTACCAATTAACAGAGTCTGGTAAACATCAATTTGTTTGTTTGTTGGAATTTTTACTAAAATCAGAAATACATTTCATATTTCACAAGTTATACATATATTTATATATAAGTTAACCAAACATTGATCAACTAAATCCATATCAAAATATTGATGACGTGTGTGTGTGTGTGTGTGTGTATTACATGATTGTTATATATATATATATATATATATATATATATATATATATATGATTGTTTTAAGTGGATAACTAGAAAGAGAGGGAGGAAAAGAGAAGGCGAGAAAGAGGAGAAAGGTAACCAAACATAAACAGATATACAGATTGATAGGTAGAAATGGACAAGGAGGGGTAAAAACATAGAGAGAGAAGAGAAAAAGAAAGAGGAAAACAGAAACAGATAGTTAGATAAAGAGAAAGAGAGAGAGAAAGAGAGATAAAGAGAGAGAGAGAGAGAAAGAGAGAAAGTGTGAGTGAGAGAAATAAAGAAACATATATAAATAGATCGTTATATAGGAGGGGAGAGAGAGAGAGTGAGTGAGAGAGAGAGAGAGAGTGGGAGAGAGAGAGTGAGAGAGAGAGTAACAGTAAGATAAAAATAAGAAAGTAAACTTGTGAAATTCATAATTTGTATGAGTATGACTGTGAGTTACATAATTTGTACCTCTGTGTGTGAAATTCTGTGAATGTGGGTTTTATATCAAAGATGTTTCACTTTTTCAGGAAATACAGTTTTAAATATTATTTACATAAATGTTTATTAGAATAAGAACAGTAAAACCTTCATATATCATATACTTGTGCAAATACAGGTTTAATAAATCTAGAAATACGCTTTTCACAAAATAAACAATTTTATTGTAATCAAGTTATTTTAACATATTTCTGACATTTGAGATAATCGGTACATATCAAATATTTGTTAGTGTGAGTGTTTGTGATATCGATTACGTTTAACTGTTTTCACAGCACACAGTTTTAAATATAATAAATACAAGGTTTTATTAAAACATTTCTATCATTTATTTAAAGGAAAAAAGAGTTTTATAAAGTATTTACCAGTCTACAATTTGTTTTTTAAACATCACAAGCATTGACTACTAAGTTTAGATGGAAAGATATTCCTAAGCCCTATTCCAACCGATTAATTCAAATCAATGAAATCGAATTGACTGGAAAATATAATATTAAACTGAATGAAGATGCGTAATAGCCCAAATTCGTCAGGATGCTGGATCGTCACCTCTAATCAAATTAGCCACATTGCTGAGGACAAAAAGAACCTAACATTCCAATCCTGGAAAAGCCCTTCGCACTCCGGCATTCTTCATCCACCTAACCCCCCGACATTCCCAAGTAATTTTACCCCAAATTGCCGATATCCAATTTTAGAACGGTTTCATTAAAGTTCGTATTGAACCCCGGCGATAAGACGAGGGCGTCGGCTACTTCCTCAGATATTTTATTTATTCTTACCCTTTTAATATCCCGAGATTAAGGCGATTCGAGGCGGTATCGATTAATATATATGGTGGTAAACGCAGGGGAGAACCAATAACAAAATGTTTTCACCCTCGTTTAAAACAAAAGTTTTACGGTTTTGATAAACTATTTCAAAGACTTGAAAAGCAAAAACTTTGAACTTATTGCTAGTTTCTAATGATTTCAACAATGAGACTTAAAACATAACTAATGAAACAATGGTCAAAATCAACCCGTACTAACGATAAATGATTCTGGTGTTGGTTCATTTCCCAGAACCGTAACGGTTAATGAACTTCGGTTACGTGATTACGCGTTATTAGAGGTTATTTAACCGATTAATTGATTTTCTTCTGTGCAAGGGAGCACGAAATTTCAGTATAAGTAGACCTTTCTTCCAATTTCGTGTAACATCAGGATGTCAAACTATACAAAGTTGGTAAGTGGCCTGGAGTATTTGTGTTAAGTAATTTGCTAAGGCGAGACTTTTTTATAATATTTATTTACATCCTGTTCTTGCATTATACACATCACGAATTGTTCTTAACAATATAAAATCCAGAGTAAAACACTAACACTACGGTCAGTACTCCACCCTGAGTTTGCACGTGTTGTGAGAAGCACTCAGCTTGTTATCGGGTTAAGGCGAGGTCTCGGGGCCATCGTCGTTTGAGACGACTTGGAGGGTTCTTACGATGGGAAGTGTATTAATATAATTGAGTGGCATTTGGTACTTATCAACACCATATCGATTATAAATATCCAACCATATTTTTACGAGGATGAATTAAATAGTATTAAATGGCTTAATCGATACAATCAATTATTTATAATACCAGTCCCTGGAATATTTTAATCATGGGAGGAATTTTGTTTTACTCGAGTAAAATTAAGTAATTGATAATTATCGAAGCATTGAAGCTTTCGTCTCTTCAAAGAGCAGAAAGGTAAATTTAATAAACCATTCGTAATTATTCGCTTGATTAAACGTGTTAAATTACTGTAAAAAGTATACTTCAATTAGGACAATTTAGGTTTAGTGAGTGGGCGAGGATCATAGTGAAATTAGTTCAATTATCATTTATAGTTTAATTAAGCAATCTACTAAAAGACTTTGGTTCAAGACTTCATCCCCCTCGCTCAAAACACCAGTATATAAAAACTCCAGCTTAATGTAAACATAAATAATTTTCAATGAAAATTAAGCAAATCTGTTCGGAATAGAATTATATCGATAATTACGCTTAATGTCATGTCATTTTCATTATAAATGCCACCAACGATGTGGAACTCATTTCGACTTATAATTCCGTTTTTTGTCTGAAAATGATTGCAAATGAAAGCACATACGAAGGCGGAAAACTTTTATATTATTAATCAATTAAACACAACGTATGCAATATTTACGTTGTTTTGTAACAATTCAATAAAACCAATTTGTCCCGTCATGCAAATAACGTGTTTTACAAAAACTTGTTATACGGTTAACAATCGCTTTTTATTTTCCACTTGTTTTTCCCCTACTATGTGAAAAATCAAGGAACAATTTTTTCGTCAAATGTTTCAATGCCTCTCATTGAATGTATTGCATGTATTTTAAAACACGATTCCATATCACTGAAAGTTTTTTCGATTGCAGAAGCAAATCAACTTTTTTATGAGGGTATAATGAGAATAATAAAGTATTGTCAAAGCTCTAAAGGTAAGCCATGGAAACAGCAGTAAAATTATTACCCAGCAATTTATAACGCCGCAATCAAAGCAGTTATTACTTGATGGAATATATCTTGTAAAGTTGTGCTGTCCCTTGTGTTCAATAATGAATAGAAGAAAAAAAAAGCTGTAAAAAGACTACATGCACAGTATGTTAACAAAATTAATGCAGTTTCATCTCCCTCCACTTTATGCCCCTTTTCAATTGCTCCAACATTAAGTCTCCTTCAAGAGGTAAATTCCAATACTTTGATACTTAATGTTCAGCCGGACTTAAAATGGTCAACTTACATATCTATATTGTGTAAGAAACTTGCCTCTTCATGTTACTTCCTATTAAACTCCGTGACTACATTCCTCTGGATTCCAAGCACCAACTCTTTTCGCATTTGTATTTTCTCACATTAGAAAAGGCGTGATTTACTCCCTAGCAGGTCTTGTGACTGTCGGCTAATGGAGGAGGTGTTTTCTCTTCAAAAGAGCCGTACGACTGTATTTAATCTCAACCAGAGGACAACGTGCAGAAACTATTTTAAGATGTCTGTCATTCTTACTTTCTCATCCGTGTTTATCTTCATCTTGTCCTGTCATTATTCGGCTACTAACAAAACAAATGATGATTTTCACAGCTCTAACACCAGAAGGAGGATTAGCTGCAATTACCCAAGTCAAAGATAACAAAGGTGGCACTCTCAGCCAATGTGTTAGGTGTTAAGTGTTTTAATAAATTACCAGATAATATTAAAAGGTACAACTAATAAGAATATTTTTCTTTAAGAATTTTTTTTTAAATAGTAGATGTTGATAATAAAACTTGTTTATTTGTTAGATGAATTTATACTGTCGTAAATTCACTTTGACTTGTATGTCGTTTTTGGATTTGTATTTGTATTTGAATTTTATGGCTAATTTCTACAAGCTATATATACAGGGTGAATTGCTACTCGTGCTACAAACTTCTCCAGTAGATTCTTCACCCTAAAATGAACAAAAAAGTTCATATTGTCCATGGTCCGATTCTNATCGGACCATGGACAATATGAACTTTTTTGTTCATTTTAGGGTGAAGAATCTACTGGAGAAGTTTGTAGCACGAGTAGCAATTCACCCTGTATATAGTAGGGAAAACTAAAAATAACCTACATCAAAATTGTGATTTTTCCTTTTGAGGTCTGCGAGAGTGATGAACCTATGGATAGGTCGTTTCTGATCAATTCGATCTGTTTGTCTTCGCTGTTTTGGTCTGTCAGGCGCGTTTCAGCTATTCGCCATCACCGTTTGTTGTATTGTAAACTACCCCACCAATAATGATGGCGTATGTCTATCAGTCTCGTATATCTGTCAGAAACCGCGATGATAGATATACCAAGATGATATGTAAAGACCAAGCTGAAATTTAAAATAAATTGTTTAAGCCGAGTCATTTGAGCCGTACACATTCAAAACTGTGATTTTGAGATCCAAAGCCACATAAAATTTTATGCTTCTATGTACCTAACAATTTCCCTTGTAAAATCAGCACTTTATAAAAACACCAACGACCTACTTCCTAGTAATGTTGATTTTGCATAAATAATGCAGATTAAAGCAAACACTATGAGAATCTATATTACCAGTTTTTCTAGCCTTCAATTTACCCTCTCTAGGGGACAATTAGATAAATTTGCCACCTGCAGGTACTTTTTCGTGTTTTGTGGTTCCGCGATTTATGCTTTATGAGAATTGGTAATGGAAAATGTACAGCCGTTCACAGCTTGAACACTTTAATATACTCTGGAATAATCGAGCGGCCATATCGGACGCGGCTTACACCGCATACAAATTGACCTCGCTGAGCCGTCTTTTTTCTGTGAAAAAAGTGCTCTTTAATGCAGTCTGTAATATCAGGACTGGCTTTGCTTTTCCGCAGGGAATAGCCATCTTATATCTGCGGCGATGCGCCCTACTTTTGAATTTACAACGACTTTTTGCCTAGACAAAACCGTACTGTATCAACGGGATATAGGAAATAACTACACCGAATAAAGATTCTGAATATTGCATGCTTTTGGTGAATAGGTTACATTCTTTGCCGGGATAAACTCGGTGGTACAACGACGCACGAGGGCCACGTGTCTCCAAGAATGGACCAAATTAGCAAGTTCAACACACTTGTGGACGGAAGCTATCTCGTCAACGACCGACCGGCGAAATACGATGATAGCATTAACAAGTCTCCAGATTTAAAGAGAACACGTATCCTAAGATAAGAAAAACAAACAACGAGGCGTTGCCTCTCTCTATTACAGAATAAAATCACGTCAACCTCCAGAGTGGGTTCTGAGAGAAAAGGACGTGAGATTTGAAGAAAGCAAGGCCATTTTGATAAAAGCCGCAAATACATAAAGCAGGCGGCCTTACAGGAAACTGATGACCCCTTGCCTCTTTATCCCTCTTGCTTTATTGCCTTTCCTAACACGGATCTACAACCTGCCCGTTGGATAACTTGAAAAAGAAGCGAAGAAAAACCGTATATTGTGTTAACTTTAGCTTTCCCAGCTACGATGAGAGAGCAGTTTCGTTTCCCCTCTTTATTCGATTTTTAACAATGAAATTGTAACGAGGTTGAAATCTCTCTGAATTCCCGACCCTCGGTAAAATACAACTTACTCCGCGACTGTCCTTGGCTTAAACGAAATGTGAATAAAAAATTTGAAATGATTAAAGTTCAAGTGGAGAATTTCGTAAATAAAGGGTAGACAATTTTTCAACTGTTCAGATTTTTTAACTTTTTTTTTTTTTAAACCAGGATCAAAATTTTGCTGTCAATTGTGAAAACACTATTGAAATATATTATCTCATTGATAACTATATTAATTTTTACAACGAGCAATTTAATTCTTGTCACAATTTTTGCATTATATGCGTAGATATTTTATCCTTACTAACTGAGGTATTCTTGAAAACGAGAATTATAAGGTTGTTTCGAAACTTATTTTCTCGAATTAGTTTAATTTAATTTAATTAGTTTAATTAATTTAAACAAAACAATTTGTTAAAATTCTTTCCTGTTTTAGTTTCTTGAAAACTAATCGGAAATCATAAGCTTGTTTGTAATGTATAAAAAAATGAAGTTTACAACCTTAATTATTCAGGAAAACGTTTTTATTTTTTAAGTAGTATGCATAAATTTTGCTATAAGATGGGAAAAAATGCTAAGTAAGTTCATATTTTAAAGATATTCATACAACCAAGTTAGACAGAGTGGGATGTGGGGTTAAAAAAATTAAATTTAATAAATGGTCCATAACAAATATTAACGCATAATTATCCAAAGATTTTCCACAACCGCATTCATTCATTATCAAACGGAAAGCATTAATCATTTTCCCACAACAAAGATTTATTAATGAGACCATGTTAAAAACATATTAATTTCCAGAGGCCGAGCGGACATTATGCTGTGACGGTATAAGAAGGTGAAAAAATAATATAAATTGATTAACAGTGAAAACGTTTTCATGCAAAATAAATATTAGAATTAACTAAATACACTTTAACAGTTTAATTTAATGATTATTTGGAGACCGTGAGATGCGGTTTGGTGTGACGTAGGTTTTAGAAAAACATTTTCTTTATCGTGCCAACGTTTCGATCTTTATTGAGATCATCTTCAGGGCTCAAAGTGTTNCACTAACTCTCTCTCTCTCTCTCTCTCACACACACACACTCACTTTTACACACACACACACACACACACACACACACACACACACACACACACACACATATGTTATCTCTTTATTTACCTATTGCTTTATTATGATTATTGTTATTGTTATTTAAAATACATTAAACGGTACGAAATTAATGTTAGAGTTACTAACAACAGATAATGATTGATGATAGGAAAAGTAACAGTGCAGTATCAAGATGTCATCTACAGAGGTGAAGCATTATAGCAAAAGACGAACCACTCCCAGCGACTGAAATGGATTTCTGGGAAGGAAACACATCGGAAGAGGTGAAAAGGAATGGTAATCTACAGGAAAAAACTCTCATTGTCGATGCCACCACTGGGGGAATTCGATTTAAGTCGGATATAGGTCCTGGCCCCTGCAATTTCCTCCGATGTGAATGACTGGGCTTGGCTTGAAAGGGCCCGGGTTTTGATGTTGGGGTGTATTTGTTAAACTGTCAGCCTGAGGACTAAATCTAATCAGACTTCGCTGGTGAACAGAAGGCCGGCTGACTCACATCCCGACCCGAAGACCTTTTCTTTTTTTCTCCTTGACCCTAACAATCTTCATCTAGTACATTAAACTTATTTCCCTCTTATAATCCCCGCCGTGTATCATTTGGTGTGACGGCTAATCCTCGCAAATTAATGCCCTTTCAAATCCCCGCCCTTTTAGGACAATTTATAAAGGGATGTTTCTCCCCGGCGTTAGGGGTTCTAAGGCCTCTGCGATATTAAAAACTTCATATCTTTCCAAAATCCCCAGCTTCATTTCTAAAGTATTAGCGATTCTTGGAATGCCTTATTAATCACTCTCTTTCAAGTCATGAAATGCCCAAAATACCAGACTTTTCTAGGTACCAATAATGAATTTAATTGTAATTAAATTGAAAAAAATAAAACAACATAATGCATTAATAAGAAGCAAAACATACGAAAAACGAACTCCCAATTTTTATTTTCTTTAACATCCATTTATTGAACTTTATCCAACATAGAATTTATCAATGTTTCTTGTTTTAAACGCCGTTAATTACAGCGAGGTTCTTGCTACATTAGTTGAAATTTAGATTTGTAAATTTTACGTGTCAGTTGTTCAATTGAACGGTAAGGCCTTGATTTAACCTAGAATGCTATGGACTGGTGAACATCAAAGGTTTCTAAGAACATGAAACGCTCAGAAGTCAGTTAAAGTTTCCTCTATAGACAGAATGGCAGAAATTTCACAACCCAAAAGGGCACGCCGGGTCAGAAAATAACGTCAATTTGTGACAAACTAAGACTCTTAGTATGCCCTAAAAGTCCGTTGTTAAAATAATAAAAATTATCTGACTTACAAGTCTTTTTCAGCCAGACGCGTTTATCTATCGTTATAATCACGGATGTCTATCAATCAGAACTTTTTCATACACTTTTTTCCGTTGAGTCTCAACAAAAGATGTTCGACCTTTGATGTTAAAATGAAAACAATGTGCTCTGACTTCGCACTTTTTTGTTTGAAACAGGATAGCTTTCAAACTGGTTAAAATGTTGGATATTATATATAAACATATTGAATGGTACGGTTTATGTTAAAGTTGTACCTATTAGGTTATAATGTAGTTTTTATGTTATTTATTTAGGAACTTGAGTTCAATATGTTTATCACTATTACATACAGATAATGTGATTTATAAATTAAACAAGAAATTATCAGATCCAACTGAGTACAGTAGTTTGTACAAAACTAACCTTTTTTTTTCTTTTTTTTTTTTTTAATGTTGTAAATAACAATTCAACTACCGACACGTAAAGCGTTATAATTCGGAATCATTCGATATTATGTAAAGCTCACATGTAGCTAGTTAATTTATTTAATAAATGATTTTCCATACAAATCTATGTAAGCACATACTATGAGCTCTACCTTTAACCATACATTAATTGAATGGTACGGTTTATGTTAAAGCTCTAGCTATTAGGTTATAATGTAGTTTTTATGTTATTTATTTAGGCGCTTTAGTTAAATCTGTTTACCACTATTATGCTCATAACGGTAATGCAGTTAAGAAACCTTCTCATTCATTATCCACATTAATATTATGATGAGGCGACATGTCAAGAGCCCAAAGCTTTCGAGGGTACAGTTGATTTACAGCTTACTTAATGCGATTCACTTTTCTATAGGAAGGATTTCGGATTATGCTTATGCAATCATCTAATACGTAGACAATCGCTTTACGCCCCATATACCAACATATATGTGGGGGGGGTAATGATCCTACTGAACTTTCCATGTATTATTCTTTAACTTTAAATCGCACCGAATGCGTGCTCGCCGCAGGCCAGGAAGATAAATGACTGCTGGTGCTGTAACTTTATCGAGCCTCTCACCACACTGCACACGGCCACTTGATGAAAATGTATTAATTGGATGGTCGAGTTTAATTTTAGATTATTAATACGTTTCATTTTAGTTTTCTGAATTTGGAGATAAGTTTTTACCGTTGTCGCGGGACAAGGTACGATATACAGATTCTTAAATTCGAATCTCATTGCTTACAATAGCAAATTGCGTTAGTAATATTATGTACAGAGTGCGTCCAAGATAAATGGAACAAATATAAAATTTTTAAGCATTTCACTATTGTTTTAGCCTGCACTCAACCCCTTCCCCCAAAAAGTACACATCATCAAGCATTGTTTGCTCCAGCTAATATGAAAAACATAAAACAATTTAATAAAATGAAAAAAAAATAAAAATAAACTTTTGTAGTTTTTACTATGGCGCAAAAACAAGGCTTTCACAAGATTCGCAAATTATGCGGGTTTAGCCTACTTAAAAAATATTCATTTGTACGACTTGAAAATTTCTCAAATCAAAACTTAGTTTTTACCATAAGAAAAACAAATTTCCTCAGTAATATTATAAAGAATAAACTAATGAAAATAGAACAAGTACAAAACTTTTAAGGGTGAACTTTTGTTGGAGACCGCAGTAGCAGAAAATAGCTATGATGGTTCATAAGCTCAGGTCATGGTTTCGATTCCCACCGTAGCTTCTGGGCTTTTTTTCACGCTTCCTTTCCACCCATAATCAACTACTGTTTGCTCCATTTAACATAAAAAACAAAAATCAATTAATACAATTTTCAAAAGAGTAAAATAAACTTCTATATAAGTTTATATTACGGCGCAAAAACAACGCTTTCGCAAGACTCGAAGGTCGTGCGGGTTTAGCCTGTATAAAAACAGTTTAGTCCGACCTTGTACGGCTTAGAAATTTCTCAAATCTAGCCTTATTTTTTACTATTAAAAAAAAGAATTTCTTCAGTAATATTATTTACAAAAGAAAATAGAACCAGTACAAAACTTTTAAGCATTGAACTATTGTTGGAGACCGCGTTGGCAGAGTGCAGTATCACATATTTTGTTAAACAGGCGCTCGAGGTTTGCTCAAATTTTCTGATTGAGCCAAATATCATTTAACTAAATGAAAACCTGTTTAGGTTAAAGACATTCAAGGGTCACTTAGAAATATTTATAATAATTTTAAAAAAATTTAGAATTAATTTAAACAATTTGAAATATGTATTAAAACTATATAATTATCGATTATATAATTATCATACATAATTATAATCAAATGCAATATTAATTCCATGATATATTTCTCCGTATAAAACTGAATTTGGCATAATTAGTTCTATGGCAATCGATGAAGAATGTTATTTGACATCTGGAATGATAAGATGGTACATGAAATTTAATTCGGTTAAGCAGTAATGGGCAATCATTTAAGAAATGTAATAATTCATACAATAATATTCAATCGAAAGATTTCCCTCTGTTCAGAACAGTCATCAATTTCAGATCCGACAATGACTATGAGTATGGTGTATCTCTGTTTTCTCCGATTGTTCTGTAATGTATTAGGCGTAAAAGTATTTTTTGAACCGTTTCTTTGCGACTGATATGGGTGGATTGAAGTGGAGCCCAAAGTGGTGAAAAGTAATCTAATCATGAAAAGGTTTAATATGACGTGTAATAAATCCTAAATTTTATTTGCTTTAGCAATAATTTTATTAATATGGGTGTGAAAGTTTATCTGACTGTCAATAATTATGCCAAGATCTTTAACAATTTCACATCTAAGCAGCGCGTCTGATATAGCGTAGTTAAATTTGATAGAATATTTTATATTATGGAAAGCCATAACTTGTCAGAATACAGATATTATTACAATATTAATAATTGATCACCAACTTTTAAGTTTTACTAAGGCGTAAGCAGTCAGAAATAGAATTAATTTTTATAAATATTTTTAAATCATCTGCAAAAAGTAAGGTCATAACTGATGGAAGAAAATCGGCGTCATTATATATCATTTGTAGTTTCTAAAAAGAAAAGACCCTAAGTGCGACCCTTAAGGAACTCATAAGTTGCTAGATGCGACAATAACGATTTCAATTTTACTTTAAGCATTCGACCTTCTAAATAGGGTGCAAACCAACGAAATAAGTTACCATGTAATTTCTGTAGTATTGTAGAATTGTATGATCACCACTACCAAAAGCTTTTGGTAAGTCAGTGTAAATACCATCAACTTGTTTGTTGGGTTTAAAGAATTTAATATAATAGTTTTAAAAACTTTGCCTACAGCAGGTTGTGTACAAATTGGTCTATAATTACAAATATTGCTTTTATTACCACTTTTAAAAACCGGAACTACTTTTAAGTATATAAGAAACATAACAAAAATAACTGTAAATAACGATTTATTAAAAAAAGAAACTAAAATAGGAATAAAGCAAGTTGGCAATATTTTATTATGTACCCCATTCATAATAAAACGCCTTAAAAAATAAATGTTACCAAAAGCCAATTTATTCTATTTCAATTCACATTTATTAATAAGTTCTACATAAACAATAATAAAAACTCTTTACACTAACTAAGATCACAATATTGAAGGGGTGAGAACAAATAGAGGGAGGAGGATATTAAAGGGTGAGAGTGAGATAGATTTACTCTTTCTTTTAAAGAAAATTATATAATTGACTTATGTTATATCTACTTTATTAGTAATTAAACTAAAAAAATTAGGAAAAGTTAGGTTAAGATTGTTTAATTATGTTATATCTAAATACATAAAAGCCAGCGAAAATATTCATGTACGTACATTTTGTTCAATTTATAAAAGATGTTGGGTTACTTTTGAAAAGCCAAATTTGTTATATTCTGATTTAATTTTGCATATTTATTGATATTCTAAACATGAAGCTAAATTGAACCAGCACAATTTAGTATACATTTATAATAAATACAGCAACACGTGATTTCCCTGTTGTATCAGCTTGTACATACATTGTTGTCATTTACTAGCTTATAAATTTTCAAAGTAATTTTTGCTTGCTCAATAACATCCTGTTGAGCTAACATCTACAAATATTATTTTCGAATAAATTCAAAGGATATAAATTGTCCCATATAGGATTTTTTTTTCATCAAGGGGTAACGTGGCTAAACTATAAGGGACTTAATATTGTTCAGAAATTATTTAGATCGGAATGTTTTCTTAGGAAAAAAAGCAGGAAGCTGAGAACGTCGCTTCATTTGCTTAAGAACTTTTTTTTTCTGTTAAGTTACAGGCCAACACGCTCTCTATATATACCCAATGCATCACTTTCCATTATGTCAGGTAAAGCTGCCCTTACATATAAGATATGTAAACGAAGTTGACCTAAATGTATTGGTTCGTAGGTCAATCACCTATTTTTATCGAGTAATGATGTTCCTTTTTTTTTCTTCTTTTAATTATTAGATCTATGAAGTGGTTTCTGGTGGATGAGAAAAACCATTAATATTCTTATATACATATCTATATACATATCTTCTTCTTCTGCTCGACTGTTTTTTAGTTCTTATCGACTTATTATAGACTGCACATTACTAAGGTTTTGAAGAATTTTTTTAAATAAAGAAAATTATCAGAAAATGTTTTTAATTTCTCCATTAACAAAAAATCCTATTGCACGTTATCATCCTTTGGTAACAACAAACATTGCTTCTTTATTTTTAAACATGTTTTATGATAGTCTTCATCAGAAGAGACGTGTAACTGTCCGTTCAAAGCGGTGGTCAGTGCAAAGGTCTACCTGCCCCTTCTCTTTGAGCATCTGTCATTCAATTCCTTTTAACCATTACTTCCTAAAGGGAATTCATTCATGAATGCGGGAACGAGGTTATCCTTTTTTCCTTTCCAAAAAGGAGAATATGGAAAAGAGTCTAATGACCCACTGTCACAGGCCTTCGCCCCGGTATTTCTCTTCATAGGTCTGACATTAACCGATCAAAGGGGCATAAATCCAAAGTCAAAATTCTTGGAACATATTCTATTAATTTTACAAGGTTTATTATATTCAAGTTTTATTATTTCACAAGGTTTAGTACGGAAATTATTCTTTCTACTCCGAAAAAATAAGAAAATATAAGGTAAATAAATTTCCGGAGCAAAGATTGTGCGTCGTCCCGCAGTAATTTGTTGTAGGTGGGCGGTCAAGTCATAACAGTTAGGTAGATAATTAGTATGAGCAGAACTAACAGATCAGTTGGAGCAAGTTTCCTGTACAAACTAGACGACCGTTATATCCTTAGAAGTTAAACAAAATTTGCTAAGCCCTGCATCCAGGAAGCGCACGTGGTTATATTTGATCCGTAGAATAAATGTGAGCAGACATCAAACAGTTACTTATGTGAAGGGGTACTATCGGTCTTATCGAGTTAAATATGATCAAATATAATGTTTTATTAGAAAACATTTGAATGTAATCAAGCAATACTAAACTAAATTCAAGGCATAAAGTCAACCTTAAGTACACTCTTATTCTACCCAAACTGTATGAATAAATAGCAATGCGGTTAATGGCAGTTTTTCTGTTGAAGCAAAAAAAGCTGAAGTAATACTCTTCCAAGCATGTGCAACACCTTTTGACAAAACACTAGCCGAGGATTTTTCTTACTGCGGATCATCAATCAACCGTCATCTTTGTTGAGAAATTGCACTTTGTCACGTTTCTGCTGTATCAGTTTCAGGCGAATTCCCACGAGAACCACTTCTAAACTTACTTTTTGTAGCCTTCCGGTTTAGTGGCGAAATGTGATAAGCAGTCGTTTTCTTTGATATGTGTTCTTTTTTAATATTCCAACGTACCTATTTATGATGGAACGATATGGGTATACAATAACAACCTAGAACTTGTTCACATTACATAAATATAAAAACATAATATATAAAATTTTGCCCATGTTTGAGAATTGAAAAAAAAATTATATTCAGTAATGAAACAGCACCCTTATCGTATTATTATAACACATAAAACGCCCATGTATATTTTTATTTCCATTTAACACAGACAACATAAACTAATCAATAAAACGTAACTATCAAAGCCAACGATGATATGGCTCATATTGAATTCCGCAATGCGGTTATGATTTAAAGAAATAAAATTGAATTGTGCGCCGGATCCCTCTGGGCATCTAGGGGCCAGGAATCGCAAATCCCTCATACAAAATATTTAACACAGTTTTTTTAAATTATAAAAGTTATATTGGAATATCGAACGTTCTATTATTCCTAATAGATGATTAATGATATTTCAAAGTATTTTTAAAACAACAAAATCTCCAAAAAGATAAACTTTGACCAATAAAAAGGAAAAAAGACAATAATTTAATTTTACTTTCATCAACATTTATATTGTTTTCAGAAGGATTATTTGTTTCAACAATCTAAGGGCGTTCAAAAATTTATTTAATAATTGTAAATATTGGATAACCAATCCAAAAAGCGAGACGTCGACGAATTGGACGAAAAATTAGTATTCTGTCAATATATTTTTTTAAAAAGTTCTTTCTAAAAACATGTCGGATGTTCCTTTGTTATTCCCCCGTTTGTAATAATGAAGCCAATAGGAAAAAGCCGAAGTTTTCAATTCTAAAGACCTCAATCTCAAGAAATTCTGAGACCAAAAATTCATGAAACTGTCTTTTTTTGTGATTTTTTTTTTCGAATATCTCGTTTAAAGTTGATATTAATGCTTTGGTGACTATTACTAAGCTTAAAGAAAACAGAATTTTTACAATAGCAACCAACTTTATTCTCAACACAATAACAAGCGCGGTACGGCACCTCATTTTGTACAATTTTTCAGAAATTGCAGAAAATTATATATTTCGGCAGATTTATCAAAACTCATTTAATTTTCCCATCAATATTTACGTAATATAGTTTATAATATATACTCGAAAGGCTTTCAATTCAAAGTTGAGACAAAATGTGAGTCCATCTTGCACGAATATACTTCTATTCAAGAAAGTCTCGTTAAAGATAACACAAATAACCAGCGAAATCGTTGTTTTAAGATTAGTTTAAGATCCAGTTAAAGATTCAGAAAAAGTTTTTAAATGCTTCATTTAAAAAAAAGAAATCCACCGTGTTAGAACAATCGTTTAACAGAGGAACAGAGGTAGAACACCAATTTTTAAGATATATCAAACAAAATACAAAATTGATGAACGCCGCTTGAATGATTTTTGAATAAGGATGTTTGTAAATAACAGACTAACAATTCTAAAGGCTAAAACGCGCCTTTCAGCTTTTCCTGTAAATTTTCCTCCTGGTTATCCTTTTCACTTGTACGTGCCTTTTAGAGGATTAAAGGATTAGTCCATATTAGACGTCCATATTCATCACACTCTTCCAGTGGCTCACTTGAAGGAAAACTAACCCCTATAAAGGGATAGCCACCTATGATGTACAAGTATAAATATACAAATGGACCGCGGTTGAGTTCTTCATATTGAGGATGTTTCACCGGATGATTTTTAATTATCCTTTCACATGCGGGAACCTTATCTATGTCGCATTTCTCGACGCGTTAAAATATGATGTTATGCGTGACAAACTGGAAGCACTGGGGATAAGTCCTTATGTTGAAAATCTATAAGGATTATCGTCCTGTCGTACATCGCTAATTTCGTGACGTCGCTAGTTCGATCTTTTACAACAGTACTTTACTTACCATAATAAGTGTGCATAAATTGTGAAACCGTGTACGATCTCGCTCGTGACAGTTTAAAACGATTATACAGGGTTTCCTTTGTAGATGGCCCGGCTGAAATTCTCTTGAACTAATAACGTTATGAAGAAACAAAAACTACGGGTTTAAAATTTGTTAGTTTTTTGGAGAAAAATTATAAGGGTACCTCAGGCCTAGTTCAACTTCCCCTATACATCCTGACACATCATTTTAAAGGATCTTTTACGCTGAAAATAATAAGGCAATCGGATTTTAAATTGGTCCAAAAACGATTAAGTTATGGCAAAAAGTTTGGAAAAACGCATTGTTAATTTCAATATGCTTCTTCACTAAAGTACACATTAATTGCCTTTATCGTTTACATTCTGTCAATGTTTGTAAAACACTCATTATGAGAGCAAATCTTCATTCCTGGAAGTAAATAAATTTTACAATAGTACCTATTCGGCACATTCAATATTCCATTAGGAATGAACCGACGAGCACATTTTACGATCAACAGCGAGTGGATGTGTACGACTGTTTTATTGACATTGGTGGTACTGCGCGTCGTGCAGTCGTGTTGTACTCCAGAAATTTCCTGATCGCCCCAGAGTGAACCACAAAACGTTTATTGTTTTTGTGTTGCTCGCAATATGAGGAGATACGGATCAATTGCTGTTCCATCACCAAGAAACCGGCAGCGTAATTTCGACAAGGAGCTGAATATATTCCTCCGAAATTTTGGAGGGGTTTTAGGTTTTTCAAAAAGTAAAATTAGAGATGTCTCCGGACTTACAATTTTAAGTCAAATAGTAATTTTTGTAAAGTAAAATTGTAAATTTTTTATCGCTCCCATCTTGTCCAGGGACTTCGGGACTGATTATACCAGGCGTCTAACGTTCCTTGCACAAATGTTGATTTGAAAGGCTGAAGAAAACTAAATGCGAGTTTGACAATCTGGTGGAAGGTAAACAATAACGGAAATTAATGTTTACTTTAGTGAAGAAACATACTATCGGAATGAACAACGTAACAAACGAAATGCGTTTTATAAAATTTTTGCCATAACCTTGTCATTCTTTGACTAATTTAAAATCAGATTTTACCATTGATTTCAGCTCACAAATCCTTTAAAATGATGTATCTGGATGTGTAGGATCTTATTTGTAATTTTGCAGTTGAACTAGGCCTGAGGTACCTTGCATAATTTTTTTTTCCAAAAAAAGGTAAAAATTTGAAATTCAACTAAAAAATATTACACGTATTTTTTTTTGTAACGTCATTGCTTCAAGAGAAATACAGCCGGGCCATCTACAAAGTAAGCCAATATTCATAATTATAAAGACATATCTCTGATATTATTAGTAATCAGTCTTCATTACCGACCAGGGGGGATAAAGCCAAAGGTTAAACAACCAATTCCTTCATTGCTTTTGAGAAATATATCCCTACATATCGATCAAGAAACTGTAATTAAAGATTTAATATGTGACCAACTATGAAACCTGGATTATATGATTTTATAGCATGTATTGGATACGTTTGATCAGTTTCTATAAAATTTTAATTTTTAATTTTGTTGTAGGTGATATATATATATATNTTTTTTTTAAATTGTAAATATATGATTAACTAATTTTAAAATATTTGTTATGGCTTTTGTTCTGATTATTTTAAGGTTATTTTCATTTTCAAAACAACAGATATAACATAATCACACATTAAATTCACTAATTTCGTGGTCCGCTTGACCAATTAATATACAATTAATTAAGGTTTTTAGTTGAGAAAAAAAGTCAATGGCACGAGCGGGATTCGAACCCACGATTTTCGGCTAGATACTCCGCTGCTCAAACACTTGAGCTATCGTGACCTCCATCCACTCGGACACTAACTTCCCATCACAACCCCACCTTTTGAATTTTCCCTCCTTTTTGCCATTTTTCAAACTTAATTTTAAAAACTTATTAAAGAAAATAAATAACACACAGGCCAACTACTTAAGATTAATTTAGGCAAACAATTTTGTTCACTATATCCGCATTTCTTTATCAGTGTAATATAGAATCAACTATAACAGATAAAAATGTTGTTCAAATATAATTATAATGTGGTTTAAGTTAGATTATTAATTATTCAGAAATCGTGAGATGCGGTCTGGTGTGATGTAGGTTTCAGAAAAACATTTTCTTTATCGTGCCAACGTTTCGATCTTTATTGAGATCATCTTCAGGGCTCAAAGTGTTTGTCTTCTGTGTAATAATGCCATTCTTGCGTGTCGTGTTGAGAGATGGCACTCTCGTTTTTCTGAAACCTACATCACACCAGACCGCATCTCACGATTTCTGAATAATTATCGTTTAACGGTCACTAATCACCACACATATATTTTTTATATTCAATCAAAGTATTTCTACACACTCAAAGTGTTTGTCTTCTGTGAAATTGTGCCATTCTTGCGTATCGTGTTGAGAGTGCCATTTTTATGTTTATATACGTTGGATTTTGAAGGAGTGGGGAAGGAAGTCGGTATAGAAAAAAGACATTTTTGAGGTGAAAAGAGCCGACGAAGGGAAACAATGTGTTGGTAATGGTTCGGCCAGATTATCCTTTCAGGATTATATAGAAATGGGTAAATAGGAAAAGGAAAGCTAAATTGTTGGACAATTAGACGATTTGAAAAATATTTGATGTGGGAATGTAATGTAAATGATACATGTATGTTATCTATATTGAATTTGATTAATGATATTGGCGTAGCTGCGACTGAGTTTACATGTATCTGTTCTGTAATTGATGCTGTGTTCATCTCTGTTGATATAAACCATAAATAATTATCGATTAATGGTCACTAATCACCACACATTTAGATTATTAAGAACGCTTAAAATTTTGCTAACAGCGGGAAATAAGGTTTCTGTCAAGTCCCTAAACATTGAACGGGAGAATTACTCAACCTAGGTAAGTTAATGTTTGTAATTTATAGTTATAATACTTCCGAACAGTTTTTGCTCATTAACTCTAACGGTACAATGAAATGTTGTCAGCCGACAATGGTCTCTAAACCCTTGCTACATTTATTTCTTATATATGGTATATTAAACAAAAAGCACAATGAGACATGTAGATGGGCATATTAGGATCAATAAACACTAATATTCTACTCATGGGTATCGTTACACAATAACAAACGAAGCTTATTAACCTTTTTCTATGACTATTTTACCAATAGGAAGAAATTGGACAAAAAACAAAAACAAAGAAAAAAATCAGTACAGTTGTAAAATCCAATTTTAAGTTAATAAAAAATTAAACGTAAAACTCAAACAAAACATAAAAAATAGTCAATAAACATAGTGAACAACCAAGCAGAAAACGAAATTGGATTTTTCTCTGTTTTTGCTTTATTATTAAGCTAAAGTTTGGTTTTACAACTTTTGTATTTTTTTCCAACGAGGCTTCAAATTTAGGTTTTTAGTTGGTTGTGAAAAAATTAGCGGTTTTGTTTGACCAATAATTAAATTGAAAGTTCTAGAAGGAAACTTAATACTCTTTTCAATGCTTTTTTTTGGATCACCTCAAAAATAAATAGTTCAGAACCTACGGGTAATATTTATGACGAAAAGTATAGGTGGTTGAAAAAACATAAAATGTTGAATATCTACGGAAAGGTTGAGAATCGGACCGTGGTTCATATGAACTATTTTATCACTCTGGAGGTGTGAAATTCATTGGCAAAATTTGTGACGCGAGTAGCTTGACACGATGTATACTGGTGCTAGACGCCTCATGTCTGCGACTACATCGTCATACCACGACACACTTCATCATCGCCTATTGTTCAATTCGTACTACCACGTCTCATTTAATCATCGTCTATAGTCCAACTTGTGCTAGAATGTATCACTTCATCATTGTCTATAGTTCAACTCGTACTAACTAGTCTCTTCGTAACCGTTTACGCTATGTACTATGTACTTGTGCGTCTGACTTAATTTAATTTGCCCAAGACTCTCAGTCCGCACACCTCAACTTTCAAAATTTTCAAACAGCCAGTAAGGATAAAAACGCATGAATTAAGATGAAAAAATGCTGCATTTTACATTTCAAACAAGTGAAGATAGGTCGACCATGATTTTTGGGATAGACTAAATTACAAATTAATCAGCATTAGTAAGTATTTTTTTAAATAAAAAAAAGTTGTTCTGTATTTTTTAGTTGTAGCACTATCTGTAAAAATTGAGAGCTTTATTTATTTCTATATATTTGATAGGGGTGAAGAAGATTATTTGTGGGAGAGGCTATTAAAGGAAAGATTATTTTCCCGGGAGGGTTCTTCATCAAAAGAACAATTTGCGTAATATAAACATTAAATCAGAGAAAAGAGGCGGATCTCTATCGAGCTCATCCATAAAATTTTATATCCTCCCTTAACTGCACCCGATATATTATAATGTATTAAAGACAAGTCGAAGTGGGTGTTCGGGGGCGTACGAACGGCGAGGGTGAATTTGTGGTCCCCGGCTCCTGAAATATGGCCCAATATTTCAGACGACGTTTCATAAAAGGACAAAAATTGTTGAGATCGCAGATAAAGGGGTGGGGTGGAGTTATATTTCAAGAGATCAACCTCGCTAACTTTGGATCCCGCATAACACGAGTCTATGAGTATTAAACCACTTCCGTTTTCATACCTTTTTCTCAAGCGCACGTTTAAAATTCTGGCCTGGCACCGGACAAATAAGTTGTGTTTGCCCAAGCTACGCTAAACTCGTTCCGTTATATTTGTCGGACAGCCAATTGTATTTCCTTTCTTTACTCAAACTAACCCTTTCCCGCAAACCTATGCAATAACACGACGTTAAATAACTTGGGGCACAAATCCCGACTGGAAAGCTTTCGCCATTCGTTTACATAACTATCCACTTTTTCTCCTTCTCTCTCTCTATCCCACACACGCTCCCTTTTCCCCTCATTACAGTACAGCCCTGCTTAAGTATTTACGAACAACTCTTGACAAAACTGCAAGTAATTTGCATTTTAAATTTTTATGTCGTTAGGGATTTCACTAATCTTTTTCCTTTTCCATCCGCTAAATAAATTTGAGCCATCTCCTCAGGGCCGATATGTTTTGTTTTTTGTTGCCATAAATGGAACTAGACATTTAAAAAAATGCTCTAGTAAATTTGTAGTGAATTTTAAAAAAATATACTGAATGTAGTATTCAACAGTAGTAGTATGAAACACCTCAAAATAAGAGAAAAACGTAGTTAAATTGCCTTTAGTGTTTTTTTTTAATTTAAAGATTTGATCTGATTGTTTTTACGCAGTCACAGCACTAACACTGATGCCAGAGTTGCACCCGGAGGAGACTGACATGAGAAAGCAGCTAATGTGTATCCCTCAGTGTAAGGGGCGAGGGCTCGAGGCCATCGCCGATTGAGGCGTCTTGGTGGGTACTCGGGATGGGGATGCATGAGCAGTAGAGAATGGATAAGAGAATTTGGTGTGAAACTTTTGTTATCAGGAACGGATCAGTTGACAAAAGAATTTTGAGGTCGTTATGGATACTAAGTTATTAAGGAACTTTGACGATATGTCTGAGGACTTTGATTCCAAGAATGTTGGATGGCTTGGCAGAACCCCACAGTTCGACTCCATAAGTCTAAAGTGGTCGCAGTAAAGACTTGTATAGTGTTAGTTTAGTTTTGACCGCCTATTTTACGGAGCGATTTCGGACTAGCAGTCTTCGTAGTGTCCAAGTATTCTGTTGAGTTGTTTTCTCTTAAGTCTTGTGAGGGGAATCCACGTCAGTCTGCTGTCTCGAAATAATCCGGAATTTGACTTAATGGTAGTCGGTATCTCTTTGTTGTTGATGTACAGTAGAGGGCAAGACTATTATCCGCGTAGGTGGCGTATTTCGCACGTTTTAGACATTCTCAATGAATTCAAGATGCTATAATATGTATTATTAGTTTTTGAGAAGTGTGTTGTTGTATCATAATTTAACGTACACCGTCTTCAATATATACCATCTTATACAATACTAAGAAAAAATTGGATGTAGGTGTTTTTGTTTGAGAGGGTTTTGTTCTTAAACCTTAAACATTATTAAATCCATTATGTTTAGGAGTCTAATTTATCAAATTACTTCTTTCAATTAATTATTATTTTTTATGTAATGTCTTGGTTGAGATGAAAAAGCTAGTGTCAAGAGTGGGATTTGAAGCCACGACCTTCGGCTAAACCGGCTAGCCGAAGGTCGTGGGTTCGAATCCCGCTCCTGACACTAGCTTTGTCATTTCAACCAAGACCTTACGTAAAAAAAATACCCAAACATTATTTTCATTTCTAAGACCGTAGTAGTTAAGTACATGTTCTACATATTACAGGTAACTAACGGATATAAAAACCATCGGTTAAAAGAGATGCTACGTCCCTTGGATGTTCTTATAAGCGATTTCTCCATTATGGTGAACATTGCAAAACACACCGGCTTAACCGCACTTCATTTTTTTTGTTACAGAGTTGATTAAATTTAACAGATTATTCAAATGATATTTGCATATTTATAAATAATATAAATTAACCGAACTCATGAACATTGATTTAAAGAATCTTAAAATTGTTGTTATTACGGAGTGAATATTCATTAGCCTTAATTAAACGAACCTTCCATCTTCACTCGGAACCACCGAAAGACAAGAATGCTAAAATTAGTGGTGATCATTTGAGTACAAGAACCCTCTTTGATCATAATAACCGTCAATCATAACGGTCTGAATTATACGGTTGAATCGTATTATTTCAATATAACAACGCAATATGTAAATCAAATGAAAATAAGAATCTTTGGAAGTAACACTTTTAAAATTATTTTCACAATTTTATTTATGGATAATATATTATATAAGAAAATGAAAAAAGAGAAAATCGAATGTAATCTAAAATTTTACAGGAAATCAACAATAAAAATATTACAATTAATTAAGGTTTTTAGTTGAGATGAAAAAAAGCTAATGGCACGAGCGGGATTCGAACCCACGATCTTCGGCTAGATACGCCGCTGCTCTACCACGTGAGCTATCATGACCTCGATCCACTCGGACATCAACTTCCTATCTCAACCCCACCTTATGAGTTTTCCTTATGTTCCTTATGAGTGAGGGGTTGAGATAGGAAGTTGATGTCCGAGTGGATCGAGGTCACGATAGCTCAAGTAGCAGCGGCGTATCTAGCCGAAGATCGTGGGTTCGAATCCCGCTCGTGCCATTAGCTTTTTTTCATCTCAACTAAAAACCTTAATTAATTGTAATATATTAATTGGTCAAGCGGACCACGGAATTAGTGAATTTAATAAAAATATTGTTTAATTTTAAGAACTGAAGGAATTTTAAAAGCTCAAAACGCTTAATATGTACTAAAGCACATCACTTAATTAGAACTAATTAAGTTTATTAACTAAACATTATTTAATTTATTATAGAAGAATCAATATATTTTTTGTCATTTAAAAGTTTGTCAAACCCTCTTTTTGAAAATGTTACAAAAACAAAATTAAAACCGATGTTGAATGAGGGATTAATTAATTAATAATTCAATTCAATTGGTCAAAATGTAAATTCACCTTGTTTAATATACCGAGCACAATTCCACCCGCCTGCCTCCAACACTACCAAAAAAGTGCATACACTCATTGCGAAAAAAAGGTTTGAAAGAAAATTAACCAAAACGGCGAAAAATCATTTAGTGGTAGAATAAATTTATCTAACAATTTATTTCCAGATTTTGGTCGGAATAACACAATAAGAGCACAACCAGGTAACAAATTGTTAGTTTTAATTTTAATTCCCTAGTTTTCTTGGTCCGCTTGACCAATTAATATCTTTAAATTAGTTAAGGTTTTTAGTTGAGATAAAAAGTCAGTGTCACGGGCCGGATTCGAACCCACGATCTTCGGCTAGATACGCCGTTGCTGTACCACTTGAGCTATCGTGACCTCGATCCACTCGGACACTAACTTCCCATCTCAACCCCACCTTTTGAATTTTCCCTCCTTTTTGCAATTTTTCAAATGTCGTGTAATCTATTTGATTCTCGACGACAAATGAATTTTTATCTACAGGGCAGTAGAACAAAAGATGATCCAAGTCCTGCACCTGATTGATTAATTGCAGCAAACGCGCACTGGTGACGTTGCCGCGCCAATTCTTTGCAGATATCCCATGTTGGGTCCGTGAGGTTCTGTAAAAACCGATATGTGTGCCATAGCCCTAAAGCTTTGAAGACAACACTGAGAAACGCCAACTGACTCTGCGGTATCCATTTTCCGGTGACCGAGAAGACCAGTCTCACAATAATAGTGCTGAAGATGATGCCCCCCCCCCATGGTTAAAGAGTATACAACTGGATTAAAATGAAGAAAAGTCGAAAAAATGTGTTTGTTTACAAAATGAGTAATCTTCATTTTTACTATTAAGTAAATCCGTTATTAAAAATGAGAAATGATTTTTTTTTTTTTTTGTATTTTCTATTTTGCTTTGTACAACTAACAATAATATCATGATTAACACAATTAAAATTAATAGAATAAGAATAAATTACAAATATCCCTATTCATTTTTGTGCAGTTTAGTTAGAAATAGACAACAAAATACAAATATCCGGTTTTTGTTCGTTGAGCGTATAATCCCAAGTTATTATAAAACAATATCCACATCTCAATAATACCGTTTCGTAAAAATTCGAACCTTTAACTCTTTTAATTTAATTATAAGGTACTTTCATTAAGTAATAATAGGGTCAATTAAATTCAAATTATTGAATAATAGATTAAGCTGATATCGCAGGTAGGGTAAAACCTTAATATATTGAACAATTCAAATTCTAATTGATTCTTAGGTAGTATTGATATTCATCGCTATAAATAAACATCTCTGAAATTATTGTTGAAATAACGTTCCGTTTATTCAACCGAAAAATAAGTTAATGTTGAATTTAAAGAAAGCTGAGCAAGATTAATTATCCAAAACTCTAAACTCATTTTAAGCGGAAAATAAATGTGAATATTCCAGAGATAAATCGTTCTTATTATACTTTTCATCTAGCATCGTTTCGTTTGATTCAGATTTGTATTTTAGAATTCTCTGCTTGAAACATCGTTCGAGCGATAATTGGTAATTATCAGAAAGATTTGTTTGAGAAAATCAAGCGGATCAACAAAAGTACTGATCCGTTTAACGCACTGATAAGTATGTATTAACTTATTAATAAAGAATTGGGATCTACAGGGTGGAAAATCTACCAATTTACACCTCGCGAAAGAGGCTTTGGATGGTGAATTTTTTAACACGCTTTCCCGGGTTTGCCTACAAAGTAGGCTCTTTCACCAGAATGGTATTCTTCGGGCATTCTCCACGCGAAATCACAACTTTTTACGATATGAAACGTGATCATGTTGTCATCGATTTTTGTATCAGGACAAAACGATGTTGTCGTATTAAAACTTATTTTATTTAGAAACAAAGCAAGTTAATTGTTTTAACATATATCAAAATCGTAACACGCGCAAGTGTGAGTGTATTAAGTACATATAATTTAGAAACAATGGTAAAATTCTTTATCGTATGATGTACGATCACAACTTATTTCACCCAATATGTGTGAAAATAGACCCAGCTGGGGACAGGGGCATTTGTCCAGAACAAATCAGACGGTGATAATTCAGTTTCACGCCCAATTTGCCACCTCACTGTGGTGAGTCATTAGTTTTACAAGAAAATAGAAAACTAGTTTATTCTGTAAGGGGCTATAAACTCAATAAATGTCAATATAAACGGTGCTGGGTCGGAAATGGGCGGCCGACTGGAGAAATTTTATCTTTACAAAAAGCTTACTACATTAGTGGTAACAATATATCTTGGGGTGGAGTTTCTTGACTTACTAAATTATACATTTATTTACTCAATTATACAATTTCGGGACGAGTTAAATGTACTCATTTTCAAAATTTGAAGATGCAGAAAAACATGTATCAACTGATTCTCCTCCAGTACTAAGCACAAATAAATCCATTATGATCACACTTTTTTATACAATTAATATTTTATGATCAGCCCTGACAAAACAAAAATCGATAAGGAATTGATCAAACATTCACAAGAGATATGGAAAATAATGGGGTGAGAATGGGCGTCTCGTGACCAGAAATGGACTTATATAGCTGATCAGTATTGACAATTTTTCAACCTGAGAAATTATTTCTTAAAACAATTGATTAATTATTAAAGTTTCAACGTAAAGGATTCAAGGATAAACTTGAACAAAGAAAGGTATTAAAATATAAATATGTATAGAATTTTAGTCTGCTTATCTTCCCGGTTTTGGACTGTCTGACGCGTCTCGTCATCTTCAGTAAATAATCTATGTGCATTATTGTTTATAATTTTAATATTTTTATTTGAAAACTCTTCTAACCTGTTAATATTATTATTTTATACTCGAATCAAATATCTTAAGTTACTGGTGGTAATGTATGTCGCTTTAAGGTTTATAAAGGTTCACTTGGTTATTAAGTTTGAATCAGTAAGGAATGTGAGATGAACTTGGTAACTAAATCTTTAAATAAGTCTGGAGTAATTTGACTTTAAATTCCCACAGCTTAAATGCACTTCTATTATCTCGAATTGTCTGTTTTACTTGTTTTCTTCAATTTTATTATTATTGGGCACTCTCAACACGACACACAAGAATGACGCATCTACTAGAAAACAAGCACTTTGAGCCTGAAGATGATCTCAATGAAGATCGTAACGTTCGCACGATAAAGAGAATGTTTTTCTAAAACCTACGTCACACCAGACCGCATCTCACGATCTACAAATAATCATTTATTAATATTAGTTTAAATTAATGTTTAGTTGGATAAAAAGCTTTATACCTTATGTCCATCAAATATGATTGTTCTCAACCAAATGATTAAGTTAATAAAATTTTAAGATAATTTCTACTGTTTTATTTACAATGTTGTGTAAAATTTAAGTTAATACTACATAGTTTGAGTTAATGTCTTAGAATATCGAAAGTACGTTTTTTTTCTATCTTAACTTCAGTTAGAGTTATAGTTTTTCTGTATAAGTTGGATCATGGGCTTTATTTAAAGCAGTCTCACACAAAAATTTTAAAAAATTATAAGCTTGTTTTGGTATATTAATTTCGTTGTGGTTATTCAGACTCATAGTGAAATGCATTTTCTGTTTACATAACAAATTTTTAATTAAAAAAAAAAATACGATTCGAGTGATTTCCAATTATTAGGTTAGGTAACGCGACTCATCGAAATGTAACCTGTAACCATTAACTGTACGTCAAATGTTCAAAAAAATGAGGGAGATTTTTATGCTTTTTTTAACAATTAATTTCCACCCGTGTTACCTGAATCTGTATCCACGGAGGGTAAGGACGCCGGGGGAAAAAACAAGGTTACAAGGTTTAATTAGTGACTAACAAAGTAGATATTGTCGTCGTCCGTTACGTGTGACAGCCGGTCGATGACCATGATTACTCTGTTTCCATTAGAAGGGATTTAGAGAGTCGCGCTCCACCCTCAGCCCCAGCTAGGATTAATTAAGACTAAGAACTAATGGGCACATAAACGGAGACTAAATCATTGTATGAATATTACATTAGGGCGGAGCTGTGTGCTATAGCTCTTCGCTGACATTAGCCGACCTCATTTCTCCACACCCCGACCCGTGGCCCTTTTTATATTTAAACTCGGAGGGCTGTGAAGCCAACGATGTCGAACTACTGTATCCACTTGTTTGAAAATGTCTTTGATGGACCACTCTTTTTTTTCCATTACATTTATCCCTCTCAGTCGCAAAATGTTTCTTTTTTACTTGAGTCAGCGGCCTCCCAGATTAAATTTGACAAAGTACAAAAATCCTTTTAGATATTTTCACGGTTAAGTAGTGTGTTTCTAGAAGCACTTTTTATAAGTGTCTACAACTGACTCGTAAAAAAATAGCAAACATGACAAAATCGACAATGCCATAACTCAAGAGCAGAGATATTTCTAGGTAGAATACAAAGTGTTGTAAAGTTGTAAAGTCTGATCTATGGCAATTCAACAAACATATTAAAACAAAAACCAGCAAACGCACAGACCTATGACGCTCCCTACATCATCAATGAAAAAAAAACTGTTTTTTTACAAAAATACGAAACTCGTAAAAGTTAAGACTATATAAAGTCGAATAAATAAAATTTAAATTAACTCAAATCTGCAAATCTGTCCCGTTTTCGAAAAAAAAGGATTAGTCCAAAAATAAGAATTTAACAAGATTATGTTACAAGCATGAGATTATATTTTTATCCATAGAACCCCCTGAGTTTTGGGTAATGTCTTTTTCCTCACGCTCTCTTTCTTACACACTCTCTCTCTTTCCCTCCCTCTCTCACTCTCTCTCTCTCCCTCCCTCTCACCCTCTCTCTCCACCCTCTCTCACTCTCNTATATATAGACCCTCTATTCGCATGAAAACTAATGTTATAATACCCTTTATGACGACTTCCTACGTCATCAATAAAAAAAGAAACCGGTTAAGTGAGAATTACAAAAATTTCAATTTAATGACACAATACATACCTAAGGTCTCTATAACAACAATCCCATATCATTAAAACAGTATTACAAATATTTATTAATTTACGTTAAGGTACATAGAGATAATTGATGATAAATTTACGAAGTTTAAATAACTCAAATATCATATCCATTATTTAAATTAATTATTAATTTTTTAAATCTTACGAGATTAAAGTGCAACGACGAAAAGGCATAGGAACCTAAAAACTCTGTCATTCCGGCTAATTTAAAGACATGTGATGAATATATTTGACCCATATTACCATATACATACCAAATGGAACCAAACGTAATCATGAACTGTTGAAACTTGATGTTCGGGTAGGATTGTTTGTTTATTCACAGAATTGTTGTTGGGAAAAGGCTTACTGATTAAATATGCAGGAGATACCCATATAAAAAAGGGGCTCACAAAAGATTGGACGTACTGATTGATTAGAAGACTAATGAAATGGCCTTGTAACTGGACCTGAATAAATTACGATATCAGTGGGTTTAATTAGAAACGGCTCGAAAGCCGTCGCGTCGGTGGGAAATCTATTGATGAACGTTTAGTGTCCAAAAAACTCCACCCTACCACGTATCCATTTTAATGCATAAAAACCTGAATCCTGCTGAATGAGTATTATTTATTAAAAAATTATTAATAAACATTATTAAAACTGTGTGGTGATGAGTGACCGTTAGTCGATGATTATTCGGAAATCGTGAGATGCGGCCTGGTGTCATGTAGGTTTCAGAAAAACATTTTCTTTATCGTGCCAACGTTTCAATCTTTATTGAGATCATCTTCAGGCTCAAAGTGCTTCTTTTCTGTGTAGATGTGTCATTCTTGTGTGTCTTGTTGGCACGATAAAGAAAATGTTTTTCTGAAACCTACACCACACCAGACCGCATCTCATGATATCCGAATAATCATCGACTAACGGCCAACCAATATCATTAATAAAATTCAATATAGATAACATACATGTATCATTTACATTACATTCCCACATCAAATATTTTTCAAATCGTCTAATTGTCCAACAATTTAGCTTTCCTTTTCCTATTTACCCATTTCTATATAATCCTGAAAAGATAATCTGGCCGAACCATTACCAACACATTGTTTCCCTTCGTCGGCTCTTTTCACCTCAAAAATGTCTTTTTTCTATACCGACTTCCTTCCCCACTCCTTCAAAATCCAACGTATATAAACGTAATACTGGCACTCTCAACACGATACGCAAGAATGGCACAATTACACAGAAGACAAACACTTTGAGTGAGTAGAAATACTTTGATTGAATATAAAAAAATATATGTATGGTTAGTGACGGTTAAACAATAATTATTCAGAAATCGTGAGATGCGGTCTGGTGTGATGTAGGTTTCAGAAAAATGAGAGTGCCATCTCTCAACACGACACGCAAGAATGGCACAATTACACAGAAGACAAACACTTTGGGCCCTGAAGATGATCTCAATAAAGATCGAAACGTTGGCACGATAAAGAAAATGTTTTTCTGAAACCTACATCACACCAGACCGCATCTCACGATTTCTGAATAATTAAATAAAAAATATGTTTTGCATTGTATAAATTCACTTTTCCACATCCTAAATGTATTTGTTAAATGTAAACAATGTTTGTAAATCCCAGGCCTTGAAGATGATTTCAATAAAGATCGAAACGATGGCACGATAAAGAAAATGTTTTTCTGAAACCTACATCACACCAGACCGCATCTCACGATTTCCGAATAATTATTAAAGCTTTTATTACAGAATAATCTAAATTGTGTGCAAAGATCGATTCTACGCTTGGCTCGGTAGAAAGTTGTCAACAGCTTGACACAAAGTGTAACGAGTTAAAAGGACAAAGCGAAAAGCGAGGAGGCTGCGAGCGCTTAACGAACTAGTTTGATGCATTATCTCAATTTAGCAGGAGGCATAGAGATAAAAGGTAAGGCGTAATACAATAAATGACTTTGTATTCAATCAAAGTTAGTTGAGAAGTTGCTTGTCAACTAACTCTTTGGCTTACAAACTTCCGGGGTTATCGCTCGACTTTCTCGGATGAGAAAAGCTTAACAAAATGCCATTCAGTGTGTCAATTATTCGTAAATATATAATTCTAACAATTCCGTTTGTTTGTTTGTATGTAGAGTTAGTCAAACAAAGAAAAACTAGTGTTAAGACTCTCCAAAAATTTAACAGGCCGTGAATGAAAATCGTTAAGTTTCAATATTTAATGGAGTCGTTTCAGGAAGCTAAATTGAAGGAAATCATTCATATACATCATTCATTCGCTTCTATCGAATCGGTTGTCTCCAATAACGCAAAAGGCAAATTTTTCAAGTATGATTTCACTTCATTATTCAGCTGTTATCATAAAATAAAATTATTTATTTTTGAACTAAGTATCAATTTCGTAAAGTATTGCGTAGAGTAGTCTCGGGGATGTTGATTTATCGCTTCAAATTCATTTACCCATCCAGTCAAGCGTTTAATCAAATCATCTTATAATACCAGGCATCTATAAAAGATGTAATTCTATATTGCAATACATGTTCATTAAATATTTAGCAACATTTAGCATGTTTTGTATAAAAATAAATAATATTTTTGTTATCACTAATTCCAACGGTTTATAAGCCCACCTTTTATCTATTCATAGAGGCCGTCAGGCCTTTTGTATTAAAAAAGGGAAAATATTATCCATTGAATGTCTTCTTGGGAAATACCATGCCCTTTTCCGTGGAAAAGCTCGTTTAGAATTACTCTCTTGGGGGAGATCCCTCGATTTTTCCCACCGCTTTTATTTCGCCCTTCTAATCAGATAACTGTGTCTTGAGGACGGTTCGGCCCAAATAGGGAAACCGGAATAATATTGGATAAATAAACCAAGAGGGCAAAGATCCCGTTTCAATATTTTTCATCAATTTCCAGTCAGGGTGCGGATTTATTTTCTTCCAACTGTAAGACAATCCATTGAACTTGCTTTCATCTTTTAAGATTGTTTTTCTCCGTCCTGACATTTTTTATCAATTAGTTTATCGAACAGCTATGTATATAGGGTATACATAAATATGACATATAATTTCTAAACTAAAGAAACAACTTTTTTTACGATTAATTTAATTTTGTAGCACGCTCAGCTTATGGAATAAGCTAAATAGACTAAATATACTCTGACATTTAGTTAATTTATTAGATTATTCAGTTAAGATTTCATCTAAATTAGTTTGAAAATTCCTAGGTAAGTATATTCATTACAGTTAGTTCAGTTTAATGTTTTTTTTTTCTAATTACATATATTATATATGTGGTTACACGAAAAAGTAGGTTAAATCCAAAATCAAAACTTTTTGGAAATGGCGTTTAAAAGTTTAATTTTGTCCTCAAAATCGAGAGGCAGATAAAATTTCCAAGGATTATGGTTTTCTGATTCTTTTAACATTTGAATAGAACCCTGAATCGGTTTTGTTCTTTTTCCCTGATTTTCATTATTTTTGACTTAGCACACTTTTTTTCCAGCAATGTAGCCAGCCATTTTCTTGGACAGTCAGGCGGCATTTAAGGCTTCATGCGAGGTAAAGCCAAAAACGTACGGAGATGATTCGAATATGTGAGGGGGCATAAGTCAGTAACACCAATGGCCTGATCCTGGCATGGGTCCTTGGGCATTCCGGACATAGCGGCAATGAAAAAGTAGACGTTGGGCAAAAAAAGAAGCCAGTATGAATTCTCTAGGCCCCGAAAAAAGGATACATCCTAAATTGGATTCTTAATGAGACCTGGTGGAACAATAAATGGAAACCCCAGGCATGAGGCAAGCGAAGAGATTCATAGAAGTGCCATCCGCAAGACTTACAGAGGGATCACCGGAAGGTGACCACAACGAAACCGAGTTCTGGTTCGACCCTTACAGGGCACTGCCGCCTAAGAAGGCACATACACCGCATAGGAGTATCGATAAAAGAAACACTGTGCTGGTACTACCAGAAGAGGAGACCGCGAATACGTTCTATATTTTTCTGAGGGGCTATGTAGGTTTAGATTCTTGCACTAGTAGTAGAGGAGAAGCTGCAAGCAACATCCTATACTAAGGAGCCGCTGGCAAGATTATGGAGGTTAATTGACAACCTGAAGCTGGCCAGTGAGTTATAAAAAACAATGGAGCGCAGTAGATCTTCTCAGGTCGAGGTGCAGAAGGGCTTGTGGCGGTCTCTTTTATCCCTATCCTTAAAATTTTGTTTGTCAGAAGGGTTCCACCATTTTTCCATCGTGTGTGATAAGTTTTCGTTCTTGTGCTGACCATGTTAAATTGTGAAATTGTGAGGGGGGTTCTTGTTGATATCTGAATAATGATAATCCTATCGATTGGTTGTTTCTAATCTTCATGATCCGCTTATCCTCGCCTGAGGTAGGCCTGTATAAGTATTTCAGCTTTTTTTTTTAATTACAGCCTTGCTGGGTGTGTTGAATTGTGTGATTTTTTGTTGAGGTCTGTGAACTGATTGCTATTGTGCCCCTTTCCGATTTGATTCGGCATGTGCTTACTTCAGGGGTAAATATTTTATGGTCAGGACGGCCCTTCTATGACTCTCTTCTAGGATATCTACATTTTACTAGTTTCCAACTAGGAGGTTGACTAACGTCCTGAAGATGGCCAGTGAGTTGTAAAAAAAATAAGGAGCACAATAGATCTATTCAGGATTTGTATGTATTTAATTTATCTTTTTGACTGCTCTGGCCTGGTCTTCTTCGTATCGTTTGAGCTGTAAAGAATACAATAAAATTATATTGTGTTACGTATATATTATTTAAAACACTGCCAATTTGTAGATAAATTGTAGATTGGATTACAACAGATACACACAACATACCGTTTCGTTCTCTCAGAAATAATGTATCTCATCTATTTCGTGCCAGTTTAGTACGAATGTACGCACGTCTAGTATATATAGGTGATGGCAAGACTTTGTATGGCCTGGAGTTTGCTAATGTTTGAATGAAAAGTGTAGCTTCGTGTCATGAAAAAAAAGCAATGAAATTGTTTTAATGAGAAGCATTGTTTTTACAATCAACTATTTATATTGTTTAAAGCAGCAGCTCGTGATTTCATTAAGAATGCCGGATATTGCCGGACAAATTACTAAGGGAAACAGGAGATGTGTAATTGAATTGTCGGGATGATCAAATCGGTCTATCCGCTCAATTATCCGCCGACGGAGGATGTCGCCATTAAACGCATGATCTGGATTTAAAGTTTAATTCCAAGTTTGCGGTACTTGCGGTACTTCCGGACATAGCGGCAATGAAAAAGTAGACATGTTGAACAAAAAGAGAAGCCTCTCTATCGAAATTTCAAGCGGTTCTGCCCCAAGCAGAAAATGCAACCCATCAACAAATAGCACCAACGACGAACCAATAAGTTAAACAATATCGACTTTATGGGTTGTTTTAAGCAACGCCTAAAAAAACCGTGGTTTTGAGAGTGACAGAACTATTTTACTCGTGGTGTACACTGCTCAACATACTTCCCCACATAAAAGAAACAGAAAAGGTAAAATCAAACATCCTTTCCCGTTTAATAATCATGAAATTTATAATATGAGTATCAAAGAAATAATGATTTTTGTCTAAATGCAAACGATATTGACTTCTACACGCTTCCCCTGCTGTTTTTAATTGCAAAGAGGTACAGTTGATTCTAGAAAATTTTTGGTAAACATCGGATTCTCGTTTTTGCAGAAATCGCTCCCCAAAAGGCCCAATAAATCAATCAGTAAATAAGGAAAGGTAGATGCCGGATTATTCCTTACCCGACACTGCGACTAATAAAGTGTAAGTATTTGTTTGTATGAATAATTATCTTTTAGTTGATTATATTACAATTTTAAACGTTGTTTTAACGGTTGGTTTCATTATTTTAACAGGAAAATCTCTTATCTGCTCGGTTTATTGTGAAAGGGTTTACAGATTTTTAAAAAAGACAAAGAATACTCAGAAAGATAACAGGAGATAAGTTAATGCTTTGTCAAAAATAAACCACGATAAACCTAATAAATGTTTGGTTTTATTCAGTAGCTTTTCATCTATTTAAATATATTCACGTTCTAATAGCGTCGCAGTTGATAAACGGAAAGGATTTCGTCGGTCTGGCGTTTCACTATGTTCAATGGTTGGTTTGTATTTTTTCTTAATGAAAATCTTGTATATAAAATTTTAATATTCACCAAAATGAACTGAAAATAGCAAAATACCGGCATGCATCAGACAGATCTGACCAGCGAAGAAAATCTACCGAATGATCAAACACGGCCATACTACAAGATCATCCCCGATCCCCTCATCCTCATCATCGTCCTCAGATCCCCGACAAAACAACCGATCATTTATACAGAAACCCAGGACAAAAATCAAAAAATTTCGTAATTGACCAAACGACAAGCACACCAGGATGATACCAAACTTCAGGTTCATCACATCGCAGACCTCAACAAGAAATTATACAAACATACAGGACAAAAACGCATCGCTGAAAAACTAAAAGAACTGAAATTTTTATACTAGACCACGCAAGTATGTAATAACGCACCAGGATGATCGAAGATTACCAAACTGCAGGTTCATACATCGCAAATCTCAACAAGAAAACTCACAAATGTTATGAGTAATTTTTAAAAGTAATTAACCATTTTTATTGTTACTAACTTTTCAGAAATCAATCCATTTGTACGCTATAATTTGATTAAATATTATTGGACCATTTAAGTAGTATTATGGTAAAGCCTTGTTAAAGAAAAAAATTATGTTATAATGTTACTAATTACATATTGGTATGTTTTCTTCTCCAAGAAAAATTGATACTACTCGTGCACTTTTTGATAATTTAATCATTTATTTATATAGCAATAATCGTGATAGCAAGATAGACGGTTTTAAAGAAAAAATTTTATTACATTTATACCGGTTAAAACAAACCGTTTTTGTGTTTTTTCCACTAGAAAAGCGCAATTTCAATAACAAAAGGCTGTTGTACGGTGTGATTTGGAAACAATCTAGGATTAGTATCCCTACTATTAAAATTCCTTTTTTCAAGGGTAATAACTAAGTAGCAGTGGGAATCTCTGCTTCCAACCGGAAACAAAGCCATAGACAGACAATGCTGTGGTTGCACAATGGTAACGAATAAATCCAAACCACAGGTCCTTCCCGGATTATTTTATTTTCCTGCAAAAAAAAAATAAAGGTGATGCCAAACTGATTTACAGGGAGTAGAAAAAGTCAGGCGAATTGTAAAACTTTTAAAAATGACCTGTAATTTTTTTAGTACAATTTAAAGAAAAGACAAAGTAGTTTTTGTCCACATAAACGTGAACCAAAATTCAACAATGGCACATTGTACAGTGTTCGTATATCAACTGGGTTTCATCTACCATGGATCGTTCGGTTCGGAACGGTAGCCATTTGACTTTATTTAGTGGTTGTCATGAATTAGCATGTCCACTTATCTTTACTCCAGCGGATGCTATTCTCCCTTCGAACACCATTTATCTATATGACAAATACAGAAAATATTGTTTACTCTTTGGATATTATATACTACACAGGACAACAGCTGTAATATTATGGTCTTTTTTTAGCAGTTTTTAGAATAACAAATTAAAACTCGTATTGTGTGGGAAAAAGTATTAGTAAGCAACCTAAATATTGTTGTATAACTTTATTTGGTTATTATAAACTGCGTATGTAGGTTTATTTTTTAAACAACTACGATCGATATAACGCCTTTAAATAAGGATCTTAATATTGGCTAATTTATTCCCTACTTTCAGAAACAGAACAACAACTTATAGTTGCTTTTAAAGGGAAATTTAATAAAACCAATCTAAATTTTCCTGATAGCCATTTTGAAGAAACAATTACGCTTTTTGCCGCTATTGTCTTATACTTTTGGAGAAAGAGTTCATTCAGTCCTTGTCTCTAATTTTATTAGCTCCTCCCCTCTCTTTGTTTTGTCTCAGCACATAATTTACCGCTTTTCCTTAAAAGCTTCTTAAGCTCACCCCGGTTACGGTCACGTACACATACAACGCTTTTATAATTCTCACAAAAAAAGGTAAAAAGAAAATTAGCCATAACTATATTGATTGATGATAATGGCAGACTCGAATTTTAAATCTTTACAATCAGATCATCTAATTGGATGAGGTCTCGAACAATGAAATATAGAAAAAATAATACAATAATTTGGTTAGAGATCAATTATCAAATTGATTACATGTCATAAAAATAAAATGTAGCAAATTATATTTTTAAAAAAATTTTAATAGGTAGGCTTATTGTTGATTTATCATGTTTTTCCTTACAGCAACAGTTCACAGATTTGAAGTAGTTATTAAAATTATTTTTACAAAAAAATAAACTTATGATTGCAAACCTTGAGGTATTTTATTATAATACAACCAACAACCTAACCATTTTTCTCTGAACTGGTATTTTGTTAAAAAAATATATATTTACATGGTTCTAGACTTATATACAAGTACATATACACACCCACCCAATAAATCTGTCAATGAGCCTTTATCCAAGAGATAGAGTGAGGACCAACAGGAAATGGTCTCAGCCCATAACGATTACGACGCCCTTGGGGGAAAAGGGAAAAGAGACAGTAGCCCAGCCCGCTTCGTCCAAATATCCAAAGTGTGGTGGTCCCGGGATTTCTATTTGTCTTCTGTCCTAGCGAACTAGTTTGTCGCCTCTAGTTGTCGACCTTTGTCGACGAGTCAACAGAATCCGATGCGGCCGGTAGTTCGAAACGGGAAGAAATTCACCGGGGTCGACGTTGACGTCGATAAAATCGGACGTACCCGTTCCCTCAAAAGGCAGATCAATAGACATAATTTTGTAATTTTGATGTGACGTATCGATTTTCTAATTAGATACTTATATCTTATAATTTGCTTGTTAAACAGTACTTTTCCTGGCTTATATACGCTACTAAGAATTTTGTTTTAAAATTCATAAAGAGAAGCAAGCCCTACTTATAGATTGGATGGATTGTTAAATCGAGATTGCTTTTATTTATAATTCAATAGCCAGTTTTCACTTCATGTACTTCCAAAGCTCTGTGAAGGGCTTTTTCGTAGGTTACACTGTTCGTTAATACGATTCTTACCGGTCTATACATCACTTGGTTCAGAACTCAGGTCAAAACTTCATTTGGTTTAGAATATAGAAAGATAAACGAAAAATGTAATAAAAACGAGTAAATATGAAGTAGTAAAATAAAGTATTAACTAAAAACTTTAAACAACATTTTGAAATAAGTGTAGTTTTCCTATAAGAAAAGGAATGAAAAAGGATTTTAGTGTAATAATTAACAATCTTTAAACAAACTATTAAAAATGACTTTATTATTATAATTTAAATGTATAAAAACAAAGCTTTTATCTAGACTTTAGAGTTTGGTTCATCAAATCTTGATCTCGTAGTAGCTCACCAAAAAAAGGTATGGTTCCAGAGGTAAATATTGATTAACCTAAAGTCTGACCCTGGTGATCTTACATCTGACAATTTAGGTATTGCAAATACATTTAAATTTTTTTCTTTCGTTAAGAGTATTAAAAATGAAATTTAAAAAAAAAATGAATCCCAGGTTTATGAACCTTTTACTTTAAAGCCAGTTACTTCAATTAAATTAGAACCTCCTTTCAACACTCTGAAAAATAATAAAACTTTTATTGAAAAGTTTTTAAATAATTTCGAACTAAAAAAAATTATAAATTTATTATACCCCTCCGGAACATATTTTTAATTTTGCTTTTTCACTTGGTCAATTCCCCTTTATTTTTAAAAATCTTTAATAATTACTCTATTTAAATCACGCTCAAAATTAGAGATTAATAACATGTTTTATCTAAAATTCTGGACAAATTAATTATCAATAGATTATTGGATTTTTTAACACCAATAGGATAATTTTATCTAACAAGTAGGTTGCCTGCCTGGTAGGTGAACAAGCTTTGTTTTATGTGACTAATTAATTAAGGTTTTTAGTTGAGATGAAAAAAAGTTAATGGCACGAGAGGGATGGCAAAAGGAGGGAAAACTCATAAGGTGGGGTTGAGATGGGGAGTTGATGTCCGAGTGGATCGAGGTCACGATAGCTCAGGTGGTAGAGCAGCGGCGTATCTAGCCGAAGGTCGTGGGTTCGAATCCCTCTAGTGCCATTAACTTTTTTTCATCTCAACTAAAAACCTTAATTAATTGTAATGTATTAATTGGTCAAGCGGACCACGAAATTAGAGAATTATGTGATTAATCTTATTTCTACCGAAAATGATAGAGATAATTATTTTTTTAGAATCGTCCTAGATATAAAAAATATCATCTGACTCTGTTGATCATCTTTTGCTATTAAATAAATCTAAATACGTGTGGATTGTTGATGGTACGCTTAAGCTCATAGTCATATTATTGGATAGAACCCAGGTCACAGTTGGATCAGTCTGTAGCTTTTCCAGCTTCCAACCTGGCTGAAGTTGGTTAAATTATGATTAAATTCAAATTTCCTGTTTCTAAACAATAATGAATGTAACATTTTGCATTTTTAAACTAAAAATAAACATATGAGCTACCAAACGAGAGAAATCGCCCGCATAGAAAAAATAATAGTGAAAAACCTAAAGGTTATAAACAAAACTGCCTGGGGGTAAACACTTTTCTAGCGAGTGAATGAAATGATCAGCATAACAGTTTGATATATTTAAAATTAAACTAATATAATCAACGCAGACTTTAAACGGGTCTTTTTTCGCCTCTGTTTATTTTTAGCTCATTATTTATACCGTATAATGTAAAGTCACTATCGTTATATTAATGTGGAAATGAGTACCCAGTCATTTATTGCTGAAGCCGTCCGTGTGTTACAAAACGTGGTGCCTCTGCACATTTCCGTGAGGCAGAAAGTGCAGCAAGGCGTAAATATAATTTTCCCAGCCACAAACCATAAGAGCTCGTTTTATACAGCATCAAATCCAAACCGTCAACTTAGAATATCTCTGAGGGGTTTAGGAAAGCACTAATGCAGGCGTCTCTAGACAAAATTGTGGCATCCTTGATCTAACTAAATCTAAATCTAATTTTACCCAACTTAATGTATTCCAGAGGAAAATTCGATCGAACATGTTGGATTTATTGAGAACAACAGAAAATCTTCGAAAGGAACAATTAATGCCTATCAACATTCTGTAAACTTTGATTACTCTGCCGAAAAGTATCAAAATTTCTATCTACCAATTCAAAAATTAATTAATCATTTATGCATAAATTATCACTGTGTAGAATGAAAACTCGTACAAATGGTAGAAAGAACATAAAAACACATATTCAAAATCGTAAGATTATAAAATAACAAATTCAAAATAGCAGAAAACGAGACAAACAAGTAAATTTCTTTTTATTATTATGATTTTCCGCAAAACCAAACATGAAATTAATGATGAACAATCAAACAACGAACAGGACTGAAGACAGTTTAAAAATAAATCAATATATTCCCAGTAATTAAATAATTCCCAATGGGAAAAATTACTTTTAAATTAATCCTTGTGATCTGTTTCATAGTAGAGAAGACATAAATCGACGTATATTTGAAAACATAATTATTCAAATATTATTATGTAAAAAGTAATATATAATAAAATATTATATAATAAAAATAAGGCGAAAAAATAAAAAGTTAATGAAGCAATACCAACCACCAGGACCAGACAAAAGAAAACTGGGCACGTACTCAAAAAAGTAGTATATCGTTAAATCATTATAGATTTAAGAATATATGCCAAAAAAGAAAAAAATAATTAATTTAAGGTAAAGGTTAGCTTAGAATACTCAACTACGAAAATGAATTCATTACTTTTGAATACATAATCATAATAGGATCAAAAACATGCAACATACAGAAAAGTTTCAACGAGATTAGATTATTGTATGATTTACAGAAAGGATAAAAATGAACATGAAATAAAAAATCAAAGAAAATTAAAATAGCAGAAAACTAATCAACGCGTAAGGATTACTGTTTTGTGTTCTCTCACACCACTAAAAACATTGCATACACTCAAACGTAAAAGATTCAATAACCAACAACAGTCGACATAGAGTGTTAATAAAAACCAAAATAAGACAATCTAACTTCTTTTTCATACCCAATTAAAAAACTGGATTTTCGATTTATTGATTTTTAGTCAATCCTGGTTAGCAACTGTTCCTAGCATTAAATTAAGAAGAGAGGTTGAAGTCACGATAGCTCAAGTGGTAGAGCAGCAGCGTATTTAGCCGAAGGTCGCGGGTTCGAATCCCGCTCGTGACACGGACTTTTTTATCTCAACCAAGACCTTACATAAAAAGAATAATTAATTGAAAGAACTCGGTCCTTTGACCATTAAAACATAAATGGATTAATATTAAATTAAGAGTTGTTCGGTCATTGGCATTATTTGTCAAGAGTAACTATTTTAGAATATACACATTTCACTCCCAGCCTTAAAAGATGAAATATAAATATCACTGTGCTAAGTGATTGAAATGGAAAAGCAGGCCGGAGTTCCCAGTATCCGTAAAAGTGAATTTCTAATTCGGAAAACAAAGAGCTCAAGAGCAGAAAAGCTGGAGGGTTTCTCACCTCGGGAAGTAAATTAGAAAAGTTGGCAATTTCAAGGCGTGTTATCATATTAGAGCAGATGGTGCTGTCAGGACGAGTAATCATCCAGCCCTGGGATGGGAAACAGACTCCGAGTTATCGATTACCCAAATAGCCGAGCAAGAGAAAGCCTCCCATCTAGGTGATGTTTTCATTTATAAAAATAATTTAATATCCTCCAAAGAAAGTGAGTGAGGTAGACAAAGATTACTTTCGACACACATAATTACGAAAGGAAACTTTCGATTAACTTCTTGCCAGAGACCCTTAGAACCACCCTTCCTCTAATTAATAATATTGTTTGGTTAATTGAAATATCTTGTTTCTCAAATACACATGCCACTATTATACTTAATTTTTTTCAACTATATCTTACGATATATCTTAACTACCTCAAAAATTTTGCTTATTATTGTAAAAGATGGAAACATTTTAAATTATTCCTTAAGGTTATGAGACGTTAACGTTCTTAAACTAACGATTAAGTAAGAAGTTTAAAATACACCATTTTTCGGTAATTCTCAAATTTTTCACAGTTCAAGTAAAATATTTATTTTTTAGCATTATTATTGTTCCAATGGCAGAGGATCATATTTCTCTTTTCAATACCGTGAATGCAAAATTCTGTCTTGTTTTTCCAGACAAACACAATAGGGCCGTAGTACAAATTATCGCAAAATACGATGCCAAATCCCAAAGTAATGTCCGACGGTGAATCATGATCCAGTGAAGGTTTTATTCCGACCAAAAAATAAGCCGCGTCGCTTTGAACAAATATAATCCGACATATGGCTAGTTAACAGCAAGGGTACTAAGATGTAACAGCCATTGGCAATGCCCATGGGATAGATCGATAAGTTCCGGAGAATAACTTCCTGCTGCAATATTGGCATGATAATCCGGGTGATTCATTTCTGACGGGTTCCTCTGTAATATTTTCATTTAAAGTACTTTTTTTTACTTTCGCCACCCCGTTTATGTATACAAGCTGTTAAAATTAGAAACAGAATAGAAAACTTCTTCAGTAAAGTGTTTTTTAAAACGTTTTCCAACCTTCAAAGGAACGGTGTCATGAAAAATGGATTCGGTTATGTCACGGTATGTTTATCTACCTTTCTAGAGTCGTTCTGAGTAAACTCGAAAAGTGTAAAAGCTCTTTTTAAACTGTACCTCTAAACCCGAAGTAAAAGGAATTCGCGCGGGTAGGTTGAATGGCAATTGTTATGTTGCAACGCCGGTTATACAACTGTGGTACATAATCAACAAGAACACAATAAATATTATCCTCCAAGAAAAATAAGAACGAGAATTACAAAAACTAATATTTCTGCAATCGGCCTGCAAAAAACGCAGAAAAGATTAATTTATAATATAATATAGGGATAATTCATATTATCCCTCCTAAACAAGCCAAACCTTTAGAAATTGCCCAACAAGAAACACAATAAAAATTGCTTATCCACAAAGAAAAACAGGATAGCGAATGAAAAACTAAACCTTCTGAAATTGGCCTCCAAATGACACAATAAAGATTATCCTTAAGGAAAAATAAATACGAGAATTTAAAAAACTAAATCGTTTGAAAATGGCCTGTAAAAACACAGTAATAATATATTTTTAGTTAATTCTTTAAAAACACAAAACTATTGGGGCAATCATAATTTCAAAACGTGAACCATGTTATAAAATGGTTAGTTTATGTTTTTTGCCATTTTAATTTTTTTTTAATATACAATACTTAATTGTTTACATACACGAAATTTGAGATAGATAGCTATTAATAAACAAAATTGTTTTTAAAAAACCCGAAATGGTATACTGCACGTTTTTATAATAAAATAGTTAACTGCTGAATGAGAACTCGTTGCGTCCTAACAATCGTAATAGTTATTGAGAGACCACAATTTTCAGTTTTATATTAAAATCTCTGACTCTAAATATAATACTCTGCCTCTCTTCACATTTTGGTTTTATATTATAAAATATAATATAATCTTATCCGGTGGGAATAATAACCACCGGTTTGTCATTATGACAAAAAATCACCAACCAAAGTCCATGTACATTCATCATTAAATCGTGTATACTAGTATTTTATGCTGGATAACTACCCCATAACAAAAATTCTTCTGATATTCACGCATCGCCTATACAACGTAATAAAATCAGCATCGATCTTTGTCGAAAGGACACCGTAAAAAGAACCGACAGAAATTTCACGGTGGTGTTGATTTCAACTGATCCCCATTGCGAGAATTGGTGGATTCGAGACAATCAGTAGTTCAAGCTTGTCAATTCATACCGTCAATTTACAGCTGTCTTTTCTTTTTTATCAAGAAAAGTGTTGTTACAAAAGAGATTTCACGTTTTTGTTATAAACAGAGGCGGAAAGGTTGCCGGCGATTTTATCATTCATGAAACATGTTCTATAATTCTCCGTTCTCCCTCGCCTTCGTTTCAGTTCAAAAGAATAATCCGAACCCAATGAATCGTCGATTAAGGCTAATGGAAAATTACCATTTAATCTATCAAAGAGGGTGGAGGAACGGAGAAGTGACAATTTCTTCCATTCGCCAGAAAATTTATTAAGGTGCCTGCAGGGAACTCAATTAATGTGATTAGTGTTGTTGGATCTCCTGTGGTCTCGCAGGTAATTTGTGGAGTTTGGAGGGGGCCTTTTTTTTCTTCCTTTTTTCCTTCCAAAAGGACACCTAAGTAAATCACCGTGAAGAGAAAGGACCAGGACTCGACTGAGGGGCCACTTTTCATCCAGTCCGCCCGCCGCTTCTTGACCGTAGGTACAAAAGGTGGTCCACCGTACTCTTCAGTAAACATTAATTACCATCCGGTGGTCGGAAAAGATTCGCCGAGGGGAATTTTTTCCCCTACTTTTTGTCTCATTGTTATTCGCCGGGCCGAGAGGGAGCGACCAGGGGCTCTGCCACAATAACACGGGCCCTTGCACAGTGTCAACAATACAAGCTCCCAATAGGGAATTCTTACTACTACGAGCCTTCCCCTTTTAGCACACCGCGGAGAAAACTCAATTTATAACCGCCCAGTTATAAAATTCCCAGATGTAATCCTAAGCTTTTATACTCTCACCCTATTCGATTTACAAAAAAGCTAAACAGACTGCAACCTGCATTCGTTAGGGAAATAAATATTTTCCTTTTTCTTGCTTTAAACTATTATTCGGTTTCATACGAAAAGCGATACATATTCCTAAAATGGCAGGAATATTCACCAGAGAACCTGCAAACAATTTTATAACGTTCAGATGTCTCCTTGAGGTTTGAAAGTTGATGCACCTGTAGTTTGGTCGTTTCTTATCTTCTTCACTGTGTACCTAACTTCACTCGTTTGGTCTGTCAGAGACAACTGCTTACAGCTTACATATAACTGAGGCTTTAAGAATGATTTACGAGTGGTCTATTGCAAAAAAAAGCAACTAACATTTAACATGAAAAAATGTCAAATACTACATATAAGTCGTAAAAGAGAGCGTGAAACTCCTCACATCTATATGGGGGCTGAAAAATTGGCGATCACAGACAAAATAAAATATATTGGAGTTGTTTTCCCTAATAAATTTAAATGGAACGATCACATTATGTTAATACTAAGGATGTTATGAAATAATTTTGCATTTTTGCTTTTATACAGCAGATTAAATATACGATCATGAACTACAGCACACATATAAATAAAGGGAATTTTTGTACAACCAAAAGAAGCGAAGAAAAAAAGTCATTAAACCTTACGAATCTTTACTTATCCTTTTATGTGACGACAAAGTTTCAGTAAACAAAACGTTGAACTCTGGGGGTCGCCTAATGGTTTGAGCTTTTAATTAAAAGCATCAACTTTTTAAAGATTCTACTCTAAAATACTAAAACGGTATAAACCGTGTCTTTCAACCTGCTGGGAATAAAATGTGGTAAGGGCAGAAAGTACTGCGTTAAAAAGTGTTAAATTCTTATTTCAATTGAAACATTTAGCTATGTGTACTACTACATGTAGATAAACTTTTATTTTTATTTTGGTTTAATTTTTAAACATACTTGTCGTATTATACATACAAACCTATAATGTTTTTGCACTTTATGTAAGTTACATAAATAAAAACATTGGAAAATAAAAGTCTTTTATTTTTTGTTGACAGTTGGCTTCAGGTAAAATATGGATAATATACCCTGAAGAAGGCAAATGCTGAATCAAGTCTAATAGAGATACCTAGCGATCGTGCCTCGACTTCAACAGGAAATCGCACAAATTAACACAACTAGCCAGGGCAAAAAAAAACTTAAATATTTCTACAGACCCTACCCACAGGCGAGAATAGGCGGACCATGAAGAAATAGACGCAACCAGTTCGGTAGGATTATCATTGCTCAGACAGCAACAAGAACCCCCTCTATTTAACACGGACCAGCAAGGACGAAACGTACCACAAACGATGGAAAAATGGTGGAACCCTTCTGACAAACAAAATTCTAAGGATAGGTGGACCATGAAGATCGGAAATGACCAAACAAAAACTCCATTACCATTTGATTTAACTAATCCAGGCGTTCATTGTCCCATGGACTTTTACTAGAAATCTGACTTCATTGATTAATCCTTTGTTGTTTCCCGCATTATTTATTTTTTAAGCGCTTGTGTCCAGTTTCAGGAAATTGCGTTATACTTCCAAAAGGTTTTGTCCCACTGAGCCGTACTTTTTTTTTGTTCATACCAGTTTGCATTGACCGGACCAGATGGTAATCTATCGTTATTTCCGGCCAATTCACTGGGTGAGTGCGACCAAATACAGGGTACCAGCATGTTCCCAACAATTTTATAAATATAAAATGACTTTATCTCCATTAAAATTTCTATCCGTTTTCCTTTGGTAAAGATTCCCTAGCAAACATCATAAAATATGCGTGAAATTCCCCTTCGAAATGATCAATTTGACTCTCCATTGTCCCTGGGGAAATGTATTGTTACAAAGATTCAACTCTTTTTTTTATGCATTAAATATGAAAGAGTCCCTAGATGTTTTTATCTTATTTCCTCATTTATGTAATACTATATCATTGAATGCATACTACATTGTAAAAAAACCATATCACATATTTCACGGATATGGCGAAATGGAATTTATCTTCATTTCGCCTCCAACAAGGTTTTTAAACATTTTTTTCAGCATTTAAGCGTTGAAGCGAATCCGGAACGAGATCTTTATTGTGTTGGGGATATATGACCGAAAAAGTGAAGATCCCGAGCAAAAGGCAATAAAATCCAAAGGAGATATGTTGTTACACATTTTCTCCCTTCGCCTTCCAGTCGATTACAAAACGCATGGAAGGAAATAGATTTACACGGTTGAATAGTGAAATACCAATAGAGGAAACCCGGTGCTGCTCAAGGAAATTCGATTGCCAGCCGCCAATTGAACACCGCTATTGTCGATTAATTGCTTTGGGTAATTTACCCATTGAAAACGACTGTCCTATTCTTCCACCATCCACTAGCACCTATAAACCGTTTGGTAAATCGATTCGCATTTCGTTTGATTTAAGAACAAGCGGCCCGACTCGGGTTTTTTTAGTTGTTCCAAGTATTTATTTATTGCCTTCCATCCACATGTGAATTACTTCGGCGCTTTTAAACAAACCCATTGGTTATGCTGAAATGCCTTTTTGTTTTGTTCTTTTGGGCCTCACAAAACCTTACACTGCTTTATAACTAGAAACGTTTAAAAAACTATAAAACAGGCTCACAACCTCTCGGACCACATTGAGAATTCTCCAAATTAAAAATTGCTCATCACCTTCAAGCCGCACTATAAACCAAAGACTATATATATATGTTGATTGGGATTCGGGTTGTGGTCCGAACGGGTGCGGCAACATAAGTATGATTGCAATGATGAAGAAAGGCCGGGAACAGCACTATCCAAACATACACACGCTACGAAACATAATTTTGACTTCGATGGAGTCAAAATTGTGGCTTCTGAACAAAATACAGGTAGTAGACTTTTGAGGGAAATGATATCTATTCATCAGGACAACATGGCCTGTAATTTAAAAACAGATCTGAATAATTTAAGTGTGATGTACAGTGGGATCCTAGAAAAAGATAAGGTCTCTCCCAAAAGATCGTAACAATACTTGCGTACATATTTATTTATTTATCTATTATTTATATATTATAACAGGCTGTGATAACATAGAATTACCAATGTATTAAAAAAAAAACACCAGATAACGTGATAAACACAATTTTCTAGTCAAAACGCCTGTGATATTTATGTACCAAAAGAATATTATTTATTAAGTAATTGTTACTGGTTTTTAAAAAATGCCTATATATGTAAGAGGCTGTTAAGAAGAGGTTTTTATTTATTTATTATATATGTATATAGTTTGTTTGTATACATATCGTGGAATGTGCAATGTGTTTACGATTTGACTTTGTATCTGTATATAACAAAAACTGATATTTTATAACTATTTATACAATTTATAACTGTCTAAATGATTATGTCCCTATGTCTCTGTAGATCCCCTGAAGAAGGCAATAAAACTTGTCGAAAGCTAAAAAAAAAAGGTTCTTTGAAATCTTTGTTGTGTTGAAGGTGACTGAAAGTTACCTGTCGAAAGCTAAAAAAAAAAAAAAAAAAGACCACAACCCGAATCCCAACATCGTATGAAAGCTGGTTGATCGCACAACAAACATATATATATCAACGATATACCATGAATGACACACATAAGTGTTCTAACATAGATGTTTGAACGACCTTGTTAAGATCCTGAAGAGCGTAAGGCCGTGAACTTTAGTTTGGTAGTCAATCTTGGTTTCTATAACTTTTTTTAAATACATAATAGGTCACTGTTAATGGGCAACATTCATAAATTAAAAAACTTAAATTAAAAGTACTTTTAATCTAAGGTCTTGGTTGAGATGAAAAAGCAAGTGTAACAAGCGGGATTCGAACCTACGACCTCCATCTCAACAAGCCACTGCAGAAAACAAGCCAAAGGACATGGGGTCGAATCCAACTCATGACACTTGCTTTTACAACTCAACCAAGATCTTAGATTAAAAGTATAAATAATTAATAGGGTCAATTATGACTAATAAATTCATATATGGATTCAAGTAAAAGAATGAAGAGCACGCATGCTCTATTGTCACAAGTGTTCTTTTTATCGTCCTGAATTATTTGCTCCGTTGAACGAGTGTGTGTTTGTTTGTGTGCGTGTGTGTTGTAGAAGAAGAATACTTTATATACACAAATAATTACGTTAATTTTTTAAAGTAAAATTATAGAGTGAAAGAAGGAAGCACTAGTGTAATATCAAATACCCCAGTGGGTCCCCAAATTTTATCTGTACATATTGTATGAATGTGTTTATTAGCGTGAATGATGGTGGGTCCACAGCAGAATATTCAGTACTCCGAGACACGCCAAACTTTGGTAAGACCATAATACATATATGTATGCACATATTTGTTTGTATTTGTCAACTCGCCAGACGAACTTATATGTTCATGTTAACTTTTGTACAAAAGATACCATTTGTTATTGTTATTATTATTATGAAAGAATGACCAGGATCTGAACAATCATTGTTACAGAAAGCAATATAACTTAGTTGTCTGAGATACCCTGTTAACATCACTCCATGAACTTATAGTTGGTGGTTTCCAATCATTCTAGTTTGAATATCTTCCCTGGAAACAATTTATAAATAATTATATAATAGTTCGCCTAGTTCGCCACAGGCATAGCTTGAAAATAATTAGCAGCACTTGCGGTGTATAAAGTCATTTGGCAACTAAACGTTCTAATTTAGTTATTTCAAGTGCCCTGATAAAATTACTGCATCTGGAATTTGGTTGGTTCGTTTTGTGCTCTATACAATCATTGCCACAACAAACGTTATGATTTAATTATTTGCATACCCAACACGATCCTGAAGAGCATAACTCTATGACCTGATAACAAAATCTTGATTATTTGTTTTGCGAACAACAAAGTTATACGATCGGCCTTTTCTTCTTACCCGTTCTAGTTAAAACAAGAGTCAAACAAAAACTTATTTCGATTTGTCAAAGTCCAATTTTCACAATAATGAAGAGCAAGAACTAATTTATTTTAAATTATTCAACTTCCCCGGCTACTTGTTGAGTTCTGAGAAAATAGTGTTTGTTTGTATCAGTGGCTATGGAGTGAGCTATCGATTGTACGAAGTTGCTACATTAACTAAGACACGTAATCATCACGGCATTTCATCCGAAGTGCTTTCATCAAAGCTAAAATAAAGAATATTATTATTTATTGAGTGTTAAATTATTATTTATAAATTGTCTTTGTTATAGAATTCATATGGTGCGGTAGGGCTATCTCGTTTTCGTGTAAACGTCGTTATTCAGTTCTGTAAATAACGATAAATGTGCAATCAAGACGTTTATTGACGATTTATAATTTCTCATATTCTCCAAACTCTAAAAGTGTTTATTTTTATGTATTATTTAACGGTTTCCAGGCAAATATGCCAAAATTTGTATAGAATTAAGATGTTTTTTATTTTTTAATAAAAATAAAGTCATTTTCTGAACTTTCCAAGAGATAAACTTGAAAGTCAATGTTTTAGCCTTCCTAAAGTTATTTTTCCATTGTTTTGATAAAACGAAGACGAGACAATCTTGATTATTTGCCGCCACATAATTCATTTAGGCTTCGTTTCATCTTGAGCCCTCGGAGGGGGAATGTGGTTTTATCTGCCCTCCACATCATAAATTTCTTTATCTTACGTCTATCACTATTCCCCGCGATAAGCGCGAAGCAGCTCGAAATTCAACGTGAAGATTTAAAAAACGGTGTATCAACTTTATAATTTGCCCTCGAAATATTCATCTTCAAACTATTTTCTATTGTTCGAAAGTGTCAAAAGTGCACTGACAATCCGACTGCCGACTGTTTAATTCAGAACGTTCCTTAAAGACTAATCTATATTCAGCTGTCAGATTTCGAGAGATGTATTGCTAATGTATTCATGAAACTCCAACTGATCCATTAAGATCTAGAAAAGGTAGAGTTACCTTTGGCCAAAGCTTGAGAAATATAAATATCCTAAACAATTAAACATAAAGAAAGTTGTAAAACAGCCGAAAACCTATTACTTATTTTTATCTAAATTACCACAATTGATTATCTATCATCAATGTAAGTAACATCGGTGTAAATTAAGCACCACTGACATAAACATAATGTTCTTCAAAGAAAAGGAAATAAAGGACAAAAAAGAACAATAATATCACGTTTCGCAGAAATCAACGCAGAATTTTGTTATAGCTCATCAAAAGAATTCAAGGGTTAAACCAAAAAGAAACATTTCATATTTTCAAAAATGTAACAAATTAATCATTAAAATATAGTATCACAACTCTTCCATTAAGATCTAGAAAATGAAAAGGTACCTTTAGCTTGAGAAATATAAATATCCACTACAATTAAACATAAAGAAAATCATAAAACAGCTTAAAACTTATCACTTATCCATTTATTTTTAGTGGTCTAATTGATCAAATTACTTCTTTCAATTAATTATTCTTTTTTAGACGAAAAAGCTAGTGTCACAAACGGGATTCGAACCCACGACCTTCGGCTCAATACGCTGGCCCTCTAACCACTTGAACCATCGTGACTATAGCTCAAGTGATTAGAGGAGCGGCGTATTGGGTCGTGGGTTCGAATCCCGCTCTTGACACTACCTTTTTCATCTCAACCAAGACAATAAATAAAAAAAGTATACTTGTCAAATATTTATAAACAAATAACACCTAATTAATTAAATAACATCGGAAAAAAACAAAAAAATTTAACGGGAATATTAACTAAAGCATCAAAAACTATTTCAGTTTTAATACTACGCATAGATAGCTGAAAGTTTTGTTTGTAATGATATTAACATTAGTAATAATAATAATTAAAAAATTAAACAATTTAAATTCTCGTCAAACATTCATACATGAATACTATTATCGGTTATTTTTCACAGTTGTTTTTAATGAGTAGGTAGAATCGCTATAAATTAAGAACCATTGACATAAATAATAACTTTCTTTGAATAAAATAAAATAAAGGAAAATATCAAAATAGAACAATAATATCACGTTTCGCAGAAATCAACTCACAATTTCTTTTTTAAACTCAACAACTTCAAGGGTTAAATTAACAATAAATATTTTAATTTTTTAATGTACTAATTAATCATTATAATATGAAATTTTTTAATTATATTAAAATTATATTTATAGAAATAAATTAACATAAAAACAACCACACCTAAAAATCTTATTTTAAGCTCATTTAGACGAGATTATCAGATAGTAAAAATGAGTAGTAACAATAGACGTTCATTGTTTTATTTGTTCTTACAACAAACGAGGAGAGGACATCTATAGCCATGAGATCACCGATTTCAATTAAAGTTTTTGTTTGTGATGCTAGATCGAAAATATTGGACACCTTCCGAGTGTTCTGGCCAATGAGCCCTTGGAGCCAAAAATAACAGTAAGTATTTTTTTAAATATGTTTTTCCTCCTTTGTTTTCCAGGTATACCAAGGTTATTTGATATCAGTCGGAGTGATTCAGATCCACACGCAAAGCTACTTACAAACATCGTAAGTTTACTCAGTGAAATTACGATAGGTACATCATCCATGTCTTTCTTCATTTACAGTAATGATTCCGGAGATGATTCGAGTGATGAAGCTGTCACTACAAAAGAAGAGAAGATTTTGCGTTCATGCATTTTTCCAACTTCAAGCCAGGGTTTTTCAGTGTCGACTTTCTTCCATTATCCAAGAAGCCTAAAGTTGTATAAAACAAGATGTTTTTCACCTTTTCTCTTCAAAATAATATGTTCATCTGTTGATAGTTCATCAACCCCGTCATCAAACATCACCCGAAATTGGGCAACTTCAATCTCCAGCGAATCGGCAGCCGAGTTGCCAGGAACTGGAAATTTTTTCTTGAAAAATAATTTATTTTAAACTATGTACTTTGATACGTCGCTCGGTCACAACGTCAAAATTGTATTTTGAAGTTAGCCATAGCGACATTGTAGATATTGAAATAAATAATTTGCAACTGAACACCTGCAACAAAACGTTTATAGAGATAAATTTATATATTAGTTCCATTATATTTCGTGGTCTGATTGACCAATCATTAATCTTTTTATGTAAGATATTGGTTGAAATGAAAAATCCCGCTCGTGGCACTAACTTTTTCATTTCAACCAATACCTTACATAAAAAGATTATATATTAGTGCATTAGTGTTGAAACGTTTACGTTCTGCAGTAATAACATTTTTTTATCGTGTAAAAGCCCGGTAGTTTGCGTACATCCGCGTTTACCTACAAACCTGCATACATATTATTAAAACACCCATTATCACCCCTCCCCCCAACCACCCCTTTGACTACTGACACCGCCTGAACAAAAACATCCCTCATCTACTAAAATGTGCACAAGACAAGTACAATAAATGTAATTAATCACGGTTTATAATTAAGGGAGAAAAAACTTTAGAATTTTCAATAAATATTTCACAAGACTGCACAAACGGCAGTTCAATTCATTTGTATTCAGAGCCACAATTAACATGCTTCAAGCGGCATGTTATGAATGAAAATAAGAAGGTTTATAACAAGTTTTGTTGATTAAGGTTTTTTTTTGTACACGATGAACTCGAAGTTTGCCGACTCTCTCCTATTTTGTTTCTTCTTATCCCTTCTTTCAACCTCAGACTGTAATTCCTTTTACCTTTTAACATACATCTCATAGAATAAATGAATACATAATTTTTATTTTCAATATTGGCATTAAAATGTTAAATTGCAAACATGGTTTTTTAATAACACACCTTCAAAGAGTTGCACTTATTAAAAAAAATACTATTATTATTTTATTTTATTTTATTAATAATTATTAAATTACTTATTAATAAAAAAAATTTGTCTTTGATCCATTTCTTATCTAAAATCGTTGTACAATGATTATTTAAAAGAGGAAAAGCAAAAAAGAAAAATTATTATTTAAACAGTAAAAAACGTCTACAACCTCTTTTAAAGTTGTTGCTTAATAAACTTCCTTTAGTAGTAATGGATCATAAATGTAGTAGCTGACAGTTATGATTTAATTAAAAATTAGTAGATACTATCAACATTAAATAGGGAGTTTACAGACAAAAGTTTGTTAGAAGACATCCCACGTATTTTGTGCTTTTTTATACCTGAAGTTTCGTAAGGCTGCATGTAAAAAGGTCATTTCGTGTCAAGCCAACGTTACTCTGTCATAATTGAAATTATCAAAAAGGTTAATACTTTTTAAACATGCTTCAACGAGCTTAAACCATAGATATTGTTTGATTATGTAGATTTTAAACGATCCTGATAATTCTAATTAGACACAATGGACTATTAAAATTAAATTAAATGATAGTACAATAATATCTCTTCATGATTCCATAAATAGATAGAAGATTGCGAAAAATAGATCACCTTCGAACACATTAAATTTATCTATTGGTAAAAATTCAATTCATTTATGAATTTATTGCATATTAAAATCATATTATTTTATCCCCCCCGCTAAAATTTTAAATCAAAGTTTCCCATTAGTATCAATTAAAAAATAATAACACCAAGTGCGTTAATGAGGAAAATATCCTAAACGTAAAAATCTTCCCAACAATTTAAATTGCAATTAAGTTAAGAAGAGATCCAGTTGAATTTTGAACAATCGATTTTATAAAACAGAAACAGAATAAATTATACACGAGAAGACAAAAAAAACGGAAATCGGATGTATTTTGTTGTTTGTTGTATTAAGTACATCATACTCATTTTAATGTAAACCCAAATTAAAGGAGATCAGAAATTCATAAGTTATAAAACTTATTTAATAATGATGGTAAATATAATGGTGGAAGAAAATTCAACAAAACACCGGAAAATTATTTAGTGTTGGACTAAATTTAACCTATTTTTTGCCTAATTTGGCTCCTAATGCGTTATTAAGAGCAAAACCAGATAATAAATTGAAAGATAAATTTATTGTAACATTAAATAATTTTTTCATTGTTTCGTTGAATTTTCTTTCAAGCCATCATAATTAAATAATTTTTATTAAAACTGACAAATTTTGGATCTCGTTTAATGTGGCATTAAAATAAATATGTTGTAATTAATATAACGATCAAACTATATATAGTTTGAAATAAACTTAAAATACGAATGTTCGTATTTTTTGTTTTTGAGTAATTAATCTAGAAATAATCAACACGATTATTTGAACTTTACACAGTAACATTTGACGGTAAACAGTTTTAATTAGCATTCCACACGGAATACCAAGAAATTATTAAAATTATTATACTTGAAATATTTTTAGAAATTATATTTTCCCTTTTTGTAACAATTTTGTATAACACTTAGACGTAGTTTCCATTAGCCATAGTGTATATAGAAATAAGTAAACAATCTCGAGACGTACACTCCTGCAACTGCTGAGGACAACAAATTGGTGTTACTGGATTAACTTAAGAAACTGTTTATCTGAAACATATAAAATGCCTTCTGGAAAAGGACAAATATGTTTTGTTTTTGTTTTTTAATTGCCATGTTGCGATTCGAAACTGGATTTTTACCTCAGTTTTTGTCGTAATTTTGATAGTCGGTTTGTTTATTAGTGTCTAGTTTAATTATTATTTTTGTTTCAATTAACAAATAAAATATACTGTCATAGGTGAATTAATTTAAAGGAATAAAAACGCATTACAAGTCCAAGTACATTGTTAACCCTATTAAAACTATGAATTATTTTCAAGATGCTTGTATCAATTAATAATTAGCCAAGTTAGTTTTGAATATTGTCCCAAACTAAAAAAATCATTATAATCTCTTATTGACGTTGATGTTTCAATATGTTTTTTTTATATAAAATAAATTTAAACGAAATTGTTTATTAATTGTGTGTATTCTGTGCGTCACGAAATTGGTATAAACATTGTCATTTCAGTACTTCAAGCAAGGTAAGATTTATTAATTGTTAATTTATTTATTGTTAATCGTTAAGAATAGCGAAAAGTTCATAGATTTATTTTTGCATCGCAGAACGAATAGCAGGATATGCAATTGGGATTAAATTATAGATTTCCAATGAAGAAGAGTGTCAAATTAATACTCAGACGTAGCGTACATATTTATGAATGATTTGAAGTTAAAATATGAATGAATGGCTCGCATGCCGGCTCTTAGAAAGCAGGTAATCACGAATAAACTGTGATATTATCGAATTACGCGATAATTCCCGTAGTGCACACAACCTTTTGACAACACGTGGACCGGCCGTGTCATTTGGGCGAGATGATTTTCAGTTTATTTCTCGCCAATTTGAAATAGGACTTGGATATAAAATAACAATTTAAATTTCACATAAGTATTTAGGTAAAAATGGTGATCCTTACTGTTTGCGAGTGCTGCTGCTATAAGTAAGGCGGTGAGTAGAAACCTCGCGGTGTCCATACCGCCGGCATATCGTAGCAAAATCACATGTCACAAAAAAATACACCGCCCAGACAAAGACCGTAGCGAAGTTCGTAAGTCGGGGCTGGTCGGCACGGATGAAGTTACCAACAGCCCTGCTCGGACACAAGTGAAGGGTGTCTTTGGTAGGGGAAGCCGGATGGGGAAGGGGGTGCCATAGCAACCCTTCCCCCTTCCCGACAGCCCCCTCATTATCTACAACACTCTATCGACCCTTAGCTCCACACTGGCACAGGCCGACTGCAAAACATCTACTCGTTGGAAATCAGCCCCGGCGAATCTAAACTATAGTTTGGGTCGAAGGTCGGTTTATGATTTCAACGGAATTATCGGCCGGGGTGTGGCACCTTCCCACATGTCCGCCAAGCCAACTGGTTACTTTTGAAGGAGGAACGTCCGCGCCCTACCATCTCGCGGGACAATGGAAGGCTCCTCAAGTTTGCCAATTTCTACCTGCACTTACGATAATTTATAGCAGTATAAAGCACTAACGTGTTGAAAAAATAAATCTAAATTCTTGTGAGATATTTGGTGTTGGCATGTAACTTGTGATGAATGTACAGATTGGTCTTTTTATCATCCTCGTCTGCATATATATAGTTTGGTCTGTCAGACGTTTTGACATTTCGCCATCTTCAAATTTAGGTCTTTGTCCTGTCCGGTGGGTTAAATTGTAGGATTTATCCTTGATGTCTGCAATGAGATGGACCTTTTAAGTAGTCACATCTGATCTTCGTGGTAGGACTATCTTCGCTGTCTCCCCCCCAAATTTACAGTTATAAGGGTTTCTTCCTTTAGCCCTTAAACTTTCATCGATTGAGCCAATCTATGCAAATGGATTTCATGGAAAATTTTTGTTTCTTGTGGAGAATTCTTCTCAGTGGTATGGTATCAAGATCTGTATGGCTCAAGAGCAGTTCTCCTAGGTACCTTTTCCAAGCTATTGCTCCTATTTGAATTTGGCATGTTCTTTTGTCTTTGTCTCTTCTAGATATAATCAACATTGGTCATCTGTTAATATTCCCATTTGTTTAAGGTAGTATTTTACTGGAGATGTCCTATTGGAGATTTTAGTATTTTTTTGATTTCCTTCTGTTAAGTAAGATTTCCTCTTTAGCAGTTCTAGTATTTTTTGTATTCTTTAGTTACCCAAGCTTCCAGTTCTTTTTTAATGTGGCTATACTTTTGCCACAAAATTTAGGCCTATGAGTTGTTCAACCGCTCCTTTTTTACAAGTACTGCTGCCTCGTGACCTGTGATTCTCTCATGACCTGGGATCCGGTTTAGCTATTTGAAGATCCCAATTTTTTGTAAATATATGTACATATCAGGCAGTCCCAGAAAAGTTTTCAAATGATCTCGTAGGATTGGAGAGCCTTTAAAGCCGGTCTGTCGGAAAGATCCTTCCAGGTCATAAGATATTTTTCAATCTTCAAGGCGAGTTTATTCAAGGCTGGCTGTACTAAATTTTGACATTTTTTTGGAGGTCTGCAGGTTGCAAATAATACTAGTCCATCTATCCTAGCAAGTCTGGTCTAGCCTACCTACTAGAAGTATTTCACTTTTTTTCATCTCGTGGTGATATTTTGTCATTTATGTTCTGACTGAATGGGTTAATTTTGGAGATTTCTTCTTTCTAATGAGCCTATTGACTGGTCGTCTTGACCATCCTCGACCGCCGACCATCTCAAGTTTAGATCAGCCAGAAACGTTTTGGTACTTTTCAATCTTAAATGGTGAGTTTTTGACTGGCCGAGTTAAAATGCAAAATTTCTAGTTGACATATACGGAGTGATGAATCTGTAGTTTAGTCGTCTCCGATTATTATCCTTCTACGACTTTCTGACAGGTCAAATCTATAAAAGTGGTATTTCGCTAACTTCAGTCACTCAGGGTTCGATTTGTGTGGTATATTGGATTCTATAGACAATTAACTCGACTGAGAAAAATGTCGCACAAACCCACCAAATATGCAAAATGACTGACAGTCCAAAACAACGAGAATACAAAGTCCAGTTTTTAAGTGTATAAGGACCAGGACAACCAAAAACTTACACTTGCATTGATATTATAACGTTTCCTTGTATCCCCAGATGGTAATTGATTGCAAATTATCTTGTAAAATTTTTAATCTGTTTCATATATTGGCCAGTTATCATAATTTGAGAAGCATAAAATAACCATCTTTGTAAACAAATATAGAATAAGAGTTAATTGTACAATTCCATATCTTAATTAGCTATTTTTCATTTTATTACCAAAATAACTACAAATTCACTCAATTCAGCCTTCGCCAATTATAAACTGAAATTGATTTTAGGGTGTTTTCATACTTGTCGAGCAAAGCCATTTTTAATTGCATCATTAGGCGTCTTTTTACCCTCCTTGACAGCTCGCCCCACAGGTGTTTAGGTCGGGATTCCGGCAATTACGACAATTGAAAGAAAACACTTTTTCAAATACTGAAAAAACCTACAGTTTTCCATGTCTAAAATATTGAAAAGCAAAGAAATAACAACTGTTTTATACCACATATCTTCGAAGTACCTCGCATGAACCCTTCCGATGAAAATCCTTAAGCCAATCGGAAACCCTCAAACAAAAGTAGACTGTTTGGTAAACAGGATTTTATCCCAAATCTTATTCAGTCTGATTGAGGTGGTCTCTGTCGAGTGTTGCTTTGTCTGATGTAATGGAAGTCTGGGGCGTAGGACATCATTAGAACATCTTCTCCTTACAGGCAATATTTCAGACATTTTATTGCTTAAAATAGCAAACAAATCGTCATTTAGGTACATATATATCGTAAGATGACGAGAAACCAGGAAGCTTCTTTTGTACCCACTGGTATATAGACAACGATTGTTTTGAAATCGGCACTTTTCATTGAATAGCACTTACAAATCCATAATGACTAAAACGATTGAATTTCATCGGTCTGTCCTAATTCAAAGATTCACTATAAAGAAAAATTGAATCATAAGGTAGAGCTCATTTTATTTGAATCTTCGCTCAACCAATTAGTAACGATTTATAGCTTTATAATTCTCTGTTTCTCCACTTTGTGCATTCCCGAGTGTCGATCGTTTGTCCTGTCGGCTTTATCTCTTTTGATAGCCTTAAGATTGATAACATCTCATTTGAATATTGTAAAACCAGGATAAACATCTATATGAGATAAACTCGTTTCCCCAAGATTAGATAAGATCCATTAGATAATCCTTTCGACTCTCAAACTTATATTGAAAAAGTTATCACATCAAATGATCGTCGTGTAACACGCTATCATTACTCTCATTGATGCTGGTTTAAAACAAAAAATACTTTCCCTTAAAATTTACAGTTCGAAAATGAGGCAATATTAATTTCCTTTCTATTTATATTTAATTAAGCAATATCTTAACTAAAGCTACGAAGTAAAGGACGTACAAATCGTAAGATAAATTTAATTTATTCAAAGTTAATGCATTGAATTATTACTTTTAATTGAAATGAATATTTGAACGAGTACAATTGGCCCGTTCCCAAATATTCTCAATGAATTAAGTTATATGGAACCATGGCCAAGCAGAGTCCAACATATAGCAAACCTTGTTTAAGTAAGTTTACAAAAAACGACGGTTGACTGAGAGCCAGCATTTTGTCAAACTCAATCTGATTTATTTTGGGTAGTAAACCCTTTTTCCCAAAGCTCTCGCCGATAGGAATTCCCATCATCGAAGGGGAAAAAGTTAACTTCCGGTATTAATTCTCTCCCGATATTTACATGATAATAATAGGAAAGTTCGTAAGGGAAGAAAATATGTTGCAAAGTGTGCTAAAGTCATCATATAAGTTTTAACTTGCAAGATATATTTGTCAGGTCTATTTTCAGTTTATTATAATTTCTTTCATAATTGTTTCTTATTTTGGTAATATTTTGTCTTAAAGAGCAAAGAACATTAAAAAACAAAACAAATATTTTGAATCAATCTATTTCAAAATAAATATTTTTGTATTTGATTTAAACTATTGAAGACAGTCATCGAGCATAAAGCACAAAACATTTTAAGCCGCTTTGACAATTCCTCCGCCTTAGAAGATTTATTTTAGACGACTATGTAATTTTGATGTTTATCACAGTGGAATAACAGCCGGACCATCACTTTTTATATCTGGTGGCAGAAGTATGAAAACTCGTAAACTTTGGAATAGAGAGAGAAAAACGGGGAATACTGAAGAATACGGTCAAACCCTAACAGAATACAATAGGGAGATGAGTTGCAAAGAATTAACATCCCTGAAGCAAGTACTTTCCACAAAATTCTTGCCAAAGACCCATTGGAACTCTAAAAAATCAGATGGAAAACCTCACAAACCGGAAAGGAAACATTAGAAATGCTAATAAGTACACACTTTTCGAAATCAAAAATTATTACCAATCTGGACATAAGAAACAATTATGAACCCGTCAAAGGCTACAAAGTTAGCAGAGAAGATTGTCAAATAGCCAAAACAGAAATCACCTATGAAAAAATTGAATGGGCCATTGACAACTTCAGCCCCAGAACAGACGGGATATACCCAGTACTCCTACAAAAGGGAAAATAACACTAATCCCTCTAATTTTCAAAATATACAGAATATATAACAGATACAACCAAGCACATGGAGAACTGTAAAAGTTGTCTTTATTCCGAAGGTCGCACGAAAAACTACCCAGATGCAAAATCGTACAGGCCGATCAGTCTACCATCCTTTCTACTCAAAACGACGTAGGAGTCAAAGGACTAAAAAAACCATGTAAGGAACAGCTTTCTAAAAGAAAAACCCCTCCATAAATATTAACATGCCTAGTAAAAAGGAAAATCCTTTGAATCAGGCTACACCTTCTTGGATATTGAAGGACCATTTGATAACGCTCTTTTTGAAGCAATGGTTACACCATCTTTAGTGTTTGGCTAGGGTTACAAGCAGGGTGAGGCAAGACAAAGAACCTACCCTTCACGACCAAACAAAAAGTAATAAATTGTGAGAAAAACCCTCGCTTTTTCGTCTGTCAGACGCGTTTCGGCGTCTCGCCATCTTCAGTGTTCGACCAGGGTTGTAAGCAACAACAAAATCTACTCCTAATGAGCAAACCTCAAAGTAATAAATTGTGAAAGTTCTGTTACCTACGGAGTGATAAACCTGTAGTTTGGTCGTTTCCGCTCATTTTGGTCTGTCATACTCGTTTCGTCTACTCGGCATCTTCAGTGTTCGGCCTGGGTTATAAGCAAGGTGACGCAAGACAAAAACACCAATTGTAAGATAAACCTGTAGTTTCCTCATTTCCGATCATTTTGGACTTTTTTGGTCGTCTGTCCCGTTTCGGCTTCTCACTATCTTCAATGTTTGTACAGATTTATAAGCAGGGTGATGCAAGACAATAAAGCCCATCCCTGACGGCCAAACTACAGCTTTATCACTCCGCAGATTCCAGAAACATTTCACAATGTATTAGTTTGTAGTTTGGTAAACGAAGATGTCGAGAAGCCGCAGCTCGCCTGACAGACCAAACTACAAGTTCATCCCCCCGAATACTTAATGAACCGATCTCACCATCTATTATGTTTGTACCATGTTTTTCTCGTATATTTAAATGTATGAAAAAAATATAAGCAGCATAATATATATAATATTCAATTCCAGCATTATCACAGAGAGATAACGCTTGTATACAATTGGCGACAGTTCACGTTATCATATATCAGAGAAAACTGTTCATATCATAAGATCCTTCCTATATCATCCGATCAATAACATAATTAGGCTAATTAATAATAAGTTAATACACTTAAATGGTAATCCATTACATTTCGTGGTCTATTGACCAAATTACTTCTTTCAATTAATTACTCTGTTTATGTAAGGTTTTGGTTGAAATGAAAACGCTAGTGCCATGAGCGGGATTCGAACCCACAATCGGCTAAATACGCCGGTTCTTCGATCCGCTCGGATGGAAGTGGTAGAGCAGCGGCGTATTTAGCCGAAGGTCGTGGGTTCGAATCCCGCTCGTGGCACTAGCTTTTTCATTTTAACCAAAAACTTACATAAAAAGATTAATTAATTAAATTGTAATGTTTGAGAGGTGTGATAAGCTATAACGATAGCGGACCACGATTATCAAAGTCGATCAAGTTACTAACATATTTTATTTCTGTATTTGATCTTCCACTCTTTTAGTACTTTAGTGTGTAAGATTGAATAAATTATAAAAAGTGAACAGATTTTTTTTTAAATGAAAAATGCCTGATGATGATTGATGCCATTTTGTTCCCGTGAATTCAGTCAGTCGCATTCTAATTCGTTCGGCCATAATGTTTACATTCAGTATATTATATTAATTAGTGTCGCCCTTTAGTTCCATAAGGAAGCAGGGAGTTAAGTTGATAATTTAACTCAATTACCCTCGAATCGTACGGTCAGTCCCGGAGGCCACCTGATACCCTAAAAGCCCTGTAGAATTTATATGCTGTTAATTATCAAATAATCCCATATGCTACTTGACCGTCATAAATTGTACATTTAACTTAATATACCGATATTTTAGGCCTTTTACTTCTCTCAGTCGTAATATTGGGAAGGGAAAAGACCTGGGGTGCTGTAGGTCAAAAAGGTGAACACGGAGATATGAAAAGGGCGAAGGGGCAAAGCGACTGGCCGGTGTAAAGCCAAAAAGCTTAGTCGCCCACAAGCATCGCCGGTTAACAAGATTGCCATGTTACATGCGGCTTTGCAAGAAGCTACATATTTTTAGTGGGCCCGAGCACCACTGGGAGAAAACTCATTTTGAAGATTCCCCTTTTATACACGAACCCCTCGCCACTATTTACAATTCACGGGATAAATTTCATCAGCCCTTTGCCGAACCCTTTTAAAACCGTAAATTTAAATTGTTAATGGCCGATCCAAGAGAGTCTCTTCAGGTTAAAGGAAACATCTCAATACTTTTCATCTATTCACTTACCTAATTTGAATTAAAAATCTTTCAATCAAAATTGCTTAGATCATCTAATAAATTGCTCATCATAAATATCCTAATTAAAAACAAAATTCAGTAGTGCCAGTATTCACTCATTCTTCCAATCTAGTATTGCTGTTGATTATTCTGTTAATAATTTCCCACCCCTTCAAAATCCAGCATACATAAACATAATACATCAATACTTCACTGGCACTCTCAACACGACACGCAAGAATGGCACAATTACACAGAAGACAAACACTTTGAGTGAGTAGAAATACTTTGATTGAATATAAAAAATATATTTTGCATTGTATAAATTCACTTTTCCACACTCTAAATGTATTTGTTAAATGTAAACAATGTTTGTAAATCCCAGGCCCTGAAGATGATCTCAATAAAGATCGAAACGTTGGCACGATAAAGAAAATGTTTTTCTGAAACCTACATCACACTAGACCGCATCTCACGATTTCTGAATAATTAGTTAATAATATAGCTAACATAACGATTATGATCTGAGCTGAAAAACATATCTCGATCTCCGTTAGTTACACAACCCAACTGAAGATTAAAAAAATACCAAAAAACCAGGCAAAACCAGCGATTCAGAATAATCGCTAATAATAGAGTCGACCAAACTTCAATAAGAAAAATTTCAATTTTATAGTCAAAACCTCACTGGAAGCGCATTACGCAAACCAAACAAGCGTAGATCTACCTCATAATTATAATGCAACTTGATAATACCAGATGATCCTGCTCTGCCAATTTTTGCTACATTAATCAGTTTCGATATTTCTAGTGTTAGGACTAACAGGAAAAACGCAGATATGCTCTACAATTAATTAAAAAAACGCCAGCAGAACAAAGATAATTACACTGTTTCAGTCTACAACCATATAAAAGGGCACGATTGATTAACTAACCACTGATGGTGAAATGCCAAAACATTTCTGACCAAACCAACCGATAGGAAGACCTAGATCAAAAACGATCAAACTACATTCATCACCCTGCAGACCTCAATAATACATCCCACAATTAGTATTGTCTGCCTAAATATTTTTCTTATATTCAGACGAGTTGCGGTATTTTGCCAACTTCAGTGCCAAAAATGATTGACAAAGCCAGTGATTAGACAGATCAGGATAATCTGAGATAACTAAACTACAATTCCATCACTTCACAGACCTCAACAAGAAATCTTACAATTTAACACCACTAGACATGACACAAGTAACCACTTAAGATTTAAAAATTCTGAAACGCTTATGTCATATCTAACCAGCAAGTTTAATCAGATCAGGATGATGGAGAACAACACAACTAACCACGAGGTGCCTAAGGCTGGGACAACCAAACCTCCACACTTTATCACCACGATCCAGCCATCTGATGAAAAAAAAAAAACACATTAAAAAAAACATTATTAGAAGAAAGTGGCAGTGTCAGTGAATAGGATTGGCAGAGCTCTCAAGTTTCAAGAGTCAATATTTGACCTTCAGAGGATCTGATGTGTAGAAAAATAGTCATCCTCACCAATTAAAGATTGGCCATGCGAGGTTGAAAGAAACACTTAGTTTTGGACTAAAGCCTGTGTATCTGTCTGGCTTGTAAAGAAAGGTTGCTCAATGTGTCCTACCTAATTGAAGGGTGCAATTCCTTGGCTTCATATAGTGAGGGTGCAGGAATGCCATGCTATGAGAATTGTGCTTAAGCACAGCAGTATTTGGGTTCTGAACACACATGGTATATTTGTACATACATGTACAGATATGAGCTTAGATAAATCATTAACAACATAAAATATAATCAGATTTCTGTTGAATTTGTTGGTCTGACACTATTTGGTGGAGTGTAGGACCAAAGTCTGAAATTGAATCTCTTCATGGTTTCTTCTGCATTATGTTTTTGTTGCATTCTGTTGTTTTCTTCTGTTCAACAACCTGCATTATGATGAAAAAGAAAAATTGAATATTTATGTGACATGTATTTCTGCCATTCATCGGTGATAGTTTTATACCTATGACCTGCTACGGTTTTTGAGGGGCTCAAATTCGCGGCCCTCGATTTGTTACGCTAGGCATGCATGGAACTACAGATATGAGTTAATTAAGGAGTTTAATTTTTGATTTGTATTGTATAACCTGTTTTTCTATTCTCTTTTTCAGATTTTAACAGTTATTTCTCCTTTTTTTTTCATTTTATTGCCTAGGCTATAACTTTTATCTTATTTTATTATTTTTTTCGTTTCTGATTGTTTAATCAACGACCTCTGGCAGGCGGATCCAAGATCCGTCCTTAAATGCTTTGAAATCAAAATTGTATTTTTTCCTTTCTTATTTCAATAAAGCATTATTATTAGGTTTATACAAAAAGATAAAATAGTTATTTTCCGACAGTCTAAGGCCCCGTTGCACCAGTCACGGTTCAAGCCGGGTTCACTGGAACGTCGTTCACAATTTGAACGAAGTTCAGAGAAGCCAGATTGACTGATGATTGGAGACAACCAAATGAAAAGTTTTGTCACCCCACAGTCCTCAATAAGAAATCTAACATTGCCAAGACCCAACCTCTTATAACAGCAAAACACATCTAGACTGTCGATTATTAAGTGCTGCAGCTTAAACGATTTTATCGTATAACTTGTATGCTTTGCCTCCATTTTCTCAGTACAACTGTAGATTTTTTCATGTAAATTTTTAAAATACCAAGTAGCACAAATTCTCTAATATTGTAAAATTTCAATGGGATTTACATTTAAAAAATTATAGAAACACTCAAGAGAATATATTTGCAAAATAGTTAACGTATCACATTCTATGGAAGGGATAAGAAACTAATCAACAAGTTTAGTTGTTACTTGTATTTCTTGCCATTTTTGCTTTTATTTTGATACAAAAAATATTCATAATCAAATTAGGAAAATCTAAAAAAACTAAATCAACAAAACCTGCAAAATAAGAGACAAATTATGTCTATAATCTTTAATAACATTCCGTCAAAAGATACAAGAGGTACCACATTTAATAAAACGAGTAAAAATATAAAACATGTTATATTTCTATTTTATAAACAAAATGATCATCACTAACAACAAAATGTACAATTTACAATGTTAGCAAAATTAAGTATTCTTCTGATAAAAATCTATAACAAGTGTGACTTAACAGAGGGGGAAAAAATAAAAATCAGTTGACTGTACAAATTAATTTTAAAAATGTAAAAGGCAGGAGGCCAGTAAAAGTCATGTTCGGAATTCAATAATTAAAAGTATATAAAAGTCATAATTTAACAAGTTCTGCTTTAAAAATAAATTGCTTGAACATTATTGTTCATGATTCATCTCCACTATCTATTTCCTGATCAGATAGTTCATCCCATCTTTCCTCCGAATCATCGGCATCGACATCGTTCATTAGTGACTCGCCATCCTCTGATGATTCTAAACAGAAGGAAAGAAATTAGGAAAAAAAACAATACAGTATTTACTCAAAAATAACCTACCTTCATCCTGGTATAGTACAACTGGATCCATATTCGCAAGAAAATTTGATTGGGGCGCTTCAATTTGATGTAGTACCTGTCCGAGCCTACCTTGCAGACTGCTCAAAGGGCCCAGCAATGATAGCCTGGTTTCTAAATGCGATTGAACAGACGCAAGGAGTTCGCAGGCGGACGAATCTGCTATTAACTGCGAAGCATGGACCCTCATGATAGCTTTGAGCCAAGCCGAGCCAAGAACACAACTTAAAAAAAAAAAATTATTGTTCTGCACAAAAATGAATTTACATATACAATTTTTTGGAGCAATTGAATTTACTCACCAAAGAGTCTTTCCTTGAAGTTTGTTTTTAAGTTCTTGCAAAAGAGGTGTAAGTACCTGGATAGGTAACCTCGACACTGTCTCTTGAATTACTTCAGGATCTCTTCTCATTAATACTGAGTCTAATATTGTTTTATCTTTACTTTCCAACCCCTAAAAAGATGAAAATAATTAATCTTTCAAAAATGTACAAATAAACAAAAACACAACTCTTCACAAACTATTACCTTTAATTAAATTGTAAATGTTTAAAATATTAACAAAAAAAACTTCTAAATAAAACAAGTAGAAAATAAAATGTGTGCCACATCCAAAACAAAAATTTAAAGTGAAAAAACAAGCGTTTGACCTATAAATTTTTATTTATTACCATTTTTATTTATTTATTTTATTTTTTTCTCAGAACATAGAAGAAAATCTAAATTGTATTTTATATCAAATAAAATCAGGAGAAAACATACACTCAGAAAAAAGAACCGGACACTCATATTTTGCTGTTTATTTCAAACGATTTGTATTTTGATCATTATATTAATTACAACATACTTATTTTAATGTAAACCATACTAAATGAGATCAGTAATACATGATTTTTAATAGAAATTATTTAATTAGGACAGTTTTGACCTGGTTTCCCTTCTTCATAACGCATATTACCTCCTCTGGACTCAAGGAGTGCCTTAAGACTCCTTGGCATGTAGTAAATAAGCTATCACAGTTTGTCTTGTGAAACAGAATTCCATTCTTCAACAGGAGCGGTTTGAAGTAGTTTGACGCTTGTTGGAGGCAGCAAACGATGCCTAGCTCTTCTCTTTCTCATGTCATATGCGAATAGTCACCACCTTTCTACTCAATGCCTCTCCAGTAGTAGATTACCTCATGTAAGGCAACTATTCTCACGAAACCTTTTAAGACTGTTTTAGAGCTTACATCTCAGACTTTAACAGTTGACTACCTATCAAAGAAACAGTTTGACGTTCCCTAGTGCCAGTAGTGCAAACTAACATCTCTAACCCTTGTACATTGTAGGTCGACCACACCATCTCTTTGAGCGAGATTTTTAGTGGCCCTAAACCACTGCAGGCCATCGTGTGTGGTAGACCACAGCACACTCAGGACTTAGGCATCTACCCAGGTGAGATCTCAACTTAAAACCATGCTTTTAAGGAAAAAATTAATAATTAATTTTTTATTCAAATTTATTGTTTCATCAAAGAAAACAATTTAAAAACCACTCTATAAGTTGGCTTTGATAAGGTTGAATTGAACTGATTTGCTTGTTTTTAATCTAAAGAGTGTAAAAGAATTAGTAATACTTTATAAAAGTAAACAAGTTGTTACTGTTGTGTTTACGTTTGAAGTTATTATAGAATAAACCTAGTTATTATGGAAAATAAACAAATAAATACAAATGTCCAGTTTTTTTCTTTGGATGTATATTATGAAATAAAATGTTTGATTTTTTAATAAAAACTTTTTTCTATACTTTTTACCTAAAATCTGAAATCGTTGGTTTTTGCACATTTCAAAGTTTTTATTGCAAGTTTTTAAATTTTTACTGCATGGAATTTCGAGCGTAAGATTTGTATTGACATTTAACATGTAATTTTTTTAAGAAATTAGTCACTGACTTTCCACAAAACTAACCAAAATTGTTAATTATACAAAAATATTGTCAATTTTTTTTAAGTTTTGCAATACTTTTGACTCAGATATATTTTCTTCAAATATATACGAATGTTTACTTTAATCCAAATGTTCAGCCTAGATATTCTTGTGTTTTACATACCTGAATAAGTAGTTGAGACATATTAAAAGGACTCTGTTTGTTCGTTCCTGACAGATCTTTGTAATCAATTGAAAGATTGCCCAACCTTTCTTCCATAGGGATTTCATTTTTGCCCACAGATTTCCTTTTGACAGCCGTTGAAGCACTTACATATTCAACGTTTTCTGTTGCCTCACCACCAACCTGAAAATGATTTTCATTAAGCACTGTTAAGAAAACAAGAATGATATTTTTTAATTTTTACCTTGACTGAGTTGTTTAAAACTGGTTTTACATTTTCAGTTCGTATAAGGCATATTCTATTTTCCTTTCCTTCCGTTATATTCTGTTAAAAACAAGTTCTCATTAACCAAAATCATTATATTAAAAATAATAAAATAAATTGAATACTCACGATAGTTTCAAAACTAAACTGAGGGGAGTACCCATAAACAATATGGGCTGTAGTAGGGGTTGTAAGTTTTACAGAGAGGATTGGAAGAGGTGATACTTTGGAACTTTCTTTTGGATCTGTCGCTATTTCTACAGTTTGCTTCGGTTTAATAGATTTCCCAATTTTTCTAAATATAAAATTATAATACATAATTAATATATTTTTAATGTATTAATATTAATTTAAACATAAAAATTGACAAACCCATTAAGTTGATGATTAAAATAGTGCAAGCAGCCGTTTCTTGTCGCAGCGCCTAAATGTAGAGAACCCATATTCTCAGATATACTAATATCACTATTTATGGAATCACTGAGAGCAAACCTTCCAATGGGATCAGTTGATTCCCCATGCACATTCCTACAAAAAAATCGATATTTGAAATTTTGAAAAAAAATTTTTACATATTCTAAATATTCTATATTCTAGAAATTGGCTTACCATGTGGAAATATGCCTGTCATTGGAAGCAGCAGAAATAAAATATTGCTGGTTGACAAATTGTATATGTGTTATTTCACTACTATGACCAGTAAATGTTTTTATTAATGATTGTTTTTCCACATCCCAAAGGCTAAGATCATAGCTGCCAGTGACACAGAGATCTCCTTTCGGTGAGACAGCCAAGCACGTAGGTCTTCCTTTTGAGCATTTCCATTTGCTACAATTAATTGTTTTAGTAATAACCACAAAATTAAGGTTCGTCACATTGTAAATTAGGCCTTTAAAATATTTAAATTGTATTTTCTTACCTCTTTATACAAGCATTAGCTAAGTCCCAGTTGATAACAAAGTTGTCACCAATGGAAAAGAGTCCCTGCTCCTTCGACCATGAAAGTGCATGGACAGTTGTATTATGACCACCTTCTAACGTTTGGATCACTTTGCCTTCAGAAAAACTGTACAATGCTATGACTCCACTGCCCGTACCTATGACTATGATCTTGGTTTGCTTTCCATCTAGCTTCCTTTTTCTGTTTTTCCACGACGATGATACCTGCAACAAAACACTCAATTAATCTTCATGGACACAAACTGAGAAAAATTTCCATAAATCGAAACATTAAAAAATATTAAATTCACTAATTTCGTGGTCCTCTTGACCAATTAATATATTACAATTAATTAAGGTTTTTAGTTGAGATAAAAAAGTCAATGGCACGAGCGGGATTCGAAAAATGGCAAAAAGGAGGGAAAATTCAAAAGGTGGGGTTGAGATGGTAAGTTAGTGTCCGAGTGGATCGAGGTCACGATAGCTCAAGTAGTAGAGCAGCGGCGTATCTAGCTGAAGATCGTGGGTTCGAATCCTGCTCATGCCATTGACTTTTTTATCTCAACTAAAAACTTTAATTAATTGTAATTAAAAAAAAAATTAATCTTTAGCTAAATACAGAGATCTGCCCAATCAAGCAAAATTCACACGTAAAAATTTGTTGGTTTCATACAGAAAAAAAAATTGAAGTTGCGCTAACATTTTTGGCATTTCAACTAGACAAGTTTGTGAAATTCAAATCCAAAACAAGTAAACAATTAGATTCAGAACTAAATAAAATATAGATGCATACAATTTTGACAACATGGATTTATGAAAAACATGAAGAGCTGATCAAGAAATAGTGTTGAAATGAGTTTAAACTACAATCAGTGGACAATCTAATCTTATATTTTCAAAACTTTTTTCATAAATTCTGAATGAAAGGATTGCTCTTTTTTATAACTCAACTAATTTACAAAATGTTTTATACTCAACATTAATTTGATTAGGAATATGACACACTAAAAGAGTGTTGTTGTTTTTTTTAAATAATTTAAAGGCTGAAACCTTATTGGTCATTAAGCTTTGAATCTGTGCAAGTCAACGGCGCAGCCCGGCCCCCTCAGAGCGAGGCCCCCGCAGACCCCGGCGCAGTGGCAGCCCCAGGCCTAGAAAGAACGGAACCCCACGGATCTCTCGCAACTGATGCTTTTAGTCTTAATATTGCGCGCAGGACTTTATCGAGGAGGGGTCGGTGTCTAGTCACCATCGACACCTCTAAGCTCGCTGGTCCTTGACCTCAGAGTCCGGGGAGGCACCCCTCAATCCAGCCCAAGACCGACCAGCACCCGAGGCCCCGCACGGGCGTCGCCAGAAGTCAGCCGCACCACACCGCCAACACGGGGAACCAGCGAAGGAAACAAGAGTTGAGGGGATGGGATATTAGATTTTATCAATTAGTTGGACGTCTGTTAAGAAGTTAAAAATTTTGTTTATTGATGTTGATTTGTTGCTTAGTATGGATTGGAGGTCTTTGGGAATCTGATGGAGGGTTCTTGTAGAGGTGTATAAAGGACAATCTATTAGGATGTGGGATATTGTGATGGTAGTTTTACAGAGTGGACATATAGGTTTAGGAGTTCTTTCAAGGTGGAATCTATGGGTGAGTCGGGAGTGGCCAATTCGAAGGGTTAGGAGGGTTTCTTCTTTTCAGGATCTGGAAGAGGATTCCCATTTCTTTACATCTTTCTTTATTGCGAGGAGCTTGTTTCCTGTGCAGGCACCACATTCACACTTACAGATGAGCCGCCTAAAGTGACAGCAGAGGTCACTGAAGGGGACCCCTCCGTGAAGAATACCATTTAAGGCTGCCTCTCTCGCCATACAGTCCTTCTCATTTTCAGTTATTCCAGCGTGGCCTGGGATCCATTTGAATAATACTTCTACACCTATGTCTATTGCTTTACCTTTGCAAGAATATTGTAGATGTCTGGGTTTAGGGAGAATGTGTTTTTTAGTGTGGTGAGTGCTAAAAGAGTCAGAACAGATAATTAGGGTGGTACGGGACACATTAATGATGTTAATTGCTTAGAGTATAGCTAGGAGTTCAGCAGTAAAACTAGAGCAATGGTGATATAGGCGGAAACGATATACTTGTGACTCACAGACAACAGCAGAAAAGAGTGCTTAAGTGCACAGTTCCTCACTGAAGATGGCACATCTGGATAATTCGACAAACCCGCAAGGGAAGACAGATAAGTCGAAGCATAGGGAACTTTTTTCTACTTTAACTAGGCAAGTCGATATGGATTGATGAAAATTATTAAGAGCTGATCCAGAAATAGCATCAAAATTATTTTTAATTAGAATTGCTGTACAATCTAATCATACATTAAAACGCTTCCCATAAATAACTGAACGAAAGAAATCCCCCCCACAATTCAATTAATTTAGAACCCATTTTATAAATATTTATTTTGTCAGGAATATGACAGCCTGACAAACCAACAGATAGTGCTCAACTCAAGTATTTATGATGCTGTTATCAATTATAATCTATTTTTTTCATATACATGGAACTTAACCAATATCATACAATAGATGAAGTACACAAGCGATGACACATTTGAAAATACATAAATACAAATTTGTAGCCCTTTTCTTTGACTAGGCAAGTTCATTTAATAAAAACCCAAAATGTACAAATTATTAGATTTAAAACTGATAAAACTGATCACAAAATAGCATTACAATGTGTTTACACTTGGTAAACTTTAAATATACATTAAACCTCTTTTCATTAATAACTGATTAAAACAACTGCTTTTTAATCATTCAACTAATTTAGAACTCATTTTATACATAATACTATTTTAGTCAGGAATATGTTATAAGATGGTTGATTCACTGACAGACAGAGCTTAAGTACTTACACTGTTTATCATGCACAAGAGTAAATAAATAAATAAATAATAAATAAATAAATTTTTTTTTAAAACTATATCGTATTAATTTTGTAAGGAATGGGTACAAAAAAAACTAAACGGACTAATTTCGTTAGATATACATACATGTTCAAATGACCGATCCATGTAATGACGAGTAGTGCTTAAATACCTGCACTGTTGATCAACCGTGAACTATTCTTTCAAATACATGGAGCTCAGCACTATCATAAAGTAAACAGGTGCTCAAAAGATGACAAATTTGTACGTACATTGATGATAAAAATTAGGTGCTATTTCATAATAAAAAAAGAAGGCAATGCTAAAATGCCGTACCTAATTTCCCCTAAATGGAAAGCTAAAGGAAATCCAAAAGTATATTATATTTGCAGGGATTGATGAAAAATATTTAGGGATGATTCAGAAATGGCGCTGAAATGTGTTTAGCTATATCCGAGCTAATATGTACATCAGGGATTAAATATTCAACTTTATATCATATTAATTTTGTCAGGAATGGCTACACAAAAAATAAATAAATCGACTAGTTTCGTTAGATATACATTAATGTTAAAATGACAAATCCACGCGATGATGATAAGTGCTTAAGTACTTACGCTGTTGATCAACCATGATCTATTCTTTCAAATACCTGGAGCTCAGCACTAACCAAAAACTATTAAGGGATGAAGAAATTGCGTTGAAGAGTGTTTAGCTATATTTGGGTTAATATGTTCATCAGAGATTATATATTCAACTTTATATCACATTAATTTTGTCAGGAATTGTTGCAAAAAAAAAAATAAATTGACTAGTTTCATTAGATATACATTAACGTTCAAATGACAGATCCACGCATTGACGGGTAGTGCTTAAGTACTTACACTATTGATCATGATCTATTCTTTCAAATCAGCACTGTCAAAAAGTAAAACAGGTACACAAGAGGTACACAAACACAATATATCATGCATATATCACAGATTGTATGTTAATATCATAAATTTTGTCAGGAATGTTTAAAAAAACAAACTAAATCAGCTAGTTTCGTTAGATATATAGAAATATACACGACAGGGCCACGCTTAAGTACTTACACTGCTGATCGGAATGGATATCCATATGAGTGCTGTGCATGGAGAACTTAAGTGGAGATTGGGCACGTACTCCTGCTTCAGAGTGCCGGCAGACGTCTCCCAGAGTTTGAGCTTGCCGTCCGGTCCGGAATAGGCGAAATACTGCCCGCAGTCAGAAAACGAATAAATGTCTTTAACCATTGTTTTCCGTCCGAAGGGGGCATTAAACTTTTAACATTAAACTTTATCACCCTTTTTCTCGGATTTATTTCTAACCCTGGATCTCGTGACGCACCACGTGCGCTCTCTTCTCGCGACACGCCGTCGAAAATAAAAGTAAGATTGAAGGTGTCCTGCCTGCAAATTCGCAGGGGTCAGCCCTACATTGGGCCGAATACCGACGATGAACTGAAAAAATACACAACACTCGGAGTTTCCGGACGTCTGGTTCAAAGAGTTAAACTATTATTTAAATATTACTGAGGAGGTCGGGCAATACTCCGTTGAAAACCGACTGGAATTAACTTCAACAGTCGTCACTCGTGTTCCAGTGCCACAGTGTTTTTTCACCACGCCGACAACCAGCGCTTCAATCACCAACACCAAAACTAATGGATGCACTTTTGACCAACTTTTTTCAAAAATATATCCCAATCTCATGAATGGAAAAGAGTTTAATCAGAATATACTATGAAAATCTAAGCTACTTAACAGAAATCACTTAAAACAAAAGTTCAAAAACATTCGTCTTAAAAAATTTCAAATAATAGTATAAAATACATTTTTTTAAATATATCCATTTTTAATTCTGCATTACTACAATTAGATGATTAAAACATCACTGATACTAAAATTTTAAAATTTCCCTAAAATAATAAATGGTATTCAGTAGACTCTAGTTTTCAGTGCTTTTGTTATCCAGACTTTAACTCATCCATGGTTGCTTCACCTATTAGAGTTATATATTTTTTAGACCCTTAATAACTTTTTTCAATTTTTTTTAATATCGTGCATAGGTTCATATGTTTGACGTATATACACATATGAACATGTTGTTTTCCTGTGTGGAATAAACTTTATATATATATGTTCCTTATTGAAGTTCATATATCATTGACAATATGCACATAGGATACAGAAAGTATTTGATTGGTGTGCAAATAGAAGAAAATGCTTCAAAGCCTAGAAATTAGAGGTGGACCCAAAACAAGCCGGCAAGGAAGCAGAACGTACTAGTGCTATCCGGGGAAGTAAATTTCATAATCTTGACCCTCAATTCTGAAGGATAAGGCTAATGGTTTAGAAGAGTGTTGAAGGCTTGGGATATGATCGGTGTGTTTGGATAGATATTGACGCCAATTATTTTATTTTAAAAATATATTAAAACTCTAAGTTTAAATGTTTAGAATGTTATGGTTGCTGAAGGCGTTAATGTAGGATGAAATATAATCTCTTGGTTTAAGATCATAACAGTATCTAATGGAGGAATGATAAGCAATTTGAAAGCAATGAGGAGATTGAGAGTCTAAGAAAAGTGAAAAAAAATAGCATTACAGTAAAAGAATAAAGGAATTATTAGAGATTGAATAAGAACTCTAGCTTTCTGTGGAGTGAAAAAAAGGCATTGGAGAGAATGAAGGCTTGAGTAGACGTTTTTAATAATAGAGCTCATCAGGTCATGCCATGTAAGCTTGGAGTTAAAAGTAACGCCAAGATTTTTCACTTTAGAACAAAAATTAATGGAGAAGTCATTGATATGAGGAAGGGATAAGCAATCTGAACTAATGGTTTATAGGAAATTAATAAGGATCCCGATTTGTTAGGGTTTAAAAGAATGCCGTTATTTCTTGACCATTGGTTGAGAGAATGAAGATCACGGTTGAGCAGAGAGATAGTTTCAGAGATGTTGCATATAGGACATTGAATGTAAAGCTGAGTGTCATCAGCATAGAGATAAAAGTAGGAGAAATTAAGAGCTAATGGAAGATCATTTAGAAACATGGAAAACAGAAAAGGACCAAGAATAGAGCCTTAGAGTACACCAGTTGAAAATGAGCGAGAAGAGGAGATAGAATTTGAAGCTTTGACTCTCCGAGTTCTGTCAGACAGATAGGAGGAAATGAGGTTAGTAGCAGTAGAAGAAAAACCAAAAAGGTGCATCAGTTTCCAAATAAACAAATTATGATTTATGGAACCAAATGCATTGGAAAAATCAAATAGAACAATAATAGTACACTTATTATAATCAATGCCTTTGCAAATATCATCTGAGATTTTGAAAATTGCTGTTTCACAACTATGAAATTAACAGAAGCTAGATTGAAAAGGGGATACGAGGGCATGGGTGTCAATAAATAAGGATATTTGCTTAAATAAAATCTTCTCAAATGAAAGTGATGGAAGATTAATAGCACGATAGTCACTAGTAAAGGTAGGTTTAGGTTTCTTGGGTAATGCAAGTATTAGAGCTTTCTTCCAGGCTGAAGGAAAACAGGATGAGGGAGAGAGAAGTTCAAAATGTGGATTATGCATTTTAAAGTAACAAGAAGGGGAAAAAGTATGAGTTTAATAGCAGGAACCTTCTTTTTTTCCCCATCCACCTCCCCACCGTACCTAAGGGAGACCCCATACCGGCAGACCATGACCACTAAACTAATTCAAATGGGATGCAAGTTTAGGGGATCTTATTGTGCTTAACGTCTTCCTTCGACCTTGCCCTGAAAGGGAAGACCCAAAGAAGAAGGGAAATATTTTTCTTATTATTAATTTATCTAATCTAATAGGTCTCCCCCTTGCTGGTTAATCCTTTTGAATACACTTTCTAATAAATACAATATTTTAAGAAATAAATAACAATGATGGGTACAAGGAGTAACCAGCACGGAATTAAAAGTTCAGGGAAACGCTAAGATCTAACAAGTAACTTATCATAGGAAGAAAAAGAAGAAAAAAGAAAGAAAGAAAAATTAATCAGGTACTTTATCCACTATATAGCTCGGCTAACAGGCTTGAGGACCTCAAACGTCCTCTTTTCTTTAACCAGTTCGTTGAGGGTCGGTGGTCAAGTGTGGCGGAAGAGGAGCTTTAGTGGTTCCCTCACACTCTCAAGGAGGGGGCAGTTGAATAGTCTGTGTTTGACACTGTCATCAACTCCGCAGTCGGGACACAGTGGACTGTTAGCTCTATGGAATCGGTGCAAGTAAGCGTTGAAATTTCCATGACCTGTCATTATTTGTGTGACCCAGAAATCTGGTTGAAACCACTTTGCTCTTGCTCGGTCCTCAATACTGGGTAGAAACTCGTGGGTTAACCTTCCCTTGGTGCTTCTGTCCCATTTTTCCTGCCACAAGTTGTCTATCCAAACTGTAAGGATCTCCCGGATCTGCTTTCTAGGTGCAGTTCATAGCCTTTCCCTAGCTGATGCATCCAAAGTAATAGCAGGAACCTGTAGCATTAGATTTAGTCAAAAGAATGGCTTCTAAAACATTTTCATGAGTTATATTTGAAAACTAAAGGACAATTTACGGTGATCTAGATAAGCTGGAAAAGGAGTTTTAGTTTGTAGGGAAGAGGACATGGAAGCAAAAAACAAGATTAATTCATAATTATTATATTATTCACATGACATGAATGAGAACTGTCGACTTTGTTTTTAAGACCAAGTTTTCTAATGATGTTCCTACTTAGGTGGTAAATTATGACCAAGCAGTTGATGAAAAGTCATTTTCTACGATTTGTGGGCTAGATTTCTCGCTTTATTTCTTAGAATTTTAAACCCAGATAGGAGCCCTGGTGAATTTCCATTTGTTGTAGGCTGAATCAAGAGATTTAAAAGCAAGTTTAATTGTGTGAGAAAACAAAGGCATAGCAGGGGTGAAAAATTTTAATCTTCATTAATGGAGCTACTAAGTTCAAGACAAAAAGGAAATTATTATTTAGGATGGTTAACATTTGTAGATTGAAAATGGGATCTCAATTTAATTTGAAACTAGATCCAATGACAGATTGAGATGAAATAGAGTGTAATTTACGACATTCGATGTACCGAGGGGAAAACTTAAAATTTAGGTATCACAACAGTCCTGTAGGTATTGCAATTGGGACATGATTACTAATAAAGTACGGGGTACGATTACACCCTGAATGAAGCTTGAATTGTAAGTTTTAGTATAAGAAAATTCTACTTTTTCTTCCGTTGTTAGTAATTTTTTGACGTGTTATAGTTTGAAAAATCCGCAACGCCGCGTCTCATCCTCGTTGAACCTTCTCGTTTCAAGTTCTAGATCGATTAGTAATTTAATCCACCAGAATTTTGTTGTAAGCTTCGTCCGACCGGCCACGTTTAGTTGATTTCTCTAAACTCATGGTCTGGACGTAGCTTTTGACCTGACTTTTTATTTTTTGGTTTCGTCTCGCCACTCATCGCCTCCTTTTGACAGCCGAGAGGAAGACTGACGGTCCTCCGATTTCCAATCTATTTCGCTAATTATGTATTTAAATAGCTGGGATGAATTTGAGAAGGCAGCTCAGAATTTGTACTTGCAGAACCCAATGAAGGTTAATTAATTGTTAAGATTGTAAAACTATCACATATTGAAGACTGTTGTTTATTTTATTACAAATTTAACTTTAGGTCCGCTATTCGATGAAATACACCCACAGCAAAAACTTGCTGAAAGTCAAACTAACAGACAACGCAGTCGTAAGTTTTTTCCTGTTCTGTCACGTCTTATACTTCATTTAAAGAAACTAACTATTTCGATATTTCAGTGTTTTCAGTATAAAACAGAAAACCAACCCGAAGTGAAGAAAATAGAAAAATTCATAAACAATCTAATGCGGCATATGGCATCGAAGGAGCACTCGTAACACAAGAAGGAGAAAGGCTGTCAGGGATTTTGATATATATATTTTTTTTTATTTAAACACTGTACAGATCTATGTATATATAAATTTGTTTTGTAATAAATGAAGTATTTTTCTTTCACTCTTATGATTCCTCCCTTTGTATTAATTGCTGATGAATTTGTGATTCGTTTTGCCTGCTTAGTTTGTTATTACCAACAAAATGATGACCAGGCCCTTACTCCATGTTATGTAGTTGTGTTTGGTAGAAAAAAAGAAATGTGTGGATAGAGTTCAGTCTAGATTATTTGGAGATCGTGAGATGCGGTCTAGTGTGGCGTAGGTTTTAGAAAAACATTTTCTTTATCATGCCAACGTTTTGATCTTTATTGAGATCATCTTCAGGGCCTGGGATTTTGTAAACATTGTTTAAATTATACAAAATACGTGTAGGATGTGAAAAAAGTGAATTTATACAATGCTAGAAATTTAAACTCAATCAAAATATTTGTATTCAAGACTACTGTTCAGTCTTGACTTGGTGTTGAGAAGGGAAACTGAAAAAATCCATCTGAAAGCTCAAGCAATCGGATTTTTATTTTATTTGTTACAAAAACTCATTTCTGTTGAGAGACCTATTTTTATTTTTATTTATTTATTTATTTTTTTTTTTTTGTATTTTACAATCAAAGTTTATACTTTTAAGTTGCCCTTAAGGTACAAATTGTTAATATTTTAAACTTCGCATTATTGTTATTCATTTGCTTGTAAGCAAAGGTTTATGGTTTATTTGTTTTGTTTTTATGACAGAGAATGTCTTGATACTTTTTTTATTTATTTTATTGAAACATAGAAGCGAATCTCTACTCATATTTTGTGATTTTACTTCCCAAACAAATTCCTTTGATTTTGAGTGAACACCACTGGCTATCCACACATGGGACATTATCAGTACATTTTGTCACACATATTAGACAAATAATTAGGAAAAAATGGGTAAAAAAGGAAACATGACAGGCCTTCTGCATGTTCACCCATTTTGCAGGAGGAAACTACTGCAACGCATGTTTTTTCCACAGATCAGCTTCAAATCGAACATGCGATCTGTGAAAGCATTTTACACTGCCAGAAAAACTTGATTAATGCCAAGTAAATAGTAATAAATTTAGATTTACAAATTCATTATAATGGATGTTGATCAGCAAAATTCTCAACATTCTCCACAAAATTCAAATTCATTTACTTTGAAACAGGAGGGACCAAATATAATTCTGATAGAATGAATTTATTTATTTATATTGTATAAATTAAAATATTAAGAAAAATTATATGTATAAAGTAAATTTAATTAAATGAGCATAAATTGTTATTTATACATTTTAAAAATATAGTTTTTTTGTATAATTTCATTGTTGGTTAACATAAAAACCAAAATGCTCTATGATGCAGAATATTATATTTTGGTATGAATTAAAGAGATAAATCTTCAAAATACTGCTTTTTTTGATTATTATAATAAATATTCTGTACGGAAAGTAGGTCAAAAAGTGATCAAAACTTGGATTTGCCATGATTCTTGTGTTATAAAAACCTTACATACCAATTTTCTTATAGACATTTTTTTATATATTTTTATGGTACATCATCGTCATTAAAACGTTATGTTCCTGTTCTTTCAAATGTTATGTTTGACGTTAAAAACCTATTAGCCATTTTTGAATTATACCATTTCAGTCAGATATTCTGATATTGACTTCTTAAAAATTGGAAATATTTTAAGGATCGAAAAATCAATAAATTTAAATTTTTAAAAAATTACATTTAGGGACCTCTAGAGCTGCTAAAACGAAATTTCATATTAGTTTTAAGAAAAAACAATGTATAACTTAATTTACTTGAAATAAATAACAATATTTTGGTTATTGATACACTTTGACTGATTTTACTATATTTTTATTACAATCTACCTAAAAATTGCTGTAAAATGATATATTCACATAGTTGATTTGAGCAAGTAGAACAGCAAAATAAAAATATTAAAAAACAGTAAATTTCAAGTTTCAATTTTTTTGCAAAACCAGAGCCTATTCACAAGAAATGGCAGATACATGACAGATATTTTAGAGTGTAGAATCACCAAAAAAGTGGCCCAATCCATGACGCACCAACTTGGTCGTCCCCTTTTCATTATTTAAGAGGTCAAACACTCCAACCTGGTCTCCGTTTGTTAGACGCATCGAATAAATTACCCCAATTAAACACGACAATTACTGAAATAGCTCACAAAATGTTCTATATAAATTCAAATTTATATGAAATTATGCTGAGTCCCTCAAATGCATAAAGAAAAATTGAATATCATTTCTAGGCAACAAACATAAAACTTGCCTTAACTTAAGCAAATTTTGTCCCATTATGTAAAAAACTTCGTCAAATGTATTTGACACAATTTTAAAATAGTTCCTTAAAATGGCCCAGTTTATAATAAAAATATAAAATACACATTGGTTAAGAGAATTTTGTTTTTTACACATTAATCCACTGTTTAAATTTTTTTGTTAATATAAATGCATATAAATCCAGACTCTATATAACTAATTATCGACAAAATAACAGACCACCACTGAAGAAGTTCACAATGATTTTTCTTTTTTCTTTTTTTTATTTGGTAACTTTTTGTTAATACATAACTACTTTCATGAATATTTTACTGGAGGAAAATGAATTGGAAATCAGTAGGATTAAAAAATTATCACAATAAAAACAAAACTGTTTAATCTCAACTCAACAAGAATTGAGTGAATTGTGTTCTGAGTTGCTATTTACATTGTACTTCACATTTTGTATTACATCTTATATTGTACTTCTTTGGAGTTAACATCATCTGAGGAAGTCTATAAATTAACTTTCACACAATAGTGTAATAAAATTAAGCATTTAATATAAAACAATCTAAATTACATTAAAAACTGTACATTATGCACAAAACATTCACATATTACAAAAAATAAAATAAAAGTTCTTATTTACAAATTGGCTAGTAGATTCCCTGAACAACAAGTCCTATAGAGTTGTAAAGATTTTGTTTTCCTCTGAATGAACCAATGGTAACGTTTTTGTTCTAAAGGGACTGAGTAGTAAATGGCTGTTGGCAACTTTCTCTTTATTTTGAACATGGTACGGTTGCTTCTTTGTGCCAATGGTTGGTCAGAAGATGATTTTGGTTTTATATCAAATATTTCCATCACGTTGTACTTCTTGACAGTTTTGTTTTCTATAGGCTTGCCAAATCTCAACCTCCAGAGGGGCGGGCGTTTCTTCGGCTTGAGAAGGTACGTAGGTGGAATGTTGGTGTGCCGGAGCATTCGTAGTGGTGTAACGCTGTCTCCGAAAATCGTGTACAGTCGCTTGTCCATTGCCAGCAGTGTATTGAACTGTTCTGTATTTGTGCTGTTCTTACGATAAGAAGAATTCACCTAATTGTTTTTAGCGTTAATTAATAAAATAATTTGTACATATGATAATAATAGAATGAATTAACAAACTAACACTTTCATCAACCTGTATCCTTGGTTCTAACTTTTCATCCCTGTTCTGCATAATGTAGTCTCCTGAATTCGCGAATAACTTCCTGAATGCATTACTCAATGATATCTAAAATAAAAGTTAAATAATTTTTATAAAATTTTCATGTGTCTTTTTCACTAAAATGTTTGTATTATTGTTAGTTTATTACTAAGAGAAATGTATATATTTATATTTAATTAAATTTTTTATAATATATATTGTCACGAATAAGATTACAAGGAGGGGGTAACGAGCAAGCCGAGGCAGGAGTGCTCGACTGGATCTTGCCGTGACCCCATCTTTGAAAACCCTGTCCGTAAGTATAACATTTGTCCTAAGATTGAATTTGAACGGGACTTGTGTATTTATAGTTTAAATAAAAGGTGAAAGGAAATTTATTCAAAATTAGTGTTTATTTAGTTTCTTTGTTTTACTTATCACCCCCTTGCTTACTCTGACTAGTTTCAGAGGTGACAATATATAAATTTTAATTTGAAGACCACAATGGCCAAGTGGCTAGGGCATCTGACTTAAATTGCCATGCTGGAGGTTTTGGGTTCAAATCCCAGCAGAGTCATTGGCTTTTTAATTGATAATGTTATGAATTTTTTTTTAAACTTTTTAATTTTAAAGCAATTCAACTTTTATGAAGTGTGTATCATAGTTTCCAGGTGACATATTGCAGACATCAGCCTAAATGTGGGGAAAATAATTAAACCCTGGCCAAAAAAATATGATGAAATCAAGAATATAATTCTATTTTTGCAATAATTCAGGTACTTATAATTTGAATTAAATGTATTTAATTGTTATTTATATTTATTATTATTTTCTGAGTTAATTCAATTTTCAACATATAATTATGATTGTACAAATGAAAATGTTTATTATTATTTACCCCTATTAACTTCAATACTTAATCGATATAACTTTATATTGAATTAAAAGTTTTAAAAAATCAAATATAAAAGATAACTTTTTCATTTCTTTCACTAGGAACTTACTTACAAGAATTACTCCCATTATGTACTGTGAGTAGACCATTAACGAATCCCCTCGTTTTGCACTGGATTTTATTTCCAACTGTGGAAGGTAGCGTTCAATCACTGGCCAATAATAGAAATCCAGCGTTCTCTGCCTCAACGCAGTCAATGTGACAATTACACCTGAAACAACTCAGTGAGTTAATTTGTATTAACAGATGAGAAAGAAACCAATTACCGTATTGCGTTTGAAATGGGGCAGTGTTGTCCAGCAAGTGTTGAAGGAGGTGTCTCACAATGTCCATCTGTTGTTTCAGCTCAATGCTCCAAAGAATCATAACCTAAATAGTACATGAGATAATTAACTGTCTATAATAAAGATTTATTTATTAACACAAAAGTTAAGGCAGCAAAGCATTGGGTCTTGTGGTGACATTGCTACCTTACTATCTGTAAATCCACCTATTTATTAAAAAACACTATAGTTCAGTTTGAGGGTATGATGTATAATATATTTTATGTGATATGTACAAGATTATATTAATTATAATCTAGCATAATTTAATAGCCACTAACTCTAGAAATGACTTTTTTGCATGAGCACATTCAAAAGCGAAACCAAACAAGGAAATCTTGAAATATACAAACACCATATATTCAAAAGGAAAACACAAATCAGTGATTCCCTCACATCATTTACATAATTTAAAACATAAATCAAAAGGAAAAAGAGGAACAATCATAACTGAATAGAACAAATCAAATAACACTTGACATCCATGATGCCAATAGGTTAAAACAAAAATTACACTCCTTTCACTTTTCATGGCAAACATAAAAGGGACCTAAAAGCAAAAATGTGCCAAACAGCTAGGATAGAGATCAAACAGGATCAGAAAAATCAAGCTACATGTTCACCATCCCCCTGACCTCATGAAAAAATCGCACAATCAGAGCATACTTAGTTTATACGTGCCATATCAACAACAAGTCTATTCTAATTATTAGTTTAATCATTGGTTCGACTGTCATCACATTAATCTATTTCAATGGTTTTCAGCTTGGCAAGTGCTTTAACTCTTCACGCAACAGTGATTAGTGAAACTGTCCTCGAGTTTCATCCCTCCAGTTTCACAGTAATCAACTCTTCAGCACAACAATCACTGGTGCAACTGCCCTCGCCTCAACTCTATACTGCCAATTTGTTTTACAGTCCTTAGCAGGATCGTCCTTCGTATGATACCTTTAAAAACCTCTTGAATGTACTGCCTACTTTGTATTGCCTTCACAACTTGACAGTCCTCAGCCAGACAACTAACAACTCTACTCTTGCCTAGGGTTCTGTTTTTACCAATGAGTGAGGAAGGGTTTCCATGCTCTGAGCCAAAACTGTTCCCATATAAAATAATATATTTTTGACCTACTTCATACAATTTACCTACTTAATTAACCTACTTCATACATTTCAATTTTAATTATCAGGTAGATATTTTTTTATGTAGCTTTATGCAACCTGGTAAGCGTGCCAGTGTTCATATACCACTTCTTCCTGTTTCCAGTTGTATTACTGTATATTGAGATCCACATGTACTACAGTATGTTAGGGTCACAGATATGTTGCACCATCCGTAAATAAGAAATTGGACCCTTCGGAAAATATATTTGCATTCCATCGAGGCACCCTAATGGTTTGGAATGGGATAATTTCTGCCACATCCATGTAATTTAGTGATTAATAATATATGTATATTAATTAATGTTTGAAAATATAAAAAATAACACAAAATAATGAAATTTTGTTTTTACAATTGTCTTGAACATTCTATTTTAATTATAATAACAACAAATCAACATACAGCTTCCTTTCATCTTTTATAACTTCTACAATATTTAGATATTCATATTGATTATAAATATTCATGGAATTGACTTCCTCAGAGGTCATTTGAAATAAAATTATTCATTTATGAATTTTTTTAATAAACTGTTCTAATAAGAAATTCTATTTTTTTTAAATATGTAGTAGGTTTAATAATTAATTAAATAAGAATCAGGGTCAATGTGTGCACTGTTCACTGACACTACTGTAGTTTTAGTTTATTTAAACATTTTCTACCTTATTAATGAACCAGAGTTATATTAAATATTTTATTTATTGTAAAGTTAAAATATAAATACCTTAGATAATAGAAGTCCTGCCCTCAACCTGATACCCAAATCATCACAATTACTGCTTTCAATATTTTTCTCAATAACTATTTTAAGTAAAGAATTCACAGCTCTGTTCACCTAAAAATGAAAATTCCAATTACACATTTAACAAATGCAATTTTCCTAAGGGGATTAAACAATACAAAAAAAATTGCATACAGCCAAAAATGGACTTGGATCAACAAATCGGTTTTCAGCAATGCAGCTGACGGTGTCTATCATAGTCGTTGTTATCAGGCCGTGTTGTGGTCCTTTTTTAACGGTGAGCGCTACGAGATTGAGAAAATATGGACAATACGGGCCGATTTTAGGGTTTGACTTCAGGTCCAGAAGTGCAACCTAGAATTGCAATTTTTGTTTTTTTTAGTTTTTGAAAGAGAAACAAGAGAAAATTTTCGCAATTACCCTTTTATGCGCTAAACTACCAAGCATAAGGGTTTTGCATATTTGTACATAGTAAGAGCTTTCTTCATGGCCTGCGTTGTTCCCATTGTCCGTGCTCTCCTCAGGCATGACCCAAGCACCTTAAAAACAAACAAAAATCATCTTATTTTAACTTAGAAAAATAATCATATATGGACATGGTGTTGATTTATTGAAAAAAAAAAAAAAATTAAATGATGAATGAATTTCATTTTATTATTTGAATGATTTTATAAATCATAAATAGAATTGATCTTCAAAAGATATTTCTATCATCAATCTCCAAAACTAATATATTTTTAAACTACATGTTAGTAGCAAATAAAAATTTATGGAAAGCAAAAATACATTTCTCCCCATAAGGAGCAAAATGGGGAAATATAATAAATACAAACCCCAATAGTTTCAGTCTTGTCGTACCTTTGAATTTTGTAATTTGTAAAAAGAATTTATATTAAAAACTTTAATAGACAATAATAAATCTTATTAATATAACTATTATAACCATAATATCAATTGTATATGAATACGAACAAGTTTCCTAATTAATTCTTTAATATACAAGCAATAATTGTTAGAATTTTTGTACATTCCAGGAATGTAGGTATGTAATTTTTTTTTTCAACACACCAGATTAAACCTTATCCCTTCTCAAACAAAAAAAAGAGGGATTTGCACACTGTAGCTTGAAGAATAGACATTATTGTTTCGATATTTTCTAAAAGGCAATTTGGGCTGGATTTTGGTATTCTTTGATGAGGACAGTGATTTGCAGTTTTTGAAAGAAAAGAGCTGTATGTGTTCTTCAATTTTTTTTCCAGTAATGCAATAAACCGGTTTTACTTTTATCAAGATGGATATTAATTTGTTTAAAAAAATGACACATATAATCAACTATTTTGTATTTATATTAATAATTAAGACTATAATGACTTAAATATTCTTTTTAAGAAACAGACAAAAAACTTTTTTATTTTTCTAAAAACATGAAGTTGCTTTGTTATTAAGTAAGTCAAATAATTGAATTTTTTGTAAAATCCTTTTTTTATTAGAACTATAAATTATTCCCATAAAAATATTATTTTAAAAATGTACCTATTAATAAATAAAATTAAAATAAATAAGGATTCTTCAAAATTATTTTTAAGAAACAAATTTTCTTTTATAACATGAGAAGTTACTTTTTCGTTATGCTTTTTTGTAAAGTAAGTAAAATAATTAAAATTTTTGTCAAAATCCTTTTTTTTCTTTTTTTTCCAAAGCCGTATAAATCATTCTAGTTAAAAATAAATTAATTTCAAAAATTAAACTATTAATAAATAAAATAAAAATTAATCAAAAAGAGTTCATTACAAAAATTATGGTTGCAGAGCATGTACCATCTCTTTACTTAAAAGTAACACAATTTATATTTATTGTAAACAACTGTAGAGTTTCTTTTTCTTAAAACTCAATTTTTTTAATGTAAAAAGTGAAGACATTTTTTAAAATTATAATGCCCAATTCAATAGAATCAGGAACTTTTCAAAACCAAGATGAAAATAACGAAGATCAGACTTTACCACAGACAGTTATAAATCAGCAAAAATCAGAAGCAACTTAAGCATTATCTCTGCATTAGACATATCTCAACCTTCCCAAACCATCCCCTAACCAAAAAAAATTGGTTGTTTTCAAGAAACGAAAAAAAAGTTCTAAACACAAGAAATTACTATTTCAGTTTTGCTTTTTTGTAAAGTAAATCAAATTTGTTGTTAGAGTCAAATCATGACAGTTAAAAATAGATAAATAAATAATTAATTTAAAAAAATTAAACAATTAATAAATAAAAAATAATAAAATAGTACATTACAGGTTCACAACTGTATGTCATTATATGCATATTAGGTATCAATAAATAAATCGGTTGAAGTAGTTTGTTATTATTATGTGTCTGAATCAATCAACAAGATTGATTGCAGTTCTGGGTTCGAATTCCAGCAGAGTCCATGACTTTTTAATCGATAATGGTATTAAAATATATTGTAAAGTAGTCCCACCCCTCATCCATGATACCCGATGGATAGATGTTACGCCCTCCGGTATGACAGGAATTACTTTACTTATTTTTCTTGTTTTCTAAATCTACTTTTATATATTTATTACTGCACACTGAGTTAGTCAAAAACCCAGGGTTTAAAAAACAACAGAATAGGCAGACAAGGATGATCAGAGACTATCAAAATTTTACTAACTTGCATAAGGCTGCTCGTCATTGGAACCGAACTAGGACGGCCGTTCAACAGCCGAACTATATGACCAAACAGACGACCGGCAATGTGACTGAACGCTGTCGTCCACTGTAGCCGATTTTCGTCAGTTCACGACATAGTGCAAATGGATGTAGCAGACTTGTTTCTGCTCGAAATTCTTAGTTTACATACAAATGGAGGGAAAGAAATAAACAAAAATATTGGAAGTTCCATTTATAAAGCTATCCTTGACCACAGCTTACTCTGGACATCCCTCCAACGATAGAGCGGATCACGCATGTTCCAAAGAGTCTGGTTCTCCTCAACAGCACTTGTCAATTTTTCGCAATCCATCTAAATGAAAACGTAAACAAAAAGTAAAGAACGCCATTAAACAATGGTGAGCGTTTGATGTCACGTGGCTGACAGCTGAATTCGAAGTAACAATTCGGCTGAATAGGACGGGAAAATCCAACTTTATTTGGATCAGAAAGTGCTTCGGCTGTGCACAGCCCAACACGACCGAACGAACTGGTTGTAATAGACGCGTGCTCATTCGTTTCTTCGCTTTTTGATCATCCGGCCCTATTCGGCCAAGCAAGTTCTGCCGAAAACGGTTCCAGTGGACGGCCTACCTAAAAACCTTTCACAATAAAGATGTTCCAATTAATTATTAAATCTGTGATCAATGAGAAAAGCCTTTTTTTTCTTTTGTTTTTTTAGAAAAACTGATCAAATTGAAACATTGGCCAATTAGTTCAAAACAAATAACTTCATGATCACCCACGATGATGACAACTATGCTACAAGTCTTATAACTAGAATAGCTGGAGTTTTGTTAACATTTACAACCAGCAGTATAATTCCACAAACAGTACAATCCACTTTGTTTTATCAAGTCATATAATACAATGTCTATTACTTGGTCTTACATAATTATGAAAATAAAAAGATTGAATAAAAACGTACCCTGGATATAAGGCTCTCCTCTATGAAAGGCTCTAAACTGTTGTAGGGATTCCTCATAAACATCAATTTCCTCATCATTTTCTACAAAGACGTTCTTTTTAGTGTCTAATGTGTATGATGTCTCTCCTGCATTATGATGCCCATAGAGTTGAACACCGCCTAAAAGTTTTATCGCCTTGTCGACATCATGTGTAGTTAACATGTCCCTTTTGTTCTGATGAAGTATAATCTTTGCAACCTGAAAATCATAACGATCACCAATGGCTGTCGGTTTTGGCCAGGGGATGGAAGCGACTTACGAACATAAGCTCCCTCGTCTTGCAGAACAACTCGTTGGATATGAGATCGCATACTTCCTCGCTGAGGGAAGGTATGCCGATCCTGGAGCCTGTTAGGTAGACGCTACGCTTGCAGAACATCTTGAGTTCGTGATCTACCGTCTGGGACTTCTTCTTTCTAGGCTTCTTGGTGACCGGGGGACCTTCCTGGGAGGTCGACTGGGTGGAGCTCGTATCAGGCTCCACCTGCTCGGCGATCTCCATGGGCTGTGGACCCACGTCCATCAACCGCTGCAGAATATAAAATCAAGAGAGAGTATTTTTGGTATTTCCGGCAAAATTTTGTCGGCGCACTTTGGGTCGTGGCGTCTAAACGGAGATCGTCCGAGAAAAGTCGTATTTTGTAATTTTGATTTCCGTTCCTACCTAATCATACCGAGGATTCATCGACCCGACTACCATCCGACCCTAACCTGGCCAATCATAACCTTTATCTCTTTTGATTACAACAACTAAGTAACCTAATGAGCAAAACTACTCTACCACACAAGGCAATCAAATTTCTTATAAAAGAAAAACTTAAAATTTTTAATAACAAAATATTATAACAATTATAAATTATGTAAGTGAAAGCAATAGGAGATTTTGATTTCTAATATAAGAAAATTTTAACTACAACTATTATTGTATTTGTCAACCTGATCCTACAATAAACAAAAATATCAAAGCAATTACAAATTATATGCATATAATTGAAATTAATTTAATAAGGGACAAATCTGTCACTTGACTTTTTAATATCTACCAATGCCAACTACAACTAGTATTTCATTTTTCAACTAACAGTTTAGAAGTTGTTAATTGATGGTATAATAAGCAATAATATAATAATAATAATTAATAATTATGTACATATAAACAAGAAGGGTCAAATTTGTCACATTTGGCAATTTCAACAATTATTCCATTTTTCAACTAGCTGTTTTTGAAACTGTTTATCTACCTAAAAATCTGTTCTAAATTTGGAATAAAAAAGAAGAGAAAAATTGTCCACTTCCTATTTCTTAATATCTGTGTGCATATTTCGACAATTTTCCATTTATCAATTAATTGTTTTGTGAAAAACTGTTTATCTGTCAGTTATCAAAACTGCCATAGTAATTACTAAGAATGTAAATAAAAATTGAAATTAACAACCAAAAGGGGCAAATCTATCACTTTTATGAAGTTCACAATTTATTCAATTTCTCAACTAATTGTTTTGTTAAAAACTCTTTATTTACCTACTATTCATCAAAAGTGTCATAACAATTACATATATAAAAATCTGTCACCTTTGACTATTTCAACAGGCATTCCATTTTTGAACTAATTGTTTTGTTAAAAACTGTTTATTTATTTATTATTCATCTAAAATGTCATAGCAATTATAAGTTATATGCATAAAAGTTGAAATTAACTTAAAGAAAAAGAAGCAAATCTGTCACTTTTGACAATTTCAACAGGCATTCCATTTTTGAACTAATTGTTTTGTTAAAAACTGTTTGTTTATCTACTATTTATCAAACGTGTTATTAATTAAACATATAAAAATTTGGAATTATAAATCTTTCCCTTATGATTTCTTAATATCTACAAATATCAACTATTTTCTGCTACAGATTAACTAATAATTAATAATCCAAATATAATAGCAATAATCAATTATATCTTTACAACTTTAATTTTAAAAAATGTATATTTGCGACTTCTGACTGCAATTTAAAAAAAATCATTTGAAAACGGACGAAGGTAGAGAAAAATGGGAATGCACCAGATTATTTTTGTGATATTAAGAATATTTAAAGTGCAAATACAATTTTTTGTCACTTTGATTTAATAAGCAACCTTAAGTTTTTAAATGTGGATAATTGCTTTTCAACTTTTGTTTTCAAGAATCAAGCCGATTAAGCTAGCTTTAGGATTTTTAAATCTGTATAACTGGTAACAGGGATTGTTTAAATTGATCAAAAGTCTGTTTTACTTTTAAATAAAGAGATCGTTGAGTAATATAATGTAACCTCACCGTTGAGGTTGAGGTACCATCTTCTGCAAGACAAGGTTATGCCTTTCTTATCTTGTAATCTTGGTACAGGTGTACAAAAAATAAAAATCACAGTTGTCGAATGATCGGCGGATGAAGACAAGCCGGTACAAAAGGAGGCTGGCGGCGATCTCATTCCTAAGCAGCATCTCGCTGGATGGAACTCCGAGGACGATCGCCGCCTTCCTGGCCAAGCCGCAGGAGGAGGAGGTTCGTTACGAGGACAATTTGGACGCTTCGCCTTTGATAGAGAACAACCAAAACGGGCTTAAATCCTGTAAAAGCGTCTCACCGACGGTCAAGTACAACCAGGACAGCTATCTCAACTCTTACAATGAGAGTCACATCCTCATGTCCAAGTTCCTCGAATCGGAAGGGCAGACCAACTTCTTTGCTTTACCGTTTCGAGAAAGGTAGTTCAAACCCGGTTTAATCGGTTGTTTTATTGTTAAGAATGTTTCGTTTTAGGACTAGCACGATTGGAAGCGAATACGGAAGTGAGATACACTACAGCGGGATACACTATAGGAAACGCCTTCTGCAGCAAATCCCGGACGACAAACTGCAAGGGATTTTCAGCAGCTCTGAAAGCATGGTTTCTGCTGGGGGTAGGAGTTTATCATACGTGATAAAATTAATATGGAAAGGCGTAAAATTCCAGTTTAATTAAATTTCAGGCAAACCGAAGGAGGTCTCGTTCTTGAAGGTCACTAAAGGTCATAAGTTCAAGGGGCAGCGTTTGGTTATTGTGTCGCCTTCCCTGAAGATCCCTATTGCCATTTTCTCTGTCGTTCCTTACCACCGTTTTCGGTAGGTATATTAAACAAAAAGTGTAATTTTTTCTTCTAATGAAAGTTTAATTTTCATCCAGGGGTGACATAAAGAATCAACTGGGAGTGAGAAGACGTAACACATCCGGGCCAAGACCCCTCTCTGCAATTAATGACGCTGCGGACCCATGGGCTCTTTTGGGCATAGAAAAAGCTTCTGATGGACAAGTAAGTTTGGAAGTTCAAATTTCAAGTTTAACGGCATTAAAAAAAATCTAGTCATGGTCAGCCTCTCAGACAGATATAAACCACACGGTCATGGGTTCAATTCCCTACCTCAACCTTGCCCATTAAGTTTTTTTATGACTCATCTATGACATCTATTAAGTAGATAGATGTTGAGCCATCTTGCTTGAAGGAATATTAATTTAAAAAATATATACAGATAAAATATACAAGATTTATTAAAATCAAACTCTACTAATGGAATAGGGCAAGATGTGCTAACTACGTACTTGGGAGTTACAGACAGATGAGGTTATATCTTGAACTTGTCCTTCATTAGGCAGCATAGACTGGCAAACCTATGTATTATAGGGGCAATAAAAACAATCCCATGAAATACATTAGAAACACTGCTACACTTATTAGCAAACCTACATTGGAAGTATTTATACAAAGAGAAGCAAGGAGAAGATCATTTAGGCACCAAAAATAAATTTGGATGGGGATTAAATATTACAGGCACACAATAATAATTAATAAAATCAGACACCCAATCATAAAAATGGGAACTGACTACATGATCCCAGAAACATGTACAACATACTGTAAAGTCTCAACAGACTACAAAGGAGAAAAATTCAGATACTATGATAGGTATATAGATTAGCTTTAAAACAAATTAAGGGGATCAGGCATTTTTTGTACAAGCATAGAATTTGAGCAATCGAACTTATTAGGAAAGTACACTTCAGTCTTTCAAGCTAAAATATATAACATCAATGCGTGTGGCTTTGAAAATTTTAGCAGAGATTATACTGACCAAAACAATCCTCATAAAATCAGAGGGGCCAAGCAGACATTAACACATTAACATGTAAAAAAATCAAATTAGGTAAAGGAATTGTTGCAACGATGTCAATGACTTTTTAAGAGAAAGATCGAGTCATTTGAACTGAACTAAAAAACTAGGAAAGGTACAATAACTCAGAAGGATGCAGTGCTCGGGGACATAAAAACTCCACTTCCTAGATTTTCATCATCATCAATATAAAGGCTTTTTGTATTATATTTAATACACGTATACACAATTATATATTATTTTCTTTACACATTCTAATTAATCAGGGGTCTAATATATTTGTATTTTTGTGTAAATAGGAAATTTCTTATGGACAACTGTTAGCCCCATCTAAACATATAAGAAATTTGGAAGCTGGGGACATAAAAATTCACCATCCTTTAGCAAGGTTTGTCTTTGCATACAAATGTCATTTTTATCATATTTGTAACTATTATTTATAATTATTTTAGATGTTACTCAAATGATTCTTCAGCACTTAGACTCTTTCCGGGCTCACCACCTGTCTGTAGTGATAAGTCATCACAAGGAGGTGAGTTAGAATTAATTTACTGATTAAAAGGTTTGGAAAAAATCAATTGTAGGTGTTTTTATAAAGATTCTGGGACGAGGAAATAATTTTCAAGTCCTTTTGATTTTGTTTTGAAAGGCTGATATTGGCAAAGCTCCTAGCCGTACTTTTAAAAATTTGTTTTCAGGTCTCGATGTTTCAGAATATGAACCCAATGTTTTGGACGATCCAGAATTAATTGCTGGAAAGCATAAAAGGCTTTTACCATTTTCTTCTTATACGGTTTGTAGAGTCCCATAGAATTTTTCCTGTTTTTTGTTTTTGTTTGATAACATTGATAAAAAATATAATCATTAAAATGTTCAGCGAGATGGTTATCACCTAATGTGTTTCTTTTCAGACTTCAGTGATTCTTTATGTGAGGGCTGCTGATTTGAAGAAAGAGCTCAACGATAAGTTCAAAGAAAAATTTCCACACATAGGTCTCACGCTCAGCAAACTTAGGAGCCTGAAGAGGGAAATGCGGAAAATCGCCTCGCCGGACTTCCTCACAATAGCCTATTCCTATGTTTATTTTGAAAAGCTTATTTTTAAAAATTTAATCAACAAACAAAATAGGAAGCTCTGTGCTGGTGCTTCTTTAATACTGGCTGCCAAACTCAATGATTCAAAAGGAGATTGTTTAAAACAGTTAATTGAGGTATGTTTACAAAAATTTTAAATTTAATTGAACTAATGTTTTTTGGAAGTGTATCTAATCAATTAATCGAATAGAAAACTGAAGCCGTCCTCCGTCTAAATAAAAGGGACCTTTTGTCATCAGAGTTCGCTGTTTTAGTTGCACTCGACTTTGGTCTGCATGTGCCTACTTATCAAGTTCTACCTCACTACCACAGACTACTCTCTGAAACATAGTGTTTGAACTGAAATTTTATCTATTAAAAAAATTATAATTGTTTAAAAAGAAATTACCATTCGATGTGTTTCATATAAGAATTTCATCCTGTATGAGATCATCATAATGTTACCAACTTTAAAATTATTGTGATATTTTAGATGGTAATTTAAAGATATTTGTATTAAAAATAAAAATTTGTTAACAAGGGGGTTGGGAATCAGATACATTATTTAAACAAAAGAAATCATATTTTTTTGGTTTGATTTATGAATTTACATATTTTATTTGTTTGATATAAAAAAATCTTTCATTCTCTCTTATATTTTTAATAGTAAAAAAATATTATATGACTGAATAAATATAATTTAAGTTTATAAAAATGCACAATGACATAACCACAGGAAAAATGTTTATCTATAGGAAGTTTATGAAATAATTATTCAATCTGTAAAAGTGAATATGTGCAGCACAATATTTTAGACATCATTGACTTAAACAAAACCATTTGTTTTGGAAATAACACTGCAATAAGATAATAATAACTTAATTATGTTTTGTTTGTTTTGTGACTATATATTATTAAACTGTACTTTTGAAATCATGGACCAATGCTGAAAACCATTCCATTGATGAGTAAAGTTACAGGAAAAATAATTTCTTAATTAAGTTTACACTTGTGAATTATTTACAATATGTTATTTTACTGTTTTAAATAATGTATTAATGAAATTAGCAATATAAGACATTTTGATAGATATTTGTATATAATAAAGAATAGTTCCTCTGTTGTAAAGCAATAAAAATGGTGATTCAATGTACAAATTTGTTTTTAATTGTTAAAAAAGTGCTTTGTGGTTTTCTTAAATAACAACTAGTATGTATTCGTTTATTACATTGAAGTACCTGAACTCAATGGTAAAATGTTCTGTTAGTCAACATTTGTTTTTATTTTCTTGTTTTGTAAAAAACAAAACACAATAAATATTTTTGCCTATTTGTTATTTCAAACCTAGTCTTTGTTTACAAATTAATCCATGATTTAATCATTCTTATGAATTGAAAATAAGAAAGAGAAAGGAAAAGTAAAAAACTTAGTCACTTTTTTGAAATTTAGTCTCTTAAAATTTATTGATTCTAAATGTCATGGGAGTAAGCCAGTTATTAAATTTCTAATATAATAATTATATTAGAAATTTAATTTATTTTTATTTATTTAAAAACTCTAATATAATAACAAATATAAAACCAATGTTTTTTTTTTCTTTATGGCCTGGTTTTATCGATTTGATATTAGCCAAAATACAAATTTTTGTTGTAAGTCATCATTTCATTGCCTTAACTTGATTTCATTGACCTACCCAACCAGCGGCTTGCAGCTTTGCTCATGCTGCCACCGAGCTCTGGGCAGAAACCATGCACTCATCCTACTTAAGAGGTGAAGTCGTCTTTCTTATTACAGATGTATTAGGGGATATTGAAAAAATTACATAGCTTAAAGTGCTATGAAAAAGTCCACATCATCCCACTATCCAGGGCTCCCAGACAGTTCCTCACTGAAGATGGCAATTTGCAGTCGGACCCCAATAAGTAACCCAGTGGCAGAATATCAAAAATTATTATATTGATATCAAAATATCAAATTTTTGCCAGCTAAACTTTACTAAACGCAATAAATTAATTAAATATCGTTTTTGTTTGTGTTTTGGTTATGTACTGTCTTCCAATGTCTGGATGATGGTGTTTTTAAAATTAAAACTTAAAAGCACACAGCTCAATCAAATTTTTTGCAAGTTTTATCACCAAATAGAAAAACAATTTATCTGAGATTTTTTTGTGTTCACTCTTTTACAAAAATCACTCCATTGGATATTATTTCATCCTTGACTTAAAAAGAAAATAAATGAGGCACAATTAACAACAGGGGAGGATATGAAAAAATTCTGAACTGATTTGGACGTGAATTAATTATATGCTATAAATGATTGTAAGAAAGATGGCTCCCAATATTGAAAAATCGTTGATATTTATTTTTAAATTTTCTAATTACTTCTTGTCATAGATGGACCTAGGGTTGTTTAATTTTAACTTTAAAAAATCAGACAAAAATTTAATCGACTCCATCGTTCGAGGAACTGGAAATAGACGGGCGTGGTGGTGCCCGCAGGCAGTGCCAAGGCCAAGTCGGCGTCTTCCGCAGGGGAATCTGTACACGGGAAGAGCACTTCCAGGAAATCGACGGCGCCCTCGGGATTTGACGGCAGTCCTCGGTCCCAGACAGAGTGGAAAATCGATTATCCGAATCCAATGGTAGATTTGTACAAGGCTGAACGCGATAAACAATATACCAATTGTTAATTACCTGCTTGTTAACTCGAAGGTACGGCGAGGACAAGCGGACCAGGATGGTCAAAGGACCACCAATCTGTATATTGGAACGAGTTCAATGACACTGACCAACTGACTACAAAGTAAATCTTGCTCAAATTAGCAAATCAATCAATACATTTGACATACAATTGACTAATTCACCCAATTTTCACAAAAGGTCTTAATAATAAAATGTAGAACATTTTTCTCGCAGTTCTTTCTGTTTCTATGTAGACATTTGCAGTTGGTTTCGAGCAATAATTGCATTCAACTCAATAAGTTCGATAATCAAGTAAAAAAACCACTAGTTTTTCTTAACAAAATGGTGACTATCCCTGTTAGCTCACGGACTCCGAAACATTACAGACTGAGGTAGGTTTTGGTAGATCCTTTAAGTCATATCGAATAGCATAAATTTAGTAAAAAGTTCCTGCACAAAATGCAGTTAGTTTCTAGCAGTAGTAATTCATATAGAAAGATTGCAAACAGACCTTTTTATCCTCATGAAGGGAAGATATGGACGTGGAATCATCGATTTTAATGACTTTTTTGGTGATGCTAGGTCGAAAAATATTAGACACATGTACCAGCGATTTTGCCAATGGGCACCATGAACCAAGAAAAAATATTACAATTAGATAAGAAAATTATAAGCAAGATTGTATTCAATGTCGGCAGAGATCCCCGGGATGCCGGTGTTTTTGTAAAAATCCCATTTACAATGTCGGGCTCGAACCAGAGGCGCTGGATTCGAACCCGAGACCTTTACGCATACAGTGATGAGCGTCCTGTCAACGCCTTAAACGTTGCGGCCACCGGCGTTCCATTAAAAATCAATAACTCCTGTGGATTTTATCCATACTTAACGTTATTACATCCGTTGGATAGATAGATTATCTTCAACTCTATGTCAACGTTTAAACGATGTCTTTGTAAATGAAATAAACGAGAATGAAACCAACAAAAACACCTCAAACGTTTTAGTTTACATCTCCTCTAATTTATTTTGGAGTGTAGACTCATCCAAAAAGTTTAGTCCAAATCCGTGTCACCAACCTGGTCATCCCCTTGCCAGTATTAAAGAGGTCGAAAAGGGTGGTGCGTTAATTCTGTTCATCAGTTTTTTTTTCTCGGCTCCTCGCTCGGACACATGTGTAACTATTTCGACCTAATATCACCAAAATGGGTTTCGTTAAAATCTGTGACCCCAAGTCCGTAGCTTCTTGTCAGTTGTATTACAGCTATTTGGGTTGTATAAGCTCGAGAGTTGATCCACGAATCAAAAGCGGTATCGAGAATCTCGTACATGTGACACAACTCTGTTGTAAAGTTGAGTAAGGGCGAGTGCAGGTCGGTGCAGGTTTGCATCATTGCGAAGTTTGAGACATTCGACCTTGCTCCAATGATCTTAGACTTGGAGAACGAGGCCGACGTTCCTCCGCCACCACCCACGACCGCGGTTCCTCCGAAACGATTTACATGTCATATTGCCCCCAATCGATTGTCCGATTCTTACGACTCGGCTTACAATGCCAGCCACTTCAGGAAATTTCAATTTAAGCCAAGGTTCGACTGCCAGCAAGGGATACGTACGAAAAACTTAATTAGCTTCTGTTAAACTTTTATGAAAACACTAGCTGTCACCTCAGCTTCGCTCGGGTAGTATGAATTTGGATAATTAATAGCAAATTTGTTATTTGTTTATAAACTTTATTAATTGATTTAGTTCTTGCGAAACCGATGTACAAGATGTCGGTGTGAGAAACATTCTTCCAACAAATAACCCCACACATTTATACCTTTGTCCTTAATCGTTATAGGGAGAGATAGTTTTAGATGTACTTATTTTTAGCTTCCATCTAGTGCGAAAACACTTAACTCTTTCGAGCTCCGTATAATATTTTTTTAAATCACAATCCTCCAGGATATAATCAGGATATCATATCATCATCGCGCAATATCATCAGCGTATAGTGCCAGTTGACGGCATTTAGCTTTAGGAAGGTCATGTAAAATACAAAAAGTGTCAGATCGAGAATTGATCCTTGAGGGACGCAGGATTTAATAGTGAAATGCGAAGACAGGGAGTTACGAAGGGCGACACTTAACGACCTCAATTTTAGATAAGAATGCACAGTCTTGATTACATACTTTGGAAAATTAACTCAATCATTCTGTAAATAATTCCATCATGCCATACTGTGTCGAAGACTTTTTCCATATCAAGGAGAACTAGACCCGTGTAATAAAAATGATAAATGGTGAACGAGCATATTGTTTAATCTTTTTAAAAAGTCCGCTTGACCAATTAATATCTTTCAATTAATTAAGGTTTTTAGTTGAGATAAAAAAGTCAGTGTCACGAGCGGGATTCGAACCCACGATCTTCGGCTAGATACAATACTTCCTACAACAATTAGAGCGTTGTTTAGTTTGACAGTGTCCTCAATTTTTCTTTTATGATTACTACCAGGTCAACTGCGTAACCTATGGTATGATGTCCTAAGTTGTTAAGCAATTTAATTAGATCATCACCTACTATCAACCAAAGAATCTCCATTGTACCTCTCCTTAGAGGAATCTTGGATAGGTTCTATTCGACACGCAAGGATGGCACAAGTACACAGAAGACAAACACTTTGAGCCCTGAAGATGATCTCAATAAAAGATCGAAACGTTGGCACGATAAAGAAAATGTTTTTCTGAAAACTACATCACACCCGACCGCATCTCACTTTATCTGAATTTCTATTCGTATTGCTAATATCCAGTTGTTGTGTCGGGGGGGGGGGAGGTCTCTACCTTTTCTTTGCACTGCCTTTTCCATGGCTTTGTACGAGGTGTTATCAAAAGCTCTCCCCATGTCCATGAAGCTAGCAGAGTGCTAGGTCTTTTTTTTCCAACGATTAGTTTATATGCTCTAATTAATTTATTTAGGGCTATGGATCTATGGATTTTCCCTTTTTGGTATACATGGTGTCCATGGAGGAGATCACCTTTAATTTCTTGGCCTACAATTTTCTCCATTGCCTTTTGGATAAAAGTAGTTAGACCTGTGGGTTGTACTGCGTTTGCCGAATCTGAGGCGCGACCCTCTCCTTTCGGTATGAAAACAATCCTTGTTTGTAATATTATGGCTTAATATGACTTCTTGTATGTAATAACATTGGGAAAATGTTATCCCCTCCAAACCGAAACCACTTACCATTTTAATTATTTTTAGTCCAATGAACTAGTATATAACTTTCTGTGGATTTGAAGTTTATCAGTTTAAAAATCTATTAATTTTTACTTTTTATTAGTCATATTTTGACCTACAGTATCTCAGCATCTTTCTGCTCAAATTGTACATATTCTTACACTGTTCATATTTATTTTTATTTTTCCATTTTATTCGAGATGTACGCTTGCAGTGTTGTTATTCATTAAAGCAGATCAGTATAACAATTAATTACTCATTCAACAAAACAGACTAGATGTTTATGTAATTGTTCAAAGCATTCCTTTTCTCATGGGTACCCTATTAGTTTAATTATTACCTAGAACTTCCACAACTGCACATTAAGCCCGGTGTCTAATTGTGTCAAGCTTCATAATCATAACAAACAGGTTGGAGGGATGATGAAAGGCGTATCTGCGGATAAGTCAGTCGGACTCTACCCTTGAGCCGGCCGTGTATTTATGCCATTGCCGTCTCTCGGCCCGAGGTACCCACTTTCAATTAAACCAAAACACTTATTAGCAAGCAGCTCGTGTCGCCGTGAACACAATAGATCTCAATCTTGAAAAATATGGAAACTGTTTTGAAACAATCTGGTAAACTTGACCCAAATGGCGAGTGAAGATGTAAATATTAAGTCCTTTTCAGACTGGATTGAAATACTTATATTTTAAAACAAAAAAAGAAGGAATTTTGTTAATTTCCTACTGCAAAAATTATAATAACACAAAAACAATAAAAATCAACTCTAAAATCTTAATTCTGACATGGATTTTTCTTAGTCAAACCTAGTTTTTATTCAATGAATTAATCTGTATTGAAGGTATTGGTTGAGTTAAAAAAGTCAGTGTCACGAGCGGGATTCGAACCCACGACTTTCGGCTAAATACGCCGCTGCTCTACTAGTTGAGCTATCGTGACTTCGATCCACTCGGACACTCTTTTTAAAGGAGGGAAAATTCAAAAGGTGAAGTTGAGATGGGAAGTTAGTGTCCGAGTGGATGGAAGTCACGATAGCTCAAGTGGTAGAGCAGCGGCGTATTTAGCCGAAAGTCGTGGGTTCGAATCCCGCTTGTTACACTGACTTTTTTATCTCAACCAATACCTTCAATACATATTAATTAATTGAACGATGATATTATTTGGTCAAGCGGACCACGAAAACTAGTGTTTTTATTATTTCTTTTTTATTTATCAATAAATTATGTCCTGTATAAAAACCGTAAACTTATTTTGGGGAGAGGAAACAATTTTTAAAAACGGTTTTGAAGCAATCGTTAAACTTGTCCAAAACAACGAGAGGAAACAACCTGTAAATATCATCGTTTTCACGACAATTTCTGCATATGTATTAAAAAATTGGAAAATAAAGTTTTTGTTTATTCACTACTTTACAAATGTTGTCATGGTCAATAGCAATACAAGTCCAACAAAAGTGATGAATCTGTATTTTGGTCGTTTCCAATCGAATTTTACTGGTGTGCCAGATTCCGGCTTCTCGCCGTTTTTAGTAGAAGGTATATGTGTTATTTCATCAATACCGTTTGATAATTTTGTTAAAGGGCCCGGTCCGGTCGACACCTAAAGAGGGCAACCAAGATGTCTAACTATTAGCGATTATTAACCGGCCAAAATAATAAGAAAATATCGAACTACAAATTTATCTTACTAAAAACATTCGTCAACTGTCGAATGAAGTTGCGTCAAATACGAGTTAAAGAACAAGACAAGCAGAGAAATTGCACTAACAGCACATAAACTACAGATAAAATGTTTAAACTGACTTTAATTTTTCTCAGTTAAATCATATCAAACTTAATTTTTATTAATTCTCTTTAATTTATCAACACATTATTTCTTGTGTAGTGTACTGAAGTATTTATATTTTGTTGATAAATCATTTTAAGAAAAAATGTTCTTTAATTATATTTTGCGGAAGACACATCACGAACTTTCTGCCCGATTTCAGGCATAACCAGACGGCTCGATCGAAAAATATTTTGCATCGATTCTTCCATTAGTGCTATTAAAAACAAATATATACAATTTTATACATTTTCATATATTCTGCATTTAAATGCCAACTTTGAAAATGTACTAACGGAAGCAAAGTATGACGAAAATCACTACAACAGGTAGCCTAGTCATTTACTATTTATAAAAACTGTGATTCTATGACTCTCTCTCTCTCTCTCACTTTCTCTTTCGTTTTTTCTATCTATCTATCTATCTATCTATCTATCTCTCACTACGTGCATGTGTTTTTTTTAAATTACAAGTAAAGAAGTTTGGTCAAAATCGACATAGAAAATATGGTGGGAGGGAAGCCCGCCGGCCAAATGCAGCAATCTTTGCCACGTCAAAAACGAAGTATAAAGCACACTCTCTCTCTCTCTCTCTCTCTCTCTCTCCCTCTCTCTCTCTTTCTCTTCCTATTTCCTTTTTTATATCTATCTATCTATATCTCACTATGTGCATATAATTTTTTTTTATTACAAGTAAAGAAGTTTGGTCAAAAGCGACATAGAAAATATGGTGGGCGGAAAGTCCGCCAAGTACAGCAATCTTTGTCACGTCAAAAACGAAGTATAAAGCACATCTGCACAGCAGCAACATCTGAAATCTGATAAAGTTATTCTAAACGTATATATTAAAAAAATCACCAGGCATTTGAATTGCGGCATTTAAAAAGTATGTTGTGTATGACCGTCTATAGATCATCCAAAAATTCATATCGTTAAATAATACTCAAGCGTGAGAAATCCGAGGAAACGTGTGGTCCCATTGTTATGGTCTGCGATCCCTGTCCCACTAACAATGACCCTATTAATGGAAATGTTCCAGTTCAAGTACTTCTCGAATTATAATATTAAATTCATCTCTCAAAACTAAATATGGAACAGGAGAATTTTGAAAGCACCTTGGCCCGAATCAGTTCGTTTTCTAACAAAAGCGATTTTTTTCCATCGTCTAAACGGTTTCACAATATTTGCTCTTGATTTTGCAAACAAAAATGTAACCGAGAACGCTTTGGAATTGATGAAGGACTGTTCGAATACGCACCGAATATTGAATAAATCTTACAAACCGATGCCGATTTAAAATCAGTGGTTAATATTTTAAACAATGAAATAGGTTTTTAAACATTTTAAAATTTTTTAATATAATAAAAACAATGAAATTGAATATTTAAGTAGACTATTTTATATTGTCAAACATTGTGTTGAGATCCGCGATTGAGCACCTGGTTCGCTTAGTCTCGCTGGTTTTACCAAAACTCGTGAAACAGAAAAATCCAGTCCTAACGGTACGATCAAGTTGCGTAAATTTATACTGCAAAAGTAATGTAAACAGAAATAAAATTCAAAAATAAATAATAGTTTTTTGTCTACAAGACACAAAATTTTCAATGTCAATAATTAAAGACCTATAAAATAAACTAGGTACAAATAGTTTTTGTACAGATAGAGCAGTATTCGTTCATATTCGTCTATTAAGAAATTGCCAAATGCCAAAAAGCTGATCTGACCTAAGAACACAGATGAAATTGGCTATCAGAATCGACAGAAATTTGTATTCAAATTTTGTTACTGTACGAAAACGAAGATTGTAATTTGTTATATTCGTTTGAATTTAAGATTGAATATAATTCAAAATTACCAAGATATTGTAATAAGATAAGATAATAAATTAATTGAGTGTAATATGACAGAGAGCCCTTCAATTATTTCGTACGTTGTATTGCACTTAAAAATATTTCTAAACATTGGTTTTCAGCCTTTACAGCTGTACTATGAAATTTATTCACTCCTATCAATTTAACCTTTTAAATTTAATTTACAATTATTGTCGTTTGTCGGGAAAAAAGTCTCTTTTGTATTTTGAGCGGCCTTAAACTTGGATAGGCATAGTGGCACAGACCTTGAGACGAACTGCTTTCTGACAAAACTGTCCCATATTTACACAAATTTATTTACTTTTTTAAAAAGATTTTACAATTTTTTTAATACACAAAAGTGAAACAATTGAGCACGATTCATCTAGATCTGACTGGGAACAGTTATGAATCTGCAACCTGGTAAACCAATTTTGCGAATGTATTTTTTTGGTTAAATTTTAAAATGATTAAAATACATATATTACAAACGTTACATTACTATTAATAGTAGGGGACCTTGATATTTTGTTTGCTCTTCTCAGCTGTTTTACTTTTTATTTTTGTATTATATAACGCTTTTGAGCTGAAGAGGACACTTTGGTAAAGTGGCGAAACGAGACACGTGAAAAAACTAAAACAGCTAAGAAGAATTTTAAATAATAAAATACCATTATCCTCTACGATTGATAGATAAGGTCTCAGCACAAAGAAAAATATTCAATGTTAAATTACTATACAGTTTTATTATGTTAACATTTAAAACATAACTACAAATTGTGTGAAATGCTGAGGGTCTGAAATTCAGAATGAGAACTCGTTATCAATAATCAATATTTAAGTTTTAAATTGAAGTAAAGCACAGAAGTTGCAAAAAGCTTAAAAATTAAAATATCTTACAAGAGAAAAACCAAAGTTGTACAATATTTTAAGCAATAATTTGTTCCTAAGGTTGTTAGGACGAACTAGGTAGATTTAACCAGCAGGACAGTTCAGCCTTGATGGTCCTAAACCTTTTTTTGATCTTTTCTTGGTATTTCAGAATGTATTGGGTTGTTTTTATTATTTTAGAAATTGAAACATTTTCCTGCTGTTCATTACCAACATGTTTACAGATTATAATAAGCTGTTATTGATACTATGATTTTTCTTATATTGAATCATTCTCTAAACTAAACTCTTCTGTTCTTCAAATAAGAACATGGAGACATGCTATTTTCGTTCTATATTATTTTATGAGTTTAAACTCCGTCATGTGCAAGAAACATCCCTTTGTCGTTTGGGGAAAGGAGTGTTAATAAACTGACCATTTGCATTGAATTTTGTAATTGTAATTGAAACATTTGTAATTGAAAACTTTCTCCGAGAAAGACCTCATCAATAGACGTTGAGGTTCTCAAGCTTGTTGTGGAAGAAAAACGTTATCAAACTGTTAGAAGACTCTCAGCACAACCAAATACAAGTACATCCACAGAATCAAAGCACTTATGCACATTGGAAAACTCAAAAAGCGTCATTTACGAATACCTCATGCGGTAAGCAGCAGCAATAGAACCGCAGAAGTTCGTTTTGTCATGCTTGGCAAAAATATCGACCCTTTTCAGGAATAATAAGTTGCAACAAAAACTGTATTGAGTATGACAATCAGGGTCTGACAGGTCAGTATGGTTAAATGTCTCACGTTCAAAAAACAAATTAACGCAAAGAAAAACTGATGGTACCGTATATATAGACTATGTATAGGTCTATAAGTCTATGGCTGGAGCGCCTAAGGTGAGACCATCACCTCTACAATATACTGCATTGAAATTGACCAAATACATCAAAAACTTGCAAAAACCTGCATTGCTAAATCGGAAGAGGCCTCCCCGCCTCCAGAATTGTCTCCAACCCACCTCTTATTCTTCAGACTTGTCTCCACATGTTCAGGAATTTAGACATCATTAAAGAAATACGTGCACAGCGCGCGCGTGTGTGTCTGTGTGTTTGTGTGATTGTATGCGCTACACACTAGAAAAGAATTTCTATTTAGTTAGTAGTTTAGTTCTATGTAGTAGTCGTAGTTTAGTTGGGAGTTTGTTCAAAAATCTTCTAGGAGGTATTCCCCAGAGAAAAACCAGACGTTCTGCCAAATCTGACAGCTATCGTTGGTGCGGTTTGTACATTGTGGTGGGTGTGATATTAGCAAACCATTTTTGCAAGTCACAAACAAAACATGAAGTTGCTTCACTAGTGAAAAAATCTTCATTCACTAATGTAAAGCGAAAGTCAATCGTTCAACAATATTATATATTTTATGATCGGCAGCATTATAATCTGCAGCTAAGTTTACAATCATGCGACATTCAACTAATGTGTGTTTCAAATAATGTTCCTCAAAGACTTTTGTTAAATCTCTATGAGAGTAATCCAATCCCACCATGGTACCACGATTCCTTCAGATGTGAAAAGATGGACACGACCATTTATTTTAAAGTCGAGGATGTTTGGCACCTTAGAAATCCGCCGATGCCGTAGGTGTACGCAACATGAGGGCTATTGCTCAGTGTTGTTTGGACTTCACTTCTTTTATTTCTAATGTGGAACGCATACGTTTGAACATTTTTATGTGTTACGTACGTGTTTTCTCAGCTATCGTCTTATAGGAACCCATCTCAAACCTTACATTGACCAAATTTCCTGAATTCCTTGCTAAATAACATTTTACAAATTATGATATTCCAAATTTGATAATCATATCCAAATTTTGAGTATATTGTTATTTAATTTATTTGAACAAAAATGGAGTTCTAGCTCTAGCACATTCAGCCGTTACATTATATTCATATTTTCACCTTTTTTAAATTTTTTTTATATTTATTCTAATGCTTCATACAAAATATTACATGTAATACAATAACCATAAATATAAAATATATAAAATGTATATATATACTGGGATATCAGATTCATATTATGGCGAAAAGACAATTACTGAAACTGTTAAATAATAATAAATAACGTTAATAAGTAGAAAATAATTAAAAACTAAATAAACAAATAACATAACATTTAACTAAATTACACAAATCTATTGCTTTAATGAATGTGTCAAAATGTTCATAATATTCTATCTTCATGAGCTCCTTCTCATCAGGTGGCCACTTCTTGTCTTGCAGTAGGCACTTTCGTATCCAAACACTACGCAGTGGTTCTATTAGTGGGCACTCATATATTAGGTGTTTAATGCTTTGTTCTACTGGGAAATTAGGCAGGCATGAGCATGATGAAGATTCTTTTAGATGAAAGCGGAAAAAATAGGTGTTGTTTGGGCCGTGTTCGGTTAAGATGTGGGTTAGTGGTGCGGATAGTTGGATGTGCGGCTGGAATCTATCGGCAACTTTGGGAAAGAACTTTCTTGTCTGCCTTCCATTATTTGTACTTGACCAAGCATTTTCCCATTTTTCCAGACTCTCATCGAAAAGTTTATTTATAATTGATGACTTTGGAAGTTTGGTGTATGCCAAGTTCAAACTCTCGTCAGTAGATGCTAATTTGGCCAGTCCGTCAGCTTCTTCATTTCCCTATATTCCGCAATGATCCTTAACCCAGCCCAGTTGTACATTAACATTCTGTTTCACTAGAGTTTGAATAATTTTCCTTATTTGCTCAGGCAAAAAGCCATGATTATCATAATTAATAATTGATTCTAAGGACACTTGACTGTCACTTAAAATGATAAATTTGGCAATATTCCCTTCTGATTTTTTATTCTAAGCCCATTGCAAGCTCTTCAGAATGGCCAAAAGTTCGGCTTGATTATTGGAACATGCCTGATGCAGTCTGTATTTTGCTTCATAAATTTTTGAACCATTCTGGAAACAAACAAAAGCACTACCTACGCCAACCTCTGATTTGCTTCCGTCAGGATATATAGATATATAATCACCATCGGCCATTTCGGTAGTATGTAGATACTGGATGTCAATAGCATCTGCCGGGTGTTTCCACTCTTTATATTGCAATGGTCTATCATATGTTGTGCCTTGAAGCTCATCATTACCATTATTCACTATTTCGTGTAATTTTTTAAGTTGAGTTATCTTTATTCCTATAGGCATTATATTCGCAACAAACAAGCCGCTTTATATGAATACAATAGATGATTGCTAGGATTTTTTAATTAATTTTTAAAATTTTAAGGAATTCAGCTTAAGTTAATTAATGTAATGTTGTCATTCTTAATTATTTTGTCTCTTATATTTTTGTCAAACTACTTCTGACTTTTCTGATCTAGAGATCGATTCTTTTTGTTAATAATAGTTAAGAATTATAATTGACTTTTTTTAAAAAGAATTCTGCTTTGGAAATTTGTTATTTAGCCTTCCTAGTCATTCTACTTTTCCGAAGAATTTTCTACTGTATTTTTGTCTCACTACCTCTCGTATTCCTGATGTAGAAGGATGTTAAAATTATTTTTGATAAAATACTTTGAATTTTTCAAATTTAAATCGTATCTAAATTCAATGAATATCATTGTTGATTTTTTTAAGAAGTCTGCTTTGAAATGCGATTTATTTTGGCTTTACTAGTTCAGTTCCATCACTTTCAATGAATTTCCTTCTCTATTATTAATTTTATTGAATAGAACCAAAATACAACAGGTAATTATTACTGATTTTTTTTAAAGCCAATCTGCTTTCAAAAGGGGTTAATTAATGTTATTTGGGCTTAATTTTAGCCTACTCGACTTTGGGCTTGACTTTTTCTTTTTTTAAACGAAGATGAACGACAATAAAACAAAGAGCATAAGAATTAATTAATACAAACTATTGACTGAAAAATAAAATTTTCCTAGAATAGTATAAATATTCGAATTTTCATAAAAGTACTGATCAGTAAGTGCAAACAAAATTTGATTAACTGCAAGAGATCGGAAGTTCTTAGCTATTTCGACCTAAAAACTGTCCGATTTTAACACTTTTAAAGGTTAAAAAAAGTTCGAATCGACTGGAAACCGTGTAGCGGATTGCAGGGTGGAAAAATAACAATCTTTGCACGCGTAGTGGGGGTGTTACTTCCTGAGAACTGCCCTTGAAGTTGCCCAGCTATATATCTGTAGAGTGGCACCCTTATTGCAACCAAACTAAAAATGTCCAGTCTAGTCTCAACCCTACTCCTCGTAACTTCGCTCCTCATTACCGCTCAAGCACGTGTCACTAACTGTGAGTTCAAACTTCCAATTTTTACAATTGCCCAAAAAAAGAAAGACCAAAACACAAATAGTACTTCTTGGTTTATTATTTGTATTTTTGTACCACTGTAAGAGTTTTTGTGAATTTTCTTTCCGTGCTTATTTAACCTTACAATGGTGTGCACTCAGATTTTCTTTTTATTTATAAATCATTATTATTATATTGTTATTATTTTGGATTGATCTCTGCGACAACAAGGTGAGCTTAATGATTATTTTTATTTGCATGACTTCAGGGACTGCCAGTAAATTTTGAATTTTTAAAACGTAAGTTTTAATATTCACAAATTATAGATTAGAGTATTATATAAAAAAATTGTTGATATGAGAAGCTTGGTTCTTTATTTTCAACATAAAATTATCAGTTAGTTAGTAGTAATCAGTTATAAAAATATCTCCAGAAAGAGACTTTAATGCCTAAGTAATGCCAGATTTAGTTAACATTTCATTACAACGTTTCTCACCAAAAAAATTTCGTTCATTTTTTTAAATCTTTACGGTTAAAGGCGTCGGTGGCCGGAACAGCGTTACACGGCGCTCATCGCTGTAAGGTAAAGGTCCCGGGTTCGAATCCAGCGGCTATGCATTCGAAACCAACATACAAATGGGCTTTTTGTTCAAAACCACCAGCTCCTCGAGAGTTCATATAACCTCATAGTTTAAATACATTCATAAAAAAAAAAATTTACGGATTATTAATGATCTCTGAATGAAAAATGTAACAATCCGCGTACTTTTCTATTTTGTTTTTGAGCATATTTTGTAAGAAGATAAATTTTGTCCTTTGGAAAATTTCTCGAATTTTTCAATTTTACAAGATCAAAGCAGTGTTTTTGTGTTACAGTCGGAGCGATTTAATGTCTGACAAGAAGTCAGAATGTTTAATTCGTGTAACAAGAGCAGCCGTCCTTCAACTGTGGCTGCATCCCGGCCGATATAGAACTGGGTCAATCGACGCAAGTTTTCGTCCTCCAGTACGAGAAATCGTCAAAACGAAAGTATTTATAGACGTGTTTTTGTTTACAATCCTTTGCGTATTGAACGTGGTCAGTAAAAGCGCGCTGCGTTATTATGTAAGCTTTGTCGATGTTTCAGTAATGAACGGAGAAAAGTTCAGCGAGGTTTATAGATCAATGCGTACGTCCCATGTACAAAAATTGATCAGTAATTGATGATCATTGAATTCGGTTATTTTTTCTTTTTGAGAACTGACTAAATTGCAGTTTTAGTGAACCAAAAATCCGAAAATCGTGGAGTCTAGTTGCGGTAATATATTTGCACACTCCGAATATTTATATAAAATGAATTTTTTTATCTTTCGCACATGCTAATTATTTAAAACAACGACAATACAATTATTGCTTTTTTTTACTAGAAAACGTTTATAGTCAAACGAATAGTTGATTTGTAGAGATTTGTGACTGCGGAGTTGATTCATTAAAGCGTGATATAATTAACGATTTAATTTCACATTTATTAATACAACTGTTTAAAAAGACATTCTACGTGGTAATAACATTAAATTCTTTTTGTCTTAAGGAAGTACACAAAAAGTGCAAGTTTAGTGAAATAAAAATCATAAAACCCTGGCCTTTTGGAGGTATTATTTTCGTATACCAGGTATTTTTTTATAACTACATACTTTTCATAATAATAAATCATCACATAAGTACATCTCAATAGGTTTAAAACTAGACGAATTTGGCAGTCGAAAAAATAGATGATTCCGTAAAGAAGCTGTGGCTTCATTAGCACAGGAGATTCTTGAAAACGTTATGTACTTAGAAATTTAATTTAATAATTATTAATTAAACTGATTATGTATAATTAAATTTTGTTATTTTTAGGCCTTTTCTAGGTGTTTAAAAAAAATTGTTCGAATGTACATCATTTTGACAATCTCGTGCCATCCTCAAATACAATATTTTATTAATTTATTACTAAAAAAAGCCAATTTAAAAACATTTTTTTAACTCGTGAAAATGGAAAATTACCCTATCTCTGCCTGTTTTGATTTATTTATTTCTTTACCATCCTTAACTAGCTTTGACCATCCCTAAATTGTTTACTATTTTTCTACGTGAAACGAATATTACAGCCTCTTTGCGCTTTTTCCGTTGCACTTTTACAAATTGCAATTTTAACGAACGTAAAATAAAAAAACCTTGAAGATCGTCGCCATTATTCACACTTTCCAAGGAATTATTTAAAATAAGACAATACTGATGTAAGTAATGATCGGATTTTTAAAAATAAAAATATTAAACAGGTTTAAAATTATTTACTGACAATTTTTGTAGCCAAATGTAGTGGATGCACTCTTAGAGAAGCATTAATCTTTGAGAGATTTCCTTTTGGTATCTGCGGTATGAAGTACCAGTATTTTGGTCGTTTCCGATCATTTTGGTCTGGCTATCCTCCATGTTTCGTTGGTTGACTTTGTTAACATTGATGATTCTTTATGTGCAAAGAACATTACAGTTACATCAGAATATATCAGAATTTAATTTTTATATTTATTCATATCAGAATTGTATAGGTCAGGAAAGTTGGTTGCTTTACTGTTAACGATTTATGTCTGTGTTTGTTTACACTCCGATTGGAAATTAAAATATCAAAACTATGTTAACATCGCTGAGTGCATCATTTGTGTACTCAGTAGATTTTTTTTGTTTGTTTTCTTTTGTAATTTAGTGTTCATTCAGATATTTTAAGAGAATATCTGTATGTCGACAGTTGCGGACATTGCATGTGGAAGGAGCAGACGTTCAGGTCGGATCGTCGGAGGAAGCGACGCGTCTCCCGGTGAATTCCCATGGATCGTGTCTATCACGAGGAGAGGAGGCCACTTCTGCGGTGGGACTCTGATAAACAACAGATGGGTCCTCACCGCCGCCCACTGTCTCTGCAGGTAATTTTTTTCCAACGATAAAAACAAAAGTACCGATTGCCATCTCAACCGACACGATTCGACAGGAAGTCGAAGATCTGATCTGGTGCGTTTAAAAATAAATCTAAGGTCAAAGGGCAGGACGTGGCAATGACGAGAACACTGGGAGACCGCTGGAACTTGACCCGTTTTCCCTCCGAACAATGGGAAACTGTGTCAGATCCAAGGATCGCCTCGTCTTCACACATTTCGCATACTAAACGCTACACATTCTTTTATTCAAGGTTTCTTAATTGTCTCATTCATTCAAGTTCTCTTTTTTTCAATGTGGATGCATTTATTTTGACCCTCAAGACACCTTACTAATCAACGAACTTCATTAAGTCTAAAGAAAGAACAGTTGAGGAATAAATGAGTTAAAACAAGAATATAATGTAAATGATTCCCAAAGATTTATTTTAGCGAGTTCTCCTATGAAATTTCCATTTCAGGCTCTTAAAAACAGTTCACGCAATTCAATATTTAAATCATTCTGAAAGATCTGTGTGGTATTTAGATCTCCAATTTCTGAAAGATTTTAATCAACTTTTGATCTAATGGATCTAATCTAACAATTTCAATTTTCAACCAGAAGTACGAAAGGTTCATTTAAATGAACCTTTGTCCACGTTATACATTAATTCATTATAAATAAAGTTAAATTTTGTATGGAAATATTGAAGATAGTTTTGTCAAAATTGATTGAGCTAGAAAAATGTGTTACATTGTTACACTTTGGAGCTTTTGCCTGTATAATCGGGGTAAAAATTGCAATGTTACAAAGTTTACATTTATAACAATTTATAAGTTTTCATTTTTGTATTTTCAATTGAGACATTATTGATTGTCGTGGCAGCATTACGAGTTTTCTGTAAATCTAGCTAGTCTTTTTCCATGCATGATTCGCCGATTTACAGCGTTGCATAAGCCAGTTGGTTATAGAATTCGTCGATTAAACATTACACACGAGAGCATAAACTGACAGTCGCGTATCTGGGGCAATGCCAGTACATGGCACCTGTTGATCCCCTTATTTCAAGGTTCAATGGCGAGCCCCTCGCTCCACTAGCCTTGTAGCAGACGCTGTAGCCACTCCTCTGCATTTCTTTCTCAAGCACATTCCTGACCCAGGTCACACAAACTAAAATTGTGCAATTCCGAAGAATTTGATATTCATGAAAATATGTTCTCTGTAATATGTCTGGAAGAATTTATGTGGCTTTTTGTCATTTTGCGTTCAACCGACCTGTGCTTACGCGTGTATTTTGTATCAACACTAAAATATTAAATTTTAAAATTTAGTAATAATGACCTGTACCTTGATCATCTCTGAACTGGTCAGTTTTCAAAACTCACTATCGCAGTACATCTTGGAAAGTAGATGTGCACAAAACCCAATGATCAAAACCACTTCACAGATACATTACATTTTTGTTTAAACTAATAATTTTACAATATCATTTTTTTTTCAGCGGAAGTCGCATTTTGAGCGCTGTTGAATTGAAAGTAACAGTCGGTGGCCACGATTTAAGGGAACAAACTGGTGCCCATCTGCCTGTTTCAAAGCTACTCTTACATCCAAAATATGAATGTTCTAGGTATGAGCTACACTTACCCACCTTAACAATAAAAAATATTTAATTTTTTTTTAAATTCTAGATATGTCAATGATATAGCTTTGATCGAGCTGTCAGCTCCACTGTCATGGTCTGACGCAGTGCGTCCTGCTTGTTTTCCAACGCAGACAACAGATACTTTTACAAATTACGGTGCAGTCGTTGCAGGATGGGGTTGGACTAGTGAAGTCACAGGAAGTGGTAAATGACTTAATTTAAAATACAAATTACAACTGTTTTTAATATGTAAATTCAAAAGGAGGACGTGCTAATGTATTGCAAAAAGTTGCACTGACAGTCGTCGACAACGAGAGGTGCAGGGACTGGTACAGGTCCCAGGGGAAAAAGGTGAACATTTTGGATTCACAGATGTGCGCTGGGTTCGAAGACGGTGGAAAAGACTCGTGCTGGGTAAGCGTAGTGTTGAATTTGTACAAATGTCAAGTGCTTATCCTTTACCACTTTTAGGCTGACAGCGGCGGCCCGTTGATGATTGGCGACGGTGATGGCACCATGGTTGTCGGAATTGTATCAACTGGAATAGGCTGTGCGAGACCCAAGCTTCCTGGATTGTACACTCGTATTTCCGACTACGTCAACTGGATTGGGCAGACCCTCCGGAGATAAAATTAATTCGTTTAAAAATTCTTCAAAGAGAAATGACTGAAGTTACTAGATTTTATATGTTTCAATCATTTCAAAACCAAAACCAAAAAATTGTTATTTTTTATTGATACTAAATTGTTATATTATTAATGTTTTAGTTAACACTTTAAATTATTAATGTGTTCAATATTATTATTGTTGTAAGTTTATTTTAGTACAATATTCTAGTCATTATGTTACCATTAATTTAATTGTTATACAGTAAATAAGAATCTGTTTTTGTTATTTGCTCTTTTTCATTTTAAAAACCCTTTGCACCCCCCTAAGTACTGATGGAATACAGCCAATAAGTAATACAGCCACAGTTCATTCTATGCATATTCAAAGGTTTTGAACTTTCAGCAACAAAGGGCCATTCTAGTCAAAATGGTCGTCATCATATAAATTATCATAGGCTGAAATGAAAATTCCTTTCTAAAAATTTAACTTTATCAGTTTAAAAATATTTATTCGCAGAACATTAGGTGTTTATTGCTTAAATATTTTACAAAGAATACTGTGTAAGAATGAAAAAATACGTGCTGATTCCCTTTCAGAGACAAGAGGGAGAAATTACAACTATGCTGTCCTATAGTACTAGGCTGTACTGCCCGTGCCATGATAATTAAACATTAATTTGTATTATATTTGTACATAATCATCATCATCAACATCGAGACTCAAGATGCTTCCGCCAGTTCTCCCGATCCATTCCAGCTGCTCTCCAGTTCCTCATAGTCAGCAATTTCTTGGCATCTTCCCTTCTGCCGTCCAGCTTTTGACGCCCTAATGGATAAGTATCATGTAAATTTTCATTTAGAATTTTTTTGAGGATCTTTTCATCGAAGAGAATAGAGTACCTCTGCCACGATTGGTCGTTCGCTTTCAGAGACTCAAATACACGACGAAGAATGCAATTTCAATGATGAAGAGATTCTTCGTTTACTTTAAAAATTGACCAAGCCTGGGACCCATACTTAAGTAGCCTCAGCTAAGCCTAAATGTCTTTAAGATGTATTGCGAAAATAAAATATGGCGCCCATCCCAGCATATTTACTATAGTATATAAATCCCTTATTCGATCAATTAGATATTATGGAAGTTTTTCTATGGTGGCGCAGCAAAAAACCAATTAAAAAGATTGGTCTTAAAGCAATTGAGATCTTCAAGATGTTGCTTGTAGGCAATGAGATCAACCCCCACCAATGTAAAGTAAATATGGTCACTTCTTTTTATGTTAGGAGAACGGAAGTTGCAGGTAGGGGCATCGCCCAACTAGTGATCCCAAATTCCCGGCCATCCCTGTCCCTTTTGGCCTATCCCAGACCATAATACCAGGAACTACCACTGGGACGTCATAAAGTGCCCGGTCTGCTGACCGACTTGCCACAGGTCATTGATAGGCTAATTTTTTGGAAGGGGTCTGGAACATGGCCCTTTTTTCACGCTTAGATTATTGTTGAGAATTTGAGATGTCCGTTTTCCGTGGACGTCGTCTTGGTTTTAGTGTAAGACTAAGACCTACCTTTGCACTAAGTTTCACGTTTCTAACGGAAAGTGCCTTATAATTTTGATTTCCCTCCCTCCTAAAACGACACTATTATTGGGAAAATTGCAATTTTCAGATTTTTACCTTTTTTTACAAAATAAAACCTATCTGTTTTTTTAATCGAATTTCACTTTCTAGCTATTCGGGAAGTATCTTATAATTTTGATGATCAGTGAGTCACGATGTTTTCTTATATTTTGACCTCAACAGTTAATCTTATGATTCTTCAAGAAGGAAGACATAAGATCAGTGAGTCAGTAACAAAAATTCAAATCTTGAAATTCTCCCTTTTCGAAAAGGCTGCTGAGTGCTCAAATATTTATAATGTCCTAAGCGACCTAATCTTAATTTACGTTTCAAATACCAAAAGCCCAACTTAAGATTGAGGAAGCGTAGATATGAGTGTTAGAAAAACCAGGTGAATTGGTTCAAGAAAAGATACACATAGCAGCTTGCTGAAACTTGGCCGTGCACTCAGATATTGATATGTTTTATTTGGGTCAAAGCCCATCGCTAGAATAAATTTAATTGTGACACCAATTTATACACGAAAGAAACCACAATAAATGGGCAGTTACATAAAATCGGGGAAACCGGCGATACCAATGCTCATCGGAAAAAAATGGCCAGAACAAATTGGTAAAAAGTGTATGACACCTCCAAACGGTCGAGGGGTCGGCACTACGGGATGCTTCAGCCAACAATACAAAGGCAGTCCTATCATAAAGATTTATAGGCCAAGACAATTTTTCACCTCCATTTTTTGACTTCAGTTCAACTGTAACTCTTTCATCTGGCCAAAAATTGGTACTATAAACCACCCTAATTGTTAGTGTAATGCAACAGTATGTGCTGACCTGGACACGGCATCTTAGGGCATGCCCTAGAAACATAGTAGACAGCTAAATATTTGTACTCCAACCTAATATAACTGAGGAATACAATATTCAAAGTATAATGTCGGGTACAAAAAATATTTCAGCTTTGCAACTCTTACATTGACTGTTGGTAAAACGATATACCTATCTAACCTACCTAATTTTTGGTGTGACAACCAAATTAATAATAAAAAGAAAATACTTTCTCTGGCCCAGGATGACCTGGAGGTTAGTCTGAGTTGTGTCGATTCCTCGAGATCAGTGCTGTGGGTAGCTTGGGCATGTGTGTCCTGTATCTCATGTGATGTGAATTTTTCCGTAGCATTGTAAACAGTTTTTATTCACATCCCAGGAAATGGGATCTGTTACTTTCATACCTTTAAGAATTTAATCGTTTTTAAATCCCCTTAAGTCTGCCCACAAAGAACCTAAACTATATTACATATATTTCCTGGGGGTTTGAATATCTGAATCACAAAAGGCTTCCTCTAAAGCCAGATTGAACACTATGCATGCTAATCTATCTACAGATATTTAACCCCTCTCTCATGAGAAACCCTCAGCCCCCTTATGTACGGACGTTACATTCCACATTAACCTTAGTTTCCATTAATTAATCTTTAATTAAGGTTTTGGTTGAGATAAAAAAGTCAGTGTCACAACCGGGATTCAAACCCATGACCTTCAGCTAAATATGCTGCTGCTCTACCACTTGAGCTATCGTGACTTCACTTATTGAGGCTGGCTTTTTTATCTCAACCAAAACCTTAATTAAAGAATAATTAAGTGAAAAGAATTTATTTGGTTAAGCGGACCACGAAACCTAATAAATGTATTAACCTTAGTTAGTTGAGAAATTACAACTTTGCTTTTCTCATGATGGTAATGGTGATGATTGATCATAATTAAATATTAACTTAATTAAATTTGTATGATATACTCAGACAGGAAGACTAAATGGATATGAGACTCAAAATTTGGGAAGTGAGTGACTAAAAATTGTTGCAGAAGTGACGATAAAAATGAAAACTACATTTTATTTTCTATTGTTCTGTTTCTATTATATTGTTTATTATAATTAATTATAATACACACTGATAGCTTAATTTTGAGTGATGAATATTAGTAATACATAGTAAAGAAAAATGATACAATTGTTTAATTCATACTAACAAATAACTATTTCAAAAATTAATTTGTTTCAAAATCGTTCAAATGAATTGAAAATGATATTTTTCATTTTCTTCATATCGACCGATAAAATAATATTTGCAGTTTTTCCTTCTAATATGATCATTCTTCCCGTGTCAGGATCTACAAACGGCTTTCCTATTGTAGACGAGGTTACGATGTCTGGCTGAAACCAATAGGCAGCCGCCAATTCATCAGGAGTCCTCCACTCATTGGTTTTTGTGAAAGATATTCGTTCAGCATTGTTGAACAGTTGAACGATTTTATTGTCAATCTTTCCCAATACATTTTTCCTATATTCCTAAAAAAGAAATCTGTTAAATTAGAAGCCAAGCAGTGGGGCATTATGATAAAGTACCAAAGGGAAGGTGTTTTTGCCAGTAAACAGCTCATATGGGATTACAACTGCAGAACAATTATCATTTAAATGGTCAAAGACGAAATTCGCTGCTTTTGTATCTGCTTTCATATTGAATTCAATGCTAGATTCTGGACCTGTAAAAAATATAAACTGTGATTCAAAAATGTTGCACAAAACTTACTTATTATTTATTTAGTACAGTAGTTAATTTAACTTACTACTATTTCCACCTAGTATGATCAATTTATTAACAAGATTATAAAAGTCACTGAACCTTTTCCCTGCTTCTGCTATATTTGTGAGAGGAGCTATGCAAATTATTGTCACTTGTTCTGAAACAGACACCAATCATACCAAAACAGATCTCCACCAAATTTACTTATAATTACTTGGGTGCTTTTTGACGAGGTCAATCATAAAGTCAACGGCATGAACTTTTTGAATCAATGATTTATTCAGTGGACCATCATAATCAAAATCCCCAAAACCGTCATTACCAAAATAACCATCTGAGTAAATGTGGCCACTCCAAGGAGTTCTCATCCCCTTATAAATAGGAACCTAAAAGAGTCAGCAAGTTATGTTTCTCAATTGTAATATTTTTCTAATTGTTTTACCTCAAAACCAGCAGTGCCTAATGTTTTTATCAAATTAACCACCACATCGTCCACCTGTGCATTTCCTGTTACAGCAGTTAAAGCTTTTACATTTTGTGCAAGTTTTGATTTCAAAGCAAGGTACACAGCAATTGCATCATCAGCCCCAGCATCAGTATCTATGATGACAATTTCATTGCTGCAAAAATGACATTAACATCAAACATGGATAGAAACCTTGATGATTCCAAACCTACACCCTGGAAGCTGGTGTAAAACCATACGTTACTTTTCTTTTCAGACTTTATTTTCTCTTTTATTCGGACATAGTAAATTTGGACCCTGTGGCCTGTACCGAGAACGAGCATAAGGGCAATTTGAGGGTACTCAGAGTGAGTAGTGAGCACAAAACTACTCTAGGCTCATCAAGCCTTTGTCTAAGGTATGTCAGGTTGCTCGGCCTGACGGGTAAGCACCCACCACTTTTTAACTCTGTAGAGTGAGGTTTAGAAGAAGTGTAACTATTCGGGTAGAACATCCAAGTCCCTTTAATTAACAAGGCTGAACAATCCCTGACTAATACAAATTAATTCCTGAATGAATCCCTACCCTACTTATAACTAACAATTCTCTATTCCTATTACACAATTCACAACTTAATTCTAAATAATTAACCAAAACTACTTATAAATTAAATAAATACTTCTATATACAAATAGATATCTCCAAGCTTTCCAACAAATCGGCTTAATTATTGAGGAACGTATTATTCAAGATTTGGCTGCAGCCTCAAAATCACCCCAAGTGATCACTAACTCTCCTGCCATCTGATTGAAAATCTGGTACTTACAGTACTAGAATGCTGGCATTGGTCCTACTGACTCCTGATACTCCTGGAAGATTCTTGGCCTGCTGATTGTCGACTCATCCTGACTCCTGACTTCTAGCCAACTCCCGGCCGACTTCGACTCCTCATTGACTCCAGACCAACTCCCTGTCGACTCCTACTGACTTCTCACCGACTCTTGCTGCCCACGATGGACAAAACAGCTCTACTCCAACTGCCTCCTCTCTTCGCCGGCCTTCTTTACTTACTCTTTTTCTTAACTTATTTTTCTTCACTTGCTCTTCTTGACTCCTGGCCTGCTCCTATTGCCTGCAATGGCCTGATTGCGAAAGATCTCCGACCTCCTTTATCTATGCTGGCCTTCTTAACTCCTAACTGACCCCCTGTTCTTTAGGGATAGTATTTAAGCCAATCAGCTTGTTAAGCTTAGGAAATACTGATATGCTTCCTGGTGATTGCCCCTTTTTCCTCCTCAGGTCGTTGAGCTTTTCTGAGTGAATCTGGGCATTAGCTAATCCTAGGGGTTGAAAAATAAGGCCACTTGTCAGCACACAGTAACTATTTCTGGGGCAATTGCCCAGGATAGACCCATATTTCTCAATCGAAAAAATCCAGCTGTTATCATTTCACCAGCTTTATTTAGCTGTGTCTGGGGTTTTCATGAAAGACTAGGTCAGCTCCCAGGATTCCAGGGCACTTCCAATTGCCCTCTCTTACACAATACGCTTCCCCAACAATTAGCTGAAAAATTCATACCTCCTATTTTAATATTTACAATTAATTTAATTTCTAAATAAATCTGTTTAAGATTCCTTTTTGGATCACTGCTCAATCTGATTTATCTGTTTATTATTTTTTGTTTTTACCACAAAGGCGTTTCTCCAAATTAAAATATTTAAATTTGTAAATACCTACTCAAAGTTAGTAAATAGGATTATAGAATTAGAAAATGCTCTTCCTTATACATATAGTGCTTAGCAACATGAAAATGTCTAATATTAATTGTCAAGGGGGGAGAAGATTTTAAAAAAAAAAAAAAAACTAACTGAACTATGGGTGAACTTAGCAGAAGCATCCACAGTGAGAACTTAGTGTGCCACTGATCCATTTGATTTTCATTAAACAACCGACTCATTCTGGTCCCTGTGAGTTTAATCCTTAATCAGTCTTTAAAATCCTGCGTACACTGTTCAAATTACTACGAACATACATAAATTTATGCTGTGCCTTGTGTTCAGAACAAATTTTTATAGTGTTAAGCCGGCCTTAAAATAAATAGAAAGTTAACACAATTGTCATTATAATTATTATCACTTTTACAATAGAAAGGAATTATCGGTTTTATCCTATATTTAAAAACAACCTTTTGTCCTGCATGTCACACAATCTTCAGTAATCAATAACTTGCAATTTTATAATCACAATACAATTGAAAAGTGAATTTTGAACTGTTGTATGAGTTTAATATATGCCAAGAGTATGAAAACTTTGTAAATACTGTTTGATAAGATAAACTTGTTTGCTAACTTGAGAATAAAATCAATGTAGCATAAAACACAAAAATATAGTATACTGATAGTAAAAATATTTTTTAACTTGTTGACATAAAAATAAGGTATATATAAATTATTTATATAAAATAATATAATAAATAAGTCAACATCAAAGCTGTTTAAAAATATATGCATATTATAATAGTAATAAAATATTATTATATTTGGTATTTTGGTGAATTTTCTTTCAAACTATCATAATTAAATTATTTTTATTAAAACTCGTGAATTTCTGATTAATTTGGTTTACATTAAAATAAGTATCTTGTAATGAATATAACAATAAAAATACATACAGTTTGATTTTTGTTTGAGTATAGGTATATGAAAAGTTCTTCTTTAATTTTGCAGGAGTTTTTCTTTTTTTAACTAACTATAAATGTTCAATTTATGAAGAATATTGATGGATGTGAACCTAATTCAGGTAATGCCCATAGTATAGAATTAATAATTATATTTATCATTTTATTTTAAAACTAAAATCTTTGCAAATAGTTGTGATTTTATTTTTTCATATATTTTTTAACTGCAATTAATAAAATTGACAAAAAAGAAATTTTCCATTTTTAAAACTTCCAGCCCAATGTACCATCAGTAAAATAACTAAATATTGGAGTACCAATTAGAAGGCAAGATTTTAACTTTGTCAGATTGTATATTTAGTTTTAAAAATATACACTAGAAAAGAAACATTTTATTTAAATGATGTTAATTATTAATCATGATGAAAGATTTTGATGGAGTTAAAGGTTAAGTCCAACCCATAAATAAGTTTGAGTAAGTAAAGTTAAAAGAAAACATATGATGAAATATAAAATAAATAATAATCTAATTTGTAATCTTGTAGAATAATAAAATAATTTTTTGGATTATGTTAGAAAACAAAAATTTCAATATTATAAATGAGTCCTAAAAATTTCAGGTTTAAAATAAAACACAAACATAATAATTTAAATTATTCAAATGTGTGAATATTTAACCACATGATTTTTATTACAAAGCTGGATTTGATATTGTGTATTTAGCCCTATAACTTTCAAGGCACTTTTCATGTACTTTTGTCCTAGCACAAGTTTTGTTTGTTTTCAAAATGTCTTCTAGGGCTACTTTCACTCTTTCATCTCTGAGTTCTTCCATAAACTGAGAATATTTAAACTTTTTCAAGTACTTTTCGATTTCAGACAGTTCTGAGCTTCCCTTCTTTGAATATATGCCGGGAGTGACTTTCGTTCTTAAGAGGTGGTGCAGTTTTGTCGCCATGAACTCTATCCAATCCTGTAAAACAAAAATTAGATGAGAAGAATGTTTGACCTTAAAAATCCTCTGAGTATTACATTATAATCTTGAATCATTTCTTTTTCTTTTCTTGCCATCTCATTTGATTTGAACATTATCATATCGACTGTCACACTCTTGTTCTTCATGATTATTTCATCCAACCACTTTTTGAATTTATAGTAATTGAAATTCTTCCTTGCATTGTAACCTCGCCACAAAGACTGGATCTTTGTCGCACACATGTGATGGTACTGTTCCACCATGAGATCATACCTGCCAAAGAAAAACGTTTAAAAGCAGGCCAGAAACAAGCGAACATGTACGCACTTAAATTTTGCCACAACTGCAACCACTTTTCTTGTTTTGTACCCTCGAAAATATTTTTGGATGACTATGGCACACTCGTGCAAAAATTGGAGATGCCGTCTTGTGATGAACCCTCTCACATATTTCTGTATCTTAATTGCAGCTTTGTTTTGTTCCCTCTTTTTCAGCTCATTTTGAGCTTTCAGATCTCTTATCTTATTAATAATCCTCTCAACCAGAAGTGGTATGTGCGTCCTGTTCTCCAATGCCATATCTTACTTTCCAAGTACAAAGGGTCAAAAAAGAACTAGTAATTATTCCAATTTGTTTAAATCATGTGATTTTCATTCATTTCATTATTATTACACTTTAAGCTATCAAATAAATTTAGATAAACTACGATTAAACATGACACGTTCAAATTAGTCATGGTCATAACACAAAACTAGTGACTATATTAAACTTTATAAATAATATTGTCTTGGGTTTATCGAGATATGGCAAATTGGAGTACAACTTAAGAACCAAGGAAAAATCAGCATTAAATCTTGATGCAAGTGGTTTTAATACATTACTTAGAATGTATGTTTTCTTGTCTGTTTGACATGTATATTGTTGTACACGTACAACATATTTGGAAACAAATTCTTTGTAAAATCATACAGCTACACTATACTCTAGTGATGGTAAAACAACAAGTCTGAAAACAAGAAATGGCTGTATGAATGAAAAGTATTTTTAGTTGTGCACATTGCCTTTTCTTATGTGAACAATGATACACTCATAGCAATCTTCGCATGTCAAATATTTTTTCTCTTATCAAAAACCATTATTCTTTTATCGCAGTAAGACGAAGAATCTCACTAACACTAAATACAATTTGAGGTGGGAAAGTTTTCGAAAATTCAAATAAAACCGGATTTTTGTAACGGTCATTTATTTCAAGGTTGCGTCTTCTTGCCGCTACAGCTTGTCCTTCGAATCGAACGGCGCCGACTTTCAGGCGGAGATCGATGTCGATCTGTTAATCGCCGGAGGGACGGCTGTTTGTTTATCTTTTCGAGTTTCGACCGCCGGTTTGGAGTTTGGACGGACGACCGAGTCCGGGTTCTGCAATCCGCTCGTCTGGATCTCTCGGCTGGTTGCCCGTTTGGCGGGAGAATACGTTGGATAACCTTAAGTTCCATTTTCTGTTTACTGTACCGTTCGACGCCTCCGTCCGTTTATCCATCGTAAGTAGATTTATTCTGATGTCCTTGCCTGTTCATCCTCTGATGTCAGCCTTAAATGAATCCTTTACAATTATAATGGCTAGGCGCGCCTGGGTTATTGAAACGAGGCCGATTTTAAAAAACCAGCAAGTCCGGCTTGGAGGCCGACGTGAATTCTTATCGCCTAGATCTGGATAAACAAACGTGTTTAAAACTGAAAGAAAATTACTTTTCGCCGAAATTAAAAGCTCTTTTTCATATATATTGCAACAGTAAACATTCCAAAATAATAGCAGAGTTCGTTATCGTTGACGTAAACAAAGTGATAAAGTACACAAACACCTCATTTGACTCAGTGACATTGTAAAATAACTCTTTTGTGCTTATTACCGATGGTTTGATAACTCTTTGTTAACAAAAAATGTAAATTCTGTTATAAAAGCAAGTTTAAAATTTTATAGACAGCAAGAACTTAATGGAGGGAAAACGAGAAAACAAACAATCGAGAAATACTTTCCAGATATATTTCTAAATAATTGTGTTCTATTTTGTACAAAAATTCATTTATCATATCAGCATCAGTAATATTCTGATTAGATCACTGTGTGAATTTTGCCCATGATATATTTATCATGACAATATTGGTGATTCCAACGTTTGTTTTACATATTGCTGGGTGAATTTTGAATTTTGATACATCGGTTGTGTTTGAAAAATTGGGTTGACGTGTGTTTGTACCCTGTAGATTCATAATTTGTTTAAGTTGTGAGGAGCAGTCAAGTCTTGGCTACTTCTCACGACTTCAACAAATTGTATTAACTATGATCTCTCAAAATTATTTACTTATGTCTCATATTGTGCAGTGTTTTATATAAAAATTTATTTATCATGACAATATTGGCGTTCCGACATTTGTTTTAAATATTGCTGGGTTAATTTTGCCCATGGATACATTGGTTGTGTTTGAAAAATTTGCTTAACAGCTTAAGTCATGAGGAGCAATCAAGAGTCTTGGCTACTCCTCACAATTTCATCAAATTGGCTTAACTATGATCTCTCAAAATTGTATGGTCATTCCAAATTTAGTTTACCGATGTTTCATGCAAAATTTTATTTCTCATGTATGAATTTGTGATTCCGATGTTTCTGTTATAAACTACTGATTAATTTTGCTTAAGGATAAAGATACGACCTTAGCAATGAATTTATTTCAAAACTGTTACTCATTAGTAATAATTAATCCATATTTGTTTAGTGACCATAATTGACCATATTATTAATATATATATANATATACTAATTAACATATTATTAGCATGTCCCGCTCATGACGCATTTTTCATCTCAACCAAAAACCTTAGGTAAAAATAATAATTAATTGGAATAAGTAATAATAATATTTTAGTGAGAAAATAGTAGTATCCTTAGTCATTAGTTTTTAAATTTATTTATGTAATTATATTTGGGGATTTTGGAACTAATTACTTTATTCACGAATATGTATCAAGTTTTTATCAGAAATTTAAGGCCTGATTATCCTACTATTACTTCTGCAGTTATTCATTCATGTATACTTAGTAAAATCTGGTAGATCAAGGAAAAGGCCATGATTCATGCCTGATCTCCTAGCTTTTACTATTTATCATCAAAAGCCCATTGTGTTTTTACAGGTGAAATAACTGCACAAATTCATTTGTTACCCAACAGGAAAAACCTCTCAAGTCACACCTAGGCAAATATTCATTTCATAAATATGAGTATTTGAGTTTACAAATATACTTATTGAAATGTTAACATAATTTTTTGAGTTGTCTAAAAAGGCACATTGCGTTTAAAAGTAAGTGGATTTCTTCTCAATATTATCTGTTTTAAGTTCCGCCAAGCTTAAAGACCTACCTACTGGATTACGCATCGGTTTTGCCTCAAGGATCCAGGTATATGCATAAGGATAATGATATGACCTTAATGATGAATATCTTTCACAATCGTTAATAATTTTATTGCGAAGTTTTTATATAAAAGTAATTTATCATGTCAGCATCAGTTGTATTTTGCCGATGGATACTTTGTTTGTTCTTGAAAGATTGGCCACCCCACCCAGCGTAGTACAATTTAATCTATTTAATGAGCTGTATGAACAAATAAGAATTTGAAAAGGAAAAAGGTCTGCAGAAGAATTTGGTATAGATGGTTGGCAGAAGGGACCATGTGCCATTTATGCACAACTCCTTTCGGCAATATTTGTTTTTAAAAAAATGCTAAAGATCATTAATTAAGTGAGAATCATTTTGTAATAAAATGAAAACTTTTTATTGTGTCACACTGTAATTTTAATTTATTGCCATTATTTATATTCAGATGTGAATAATAATGTTGGTTTTGTCTGCCTGGAAAATATTTATGTAGGCAATTTTGATAATTGTCAATTACACAAAAAAATTTAATTTTCTCTGTACTAAAATTACATGCATTATGCACATTATGTTTTTGTAGCTGTTTCCTGGAATACAAAACCATGGATTTAAACTCCAGCGAATTTGGGCTGCTCCTCAAACCCATTAATGACCTAACAACTACAAACTGGGGTGTCCTACTCGCACCCGTACGTTTATAAAACTTGTTATTTAACACAATTGCATATTTTACACAATGATTATCTATCTTTTTTTAGTTTCTTGATAAATACATAAACTACTTGCACAACAATGGCGTTATATTGAACTTTCCACAAGCGGCTCTCCTCCTGCAAAATTCTACACACTTCTATTGCAAGCGTGTTGACATGCTCTTCAAACAAATCGAACAACTTGTTCTGATGATAAGAAATAAGTATGTAAACTCACTAATCAAATATTAACAAATTAATAGAAAAGAATTTGTGGTTTGAAAACTTCTTTATGAACATTTTATATGTTTACAGAGAATCATGTTGAGTTTTCATTATATTGTAGTTGTGAATAATTTAATTAGATATTTAGAATAAATTGTTTTTAATAAATTGCAGCAAAGCCAATGCTCAAGAAGAAAACGATGAGGAGCATGCTCAGCTAAATAGAAAAGAGAGAAAAAAAGTAAAATCCTTGGAGTCAGAAGATCTTGAGGTTCTTGACTTTGTTTGTACAAGTAGGTTTATATTTTAAAATATTTACATTAGTTTGTGTGAGTCAATCAATGTTGTTTAGATTACAACATAAACATGAACTGGAACAAGGTGAAACTTCACACGGAAGATGACTTGAAATGTTCATTTCTCAATAACACAATTAAAGTCCCTACTAAGTCTAACACGTCAACTATGATTTATCAGATTAACGGTACCGAGCTTGGGCTTAAGAATGAATTCAGGTATGTTATTTTTGTTTTATAATTTTTAAAAATTATTTTAATAAAACCTGGTTGAAATTTGCAGATTGCAGTGGTATTTATTTTCTGATGGGACTTTGAATGAAGACTTTGCCTTTGAAAGTCAAACCAAAGTTACATTCAGTTCTGCTGATGATGGATTCAGTAAGTTTATAATGTTGAATAAAATGCACATCTTTTTTAAACTTTAAATTGTAGATGCTTCCCATGACGATAATGATTTTGATAATGAGGTGAGGGACGCTTCAGAAATGGACATTCATCCAGAGCCAGAATTACCTGAAATCCCGCCTTCGTGCGAGCCGACGTTAAACCTTCCTCAACAGCCAGAACGCATAATTTCGCCAGTGCCTTTACCTGAAGCAATGTAAGACTGAATGATTTTTAATCATTTCAGAAGATTTATTGTTGTTTTTCTTTCTAAGACATACAATGACTTTGAGAGAGAGGAGATCGCCGATCAAGGATGCCTGGGCTACAATTGTCAGCCCATCTTTATGCCCCATTTATAAGATAAAGTTGAGGAAGGTCTTCAAATTGCCTAAAGATTTAATAGTAGAAGGTCAAGAGGTAAAGCTAAATTCCTTATAACCGGAAACATTTCTTTTCATAGTTCTTTGTTTAGATCAGGAGGAAAAAAATCAATGATTTTTCAGTACCCTGCATATCCTACCACTGTCTTCTAGTCAATGGCAATGTCGACAATTTGGTTACTAATTTATATAATATAAATGAAGAAAAAAAGAAAAGAAAACTGCTTAAACTAAAGAACCGACTCAATAATGGTAATTTTATTGATCTTATTTATGAAATGCTTAATTCTAATTTAATTTTTTTTTTTCTAGCTAAGGAAGCTGAAAAATTAGAGTCAGATGGTAAGATTTGTACATATACACATATTTACATGGATTGTCGCAGAGTGGTGAAAAAAGTTTCACTGTTAAATTTCTTTCAAATTCCAACAATTGTTCTATGCAACAGACACTACATCAATCATTGGTCTAAGCATCGGCCCATGCATGATCTTGACTTAAAACCATGCTTTTATGAAAAAAAAAATTAATAATTCATTTTTTCTGAAATTTATTTTTTCATCAAAGAAAACAATTAACTCACTCATGACAAGTTGGCTGGAAAGGATAAAATTGAATTGATTTTATTTTGTTATTGCTATTTAAAAAAATTAATTTATTCGTTAATAAGAGAATAACATTTTTTTTAAGACATGAGAATAACATTTTTTTTAAATTAAAGAGTTCATTCTGTAATTGTGTTGTTCCTTTCATAGCTATGGGCCCCTTAAATGAAAGTGGAGATATGCAAGACTGTGAGGTTAATGGGTTCGAAGTAGATGATGATCATTATGTCGATGACAATGAAGGGCCCAATAGAGATGTGCTGTCACTGGCGGAAAGGCATGATATGCTCGAACAGGCAATAGAAGACGGGTACAGATCTGCAAATAACGCTATCCTATCCAAATTCACCAAAGCCAAAAAGGAATATGTAGGTGAACTGCTTTATTTTTGTGTAATATTTGTGTTCATATTTATTTTTGTCCAGGCGTTGAGGGCGACAGAAGTCGCAAAGAGAGTGGCCGAGTGGCATGAATCAATAATGCCTGCCTTAGAAGCTTCAGAGAGGAGGAGCCATTTCGATATGAACGAGTACGGTACAAAGATTTTGGAAAGGTTTCCAGATGAGGATGTGACATCATTTAGGCCATTCGGTGAAATAGTTGCCGGGCAGCCCAAGGAAGAAATCTGCCGATACTTCCTTTCAACTCTATTGCTGGTAAACTTTTGAAATTTTACATCTTTCTAGTCCATTATTTTAATCATGTTTGTTATCTATCAAGGCGAACACGTACAGCTTAGAAATCAGGAATTCAGACCCTTCTGAACTGGCATCTGACTGTTTAGAAATGAGGCTAATAACCAAGACCCGACACCACGAAGAGCTTGATGCTAATTTGCAGGCGACTTCGTCGAACGGGCTACCATCAAAAAGAATTTCACACTCAGAAGCGAGGCCAAAGAAAATCAAAAGGAAGTGATTTCTGTTTTGAACTTTTAATTGTAGATGTGTATAATTGTACATAAATTCTCTATTACATCACTAACGGCAAAAATGTGCAATAGAGATGTTTTTTATTTTATTTATTTTTTTCTAATTTTAAGTATGGAATAAAATTGAATAATTTGTGAATAAGTATTGTAAATATGGTGTCAATTGTAAATTTTTATAAAAAGTGTACAGTTCAAATCAAAACATGATTTGTAATTTTGAATAATATAGCATTCTCATTCTTTCTTTTAAATATAAATTGAAAGACAAGATGTGTACGTCACAGATCCATTACTACTTCTAGAACGATGCACTAACCCCCCTCCTGGGGGGCCATGGTAGCCGAGTGGTTAAGGCGTCAGACTCTCGGCTAGTAGATCCCGCGGTCATGGGTTCGATCCCCACCGTCGCCTCTGGACTTTTACTGACGGTTAGGGATGGTTGTAATGATTGATGGATGTTGTAAATGCAAATTACAAGCACATACTCTTAGCTGTTCTACTTCTATTTTTTTAAAAGCTGTTTTCATTGTATAGTTTGATTTTCCATTATTGTCCCTAATCAGTCCTTCCTCTTTGAATCTAAATTTTCTACAATTCTTTATTGTAGAAAGTTGCAATTGCAAAGTTGTTGCATAAGTTTTATAGCAAGAAGCATCAGGAATGAAGTATTTTAGAAAAATACCTTTTTCATTTTTAGCTCAAATTCTATGTACTTTTCCGTTAATTTGAAAGTTATTGCACACATTTTATCAAATTGATATTGTTTTGTATGTTTAACTACTGTATGGCGTGTATTTAATGCGATTTAATGATAATTTATTAAGTAGAGTAGTCTGTCTTTCTGAGGTGTGTAGTGGTTTTTGTTTAGTTTTTTAATTGTTCTTTTTAGAATTGTTTTTAATTGAAAGTACTTTTCAATATTTTGCACTAATTATTAATTCTCACTGGCCATCTTAGGTACTTCATGCGGACATGATGGCAATTTGTTTTCTGTGTCCAAACTATCGAAAAAAACTTTTAACTACAATTTGTTGATGAAGGAGCATCAGGAAATGAAGTCTTTTAGAAAAATACTTTTTTCATTTTTAGCTCAAAAATGCTGGACAAAAAAAAATGAAGACATCTTTCTTCATTCCTGACCTTCAACTACAAAAATTTTCGAACAACCAGTCGCTAAATAACACCCTCTTAACAGAATATTTATTTTTTAAATAGGAATGTAAAAACAAATTTCTAAGGGATTAGGTGTACAAAAATAAGAAATTGCTACATTTTAAAAATGTATTTCAAACTTTTCTCTAAACAAGGAAAATTTGAATATTTTTCAGAAACTAAAAAAACAAATCTGCAATAAAAATATAAAGTTTGTCCTTTTAAAATCTATGGTAGTGAGTTATTTTTTCTACATTTTTCTTTCAATTATATGAATACCAAGTTTACAATCTTGTGCCTTTTTTTTACAAACATGAAAAATAATGTATGATGTGTAAAGTAAAAAATTGAACACAGTTTGAAAACCAAAACAATAATACAGGAGTATATACAATATATACAACTTTTATGTCTTAAATTAACAGCTGTACAACACTTTTCTTATTTATTTACAATGATTGAAATAAAATATTTAGAAAATTTAAAATGTCAGGTTCACTTCTTGTAGTCGGCGGTCTCTTCTGGAGGTACGACTTCAACTTCAAGGCATTCCATGTTGAGATATTGACTTTCGTCAAACGAGCTCGATTGATCGCGTACAGAATGCGACGTGTGCCCAACATCATCCTCTTGTTGGATAAAGTACAAATCGCTGTTTTGGACATGCTCTTTTGAATCGTTCGAAAGCTCGCCCCACTGGACGTTATGAGGATCTTCAAGATGGTTCAAAACAATGACCTTGGAGTAGTCGACTTCATTTTGGGGGACCATGTTAAGCAGATCCTGTATCTCACTCGGCTTCTCGATTTCATCGTTAGTACCAAAAATGTTGTCAGATGAAGAATTATTTAAAAAGAAAGAATCAAGAATGCCCTTTTCGGTCCTTGAACTGCTATGCTCTGTTGCAGGGATCTTGATCTTGTTCGGTATTATTTCATTGGCACGTTTCCTCTGTATGCTTATCGTTTGAGGTCTATGCTCCAAGTCCTTCCGTCGTTCACTTGGCTGTAAAGACTCGTGAATGGGAGGCTCATAGTGCAAGCTTTTGTCTTTTTCTTCATCATCTTCATCCCTACAAACTATTAATATTTGGTTGTCATCGTCCATCTCTTCCATGAAGGATAGTTCAGATTTTTCCTTCTCTTCAGCACTCGCCTCCTCTATAATTATATCTTCGGATGAAACAAATTCTATTGAATCCTTTTTAATAGCATCAGTAGTGGGCATTTCTAAATGAGGATTTGAGACATCAGTTTCGACGAGTATTGATTTCTTCGGCTGGTGTTCTACAATATCAGGCTTCACCATGGTCATATTCTCTTTAGTCTCATTCAATATGGTGTTTCGTGATCTGATGGGCGCTGTGATTTTAATAGTAGGTGATGCCATATCTTTTCTCTTTTCTTCAGCTTGAGGTACTAGAATTTCAGGAAGAGGCCGATTTTCTTTCTTATCAATATGTTTGATAATACCTTTGGGTAAAGACAATGAGTCGGCTTTTCCATTTTTCACTATATATTGCACCACATTGTCATTTTTCATTTCAGGTGTTTTAAAAGAAAGATTCGGGACAATGCGGTTGTTGAGAATCTCGTAATTTTCACAAATCTTCTGTTCAATTATTTTAATAATTGTTTCCCTGTCAGGCTTGCTTTTAGCTTGAAGTAATTTGGCCAGAGACTGAGTTGGGGCAGAACTACTTGGTGGGGGTGTCACCGATTTTTCAGCTTCTTTGACTTCAAACACAACTGAATTTTCATTTTGTTCTTTTGGAGTGATATTCAAATGGACAGATTTAAGACCTGTGGGTGTGCTTTGATTGATCTTTATGTTGTTCTGGCTGGTCTTCAATTCGTGCAAACCGTTTTGATTGACTTTCGCGATTTTAGTGGGTGGACGGGGTGTAAAAGACTTGGAATTATTCAAATGCAGGTCGAGCGTTTTTTTCATTTCCCTCACATCAGCGTCAGAATCATCAGAGTTCAACTCTATTTCTAAAGTTTCTATTTCATAATCTTTAGTTTCCTCTATTTGAGGTTGCTTCCTTTTTAAGACTTTCCGTCTTCTCCTCATCACTTCGTCACTCTCGCTGTCCTCAGCACTCGATGTTGCACTCAAGTTTGTTATTCTCACTTGAATGACCTCTTCATACGCGTCCGACTCCTCCGAACTCTCATCAGACAGCTCGACTGTTACAACAGGTGTGTTGACAATTTCTGGAGAGTCGTTTATAACGTTTGTGTTGTCAAGCTCCGAAGAGCTCACAGATAGAGGTGTCCTTGGTGGGGAAATATCAGAATTCTCATCTGCTGGCTCAGGTGTCAATCTTTTAATTGACTTAGTTTCAACTATTTTAATATCTAGATCGTTTTTTACAGAATTCCTAGGCTTCCTCGGTTTTCTCTTTTTCTGTGGTGGTGGTTTGTGTTCTCTCTTGGAAGAAAGGTACAAGGTAGGAATAGCTGGAAAAAAATATTTTTAATTAAATAAATAAATAAATAAAAAACGTAACTAATAATTATAACTATTACTATGATAAAAACTTTCTCAAAAAGATTAGTTTGTTGTATTTTAATTTAACAAAATGCCCAATAAAAAATGACAAATTGCCCTTTTTTTAATAATTAAAACAAATTTTTTCGAGTAAGAATTGTATTATCATAAATTGGATAATTACCATTAGACTTTAGGTTCCTTTTTGGCTGTGCCATGTGCACACCTGGAGTCTCAGCCCCTTCGAAATCCTCCCTTTTAAAATGATCCGAGCAGACCCTAGCCGACTTCGGCATACGCCCTTCGATCTTGCACTTCTCCTTCCATTTTTCAGCAAGCCGATCGTCCATAGGGAACCTGTAGTAGTATATATTCAGATTTGATCTTCTCGTATCAAGCATTGAGTTCTGGCAGCACTCGACAACACATCGCACACCAAATGAAGTCAGCGATTCTTCCTGAAATTAATTGATAATTTAAGACTCAATCACAAATTGGCATTTTTATTGTGATCTTTTAACTTTTATTTAGAAAAAGATATGAGAAAATTTTAAGAAAGACTATTACAACAATTTATTGTTTTTAAGTTATGAGAAATAATGAATGAAAAATGTGAATGTCAAATAAAAATAAGATATAATTTTTAAAAGTGTATAAAAAAGTAAGGCATTAATTAAAAATAATTACCCGTTCCCATTTTGGCCTCTGCCTAGAAAATCTAGGCGTGAAATCTTCTCTCCTAACAGTTGGAGTAGAAATGGAATTTTTTTTTGTACTCTCTTTTAAAAGCTTTGCTTGTTTCTGCATTGGTTTTGGTTTGTCAGTTTTGGACTGTTTTGGTGTATCAGCATCCTTGTTATGAGTTGAATTGTCTTCTTCGTTGTCATCAGATTCTTCTTCCTCCTCCTCTTCTTCCTCACTTTCTTCTTTTTCCTCAATTTCCTGTTTGATCTTTACCCGCGGTGTCCTGGGAGTTTTATCCCTCTGTACTTTGGTGTTCTTCTCAGACTGCCTCATCGACCTCAGATTTCTACGAGCTCTAGGAGGAGAGACGGATTTTTTGTCCCGGTTCCTGAGCACCCGTTTCTCGGGCATTGTCAATTTTTGGTGCGTGCTCGTTAATTTCACATTCGACGATGTTTTTAGCCTTGTGGACCTCAATACCTTCTTATTATCGACAGAAATATCATCGAATTCCAATTTAATGGATTTTGGTGGCCGTCCTCTCCTTTTTCTCTTTCTTCCTCTAGGCAACTTGGTTATGGCATCAATTCCTCTTAAAAGGCACTCCAAGTGCGATTTGCTTCTCACTTCAGGTAAATCAATGTCATGTCCTCTCACTTTAACTTTTGGAACGCAAGATTTTACAAACTCAACTGTCTTATCAATGACCATTTCTTCATTGATATGTATAAAAGCCGTCTTACCACCAGGCTTTTGGTGAACCCCCCACATGCTGCCCGGGAGCTGGACTGATTGTGAAATTTCATGGAGCTTATCTATAGTGAACATGTCATCCATTTCTGAAAGATCGCTGGCAGAAACCCTCGTGCTGCCAGACTTCACAGACGAAGAATCACGTTCTTCATCTGTCTCCGAATTGCTTCCCTTTTGGGAATTGGGCTTTGATTTCTGCCTTGACCTAGACGACATTGTCAGGTTTTCAGTGGGGAATATTGTAGGGACTGCTCCTCGCTTCAAGCAAGTCTTCCCCCTTCTGAACTTCTCCTTTTGGCCATTTGGCAAAGTGAACTCGTAATGCGTTAAAATATCTTCTTCTGCAAAGTGTTTCGAGCAGACTGTATCATTCAGCGTCAGTCTCCTGTCTGTCCTACCAATCCTTTTATTCCATTCCAAAAGAAAATCCTGAAAAAGAAAAAGAAATCAAAAAACAAAATTATAACAAAGTAATTATAGATTTCACTTAAATTTCTTAGCAAAAAAGGGAATTAAAAGGAAACATTCCCAAATACTAAAATTGATATAGGAATACCTCCGGAGGATGGAACATAGAAGGAGTGTTCAATCCGAGGCTTTGCGTTTGCAAGTTCTCTGAACCATAGCCGGATTTGCAAAACGGGACATAGCATTTTTTTGGCATTGCCTAAGATATAATCAAAGAATGTCTGTCACCAATAAAGTGAAAATTAAATTCCTTCCATCTGCAAACAATAGAAATATGTCCTGATTTAACTTCGGCGGCCCTTAAAAAACTAGAGAACATCAAGAAATTACACTACACAATTGAAAAATTAAATGAACAAAATGCAAAAAAAAAATAAAGTCAAATTTCAAGCTCTATTTTTTAATGCCCAAAAGGTGCTATATAATATTTGTGCAGAAAAATTACAATTAGTATTCAATTTATGCATAATTTAACGATCTCTTTACACCTGCAGTTCTTTTTATCAATTTATCTATTTTACAAAAAGGAGGTCAACATAAATAATTAAAAATAAACAACAATATAATACCGGCATATTTAAGAAAATGTATGAACTAATGCAATAACAAAAAGTTAAATAATAATTAATCCTAAACAAAGTCTATTGTACAAGAAACATGAATAAAGAAGTAGTTTTAGTTGTAACTGTATTTATGAACATTCGCTAATGTAATTTAATGTTCCAATTTATTGAACTACAAAAAGAAAAAATTAAATAAAATTGTGAAGAAATTAGTCACTAAATCATTAATAAATCAATAGAGAAAACAAACCTTGACTTATTGTAACTATAGATGGAATGGTGATCTTGTGAACGAGTGATACGGCATTCACAAACGACCAAAGATCCTGTACAAGAAAAACAAAATGTTAGTAAATGATACCTTGTTTTAAACAAAGCAGAATGAATTTTTGTTTTAGTAAAGATCAATATTATCAATCTAGAGATAACTATATATTTGGCAGACAAACCACCAAAGATGTCAAAATGAACCTCACAGAACAAAACAGTAAAGATAGGCAAGCTATCATGACCCAAAATGATGCTCATTGCTATGAATATGACCGCAAATACAAAGCAACGATTACTTAAAGTATTTTAGCAAGAAATTGGTATATTCAATGATTAGGAAGATGATAATCATGAGTAATTTAAAAAATATATTTTTCTTTCAGTTTTCTTCTACAAATGCACCTTTCATTAATCTATTTGATTTTCTGAGAAATAGGAATTATAGAGCCTTTCTACTCCAGAGAGGCGCTGATTCGCAGGGGGCTGACCACAATGCACAGATCGCAGACGACCGGTTGTTGGCGAGCCAAGATCTGGATCAACAGCTCGTTTGTTTATAAAAAAAAATCTTATATTTGAATAATTAACTTGTTTTTAACATCTTAAAATTGTATCAGATTTTAAATTGTTTCAGATTTCAAATTTAAAAATTTGTTTTAATTTTTTTTCAAAGAAAAAAAAACTTATAGACAATAAATGAGAATAAATTTGTTTAAATTTCAGTTGTCCAGTGAAGCGAACTTTTCAAGTATTCACACTATCAACTTACTACAAGGCTTATTCACACTGCCAGACACATTTACAGTCAAAATTTAATTGTATACCATATAAAAATAAGTATTTTTGACCTAGTATATCTCAGAAGAGAATGGTCAAAGCGTACAGAGATTATTTCTATGAATAAAATATCATTTTCTACTAATATTTTGTGATTTGCCACTTCAAAATAACAACTCTACTTTCTGTCATATCTAGCAGAATGCACATTAAAACATATTCAACAACAAAAAAAAAAAAAAAAAATGGTTTATTCAGTGATTAGAAAGATGCAAGTCAAGTGTGATAAAAAAAAATTATATATATATGTGGTGATTAGTGAGGGGCACTCTCGACACGGCACGCAAGAATGGCACAATTACACAGAAGACAAACACTTTGAGCCCTGAAGATGATCTCAATAAAGCTGGCACGATAAAGAAAATGTTTTTCTGAAACCTACATCACACCAGACCGCAACTCATGATTTATAAATAAATATAAGTTTTCCCTCAACAATTGAGCAAACTGTTATTTATATACAATGAATTGGGATTGTTATAAATTTAGAAAACTTGTTTAAATTGCACTTTCCCAGTGAAGCCGAACTTTTCAAGTATACACACTAACAACATACTATGAGGCTTATACATACTGCCAGACACATTTACAGTCAAAATTTAATTTTATAGCACATAAAAATAAGTATTTTTAACCTACCATATCTCAAGAGAGTATGATCAAAGCCAACAGAGATTATGTCTATGAATAAAACAGCATTTTCTATTAATATTTTGTGATTTGCCACTTCAAAAAACTAACAACTACTTTCTGTCATGTATAGTAGAATGCACATCCCAGCGCTATCTTCTCATATTTATATGACAGCAAATAAACATAGGACAGTTACTTAAAATGTATTCAGCAAGAAATTGGTTTATTCAGTGTCTAGCTTTCAACCACGAATTCATCCATGCAGGACTCTGTTTTAATGTACGTTCCTAATGCGACGCAGAGTACTAATATGACTGTAGTAATATGTCTCTTTTCTCAAATTTTCTCTTCTTCAGTTCACTTCCGTGTCTGTACATGGTGTGTAAAAGTGTCCATGGATCCCCTCAGGGTTGGAATTCCAACCAAATCCTTTCTTAGCAGCTATCCATGTATATAAATGATATGTATATAAATGCACTGTCGAAATTTCAGACCTTTAGATCCAGGGGACTGGTTTGTGCTGTCAGTCAGTCACGGAACTATTTTATATATAGATTAGAAAGAGGCTAATCAACTGTGATAAAAAATATACTGTTTTATTGATAATAAACAACCATTGTTTATAATAATAAATTGGGATTGTTACAAATAAAGAAAATTTGTTTGAATTTCTGTTGTCCAGAGGAGTCAAACTTTTCAAGTATGCACACCTCAAGGGTTAAAGTCAGTGCCAGAAATATGTAATAAAAAATATTTATAATAATTTCTGACCTAGTTTTTTCAAGATAGGATGATCTTAGCAGTAGAAATTATTCCAATGAATGAAATATTTTCTAGTGATTTTATTTTATTATTTTTTTATTGGCAACTTTAAAAAAGCTAGACTGGACATTCTGTCGTATAACGTACGATGCACATCTTGACTCTCTTCTCATATGGATATGACCGTGACACATTTGACGAGAAACTGGTTTATTCGGTGATTAGGAAGATTAATCTTGCGATAATTTTTTTTCTCCCTCAAATGCAGTTCTTGTTTATATAGTCGATTTTACGAGAAATAGGGTATACATTTACATTATTGATATAAAAAAAGTGCATATATACATGATAAACTGATTTTTGCCTTACTAATTGCACTGAACCTAAAATAATAGATTTGAATAATTTTTTTCTCATATTTGAAGTTTAAAAATAATTTTAAATATTGGCAAGATGAAAGATTTTTATTTTCTTTTGAAAAGCAAACTGTAATTTATAGGAAATGAATTAAAATTGTTGAAATTTTCAAAATTGTTTTAAACTTCTGTTGTCCAGTGAAGCCAAGCATTTCAAGTACGTATATTAAGAACGTATTACGAGGCTTATCTCAAATCAGACTCGTTTAGAGTAAGAAACCAAGAAAAATAAAGTCAATTTAAAGTCTTTGGTCTGATTTTCACGATGGGATTTGAATTTTCCGAAAAAATGCATTAGAGCCAATTTCGATAGAAAATATTGATAAAAATAACGGGCTAAAAAGGGTCAGGGCGTCGTTTCGAATAGGTAAATCAGGAAAATAGACGGGAAAACGTGAACTTCCAATGTTATCCGCGGATCGAGTCGAGGACCCCGCTCTTTTCTAGGAATAACGTCAAAAGTTTTTATCACGATAAGTTGCGATCTTGCCAGCGTTAGAAAAGTGGATAAACATAACCCCAAAATTTGGAAAAGATCGGGAGAGTTGGGCCGAAGGCCGTGCAAATCCTGCCTACTTACGTTCGTGCCGAAATCCGCCGGGTCGTCTCCAAGTCGCCGGGCTGGTTCAACACGCCGTCTCGCCACTTTTCACTTTGTCATGAAAACTCAATTTCAAATTTTCACGATGGCACGATTCACGAGCTGGGCCGAAAACGAAGTTGACGGGCTTTCGTTCGACGCCGGCGCCGTTGGCGGTAAACGGCGTCCGCTGAAACCACAGTGGGTTGGAAATGGAAAAAACGACACAATTGCGAGACGCACATCAAATCCGCCCCTTTTTCCATTCTATTATCAAACTTCAAATTTAAAAATAAAACAGGCCACTGAAAATCTCAACTATAGCAAATCAATACTACTGACGTCAATAAAGAAAGGTGTAGATTCTAGAGTACCAATTATAATTCACATTGACGTCATAAATATTAAGTACTTACAAATACTTTTAAGTTCCAAACGCAAACTTTCTACAAACCAGAGCCCAATACGTACGACCAAAACAACAATTTTTTCCTCCCATTAATAAAAAAAACTTAAAAAAGTAAAATTATAACTATTTAATCCAAAATAACGTTTCAAATTTAAAAACGCTTTTACTTGGTCTATCATGAGCATTCGTGATGAGATTTAAATTCAGATGTTCCGGTGACAAGTTTGCTGGAGTTTCGACCCGAATCAAAGGACGAAGCGTTCGATGCGGTGGCGGCGGCAAACAGGACGGATTTTTCCGTAAGCCGTAGCCTTCCGCTGATCATCAATGATCACTCTGACCGCGCGGTCAAATTTGGAAAAATTGACAAAAGACAAAACTTAATTACTGTGACGTTTTGAATTTAGAAAGTTCACGTCTGAACAACAACAAAGAAATATATAAATTTATGTCTGAAACTGTTAAATTACATAAAAATTAGTAATAATAATGGATGTTGGTAGCATACAAGAACTTATGAATGAAGCCTTTTTTTTTTACTAGCACTGAAATTTCTAACCATAAGTATAAAAATTCTAATGTGGCGACTTACAATGTTAAAGCATATAGTTATGCAATCTAGATTTTGGTATAGTCTGTATGAAAAAACAAATTCAATTGTTACTGCCAAGCTTTCGACTTATATTAATGTCATTATCAGAGGAAAACCATCTTAAAGGGTGTCACTTTGTTGACAATTAAGTTTTTAATAGACTGTTGCAAGTCTCATTGAAGACTGACTCCATCCCAACGGTGCCAAGGACTGATTACAGCAAATACAGAAAAAAGAGGAAAAGTCCGAAATGTTGTAGGTTGAGATGAGTTGGTGTCCGAGGGGATCGAAGATCGATCGTGTGGTTAAAGCAGCAGCAAATTGAGCGAAGGTCGTGGGTTCGAATCCTGCTTGTAACGCTAATTTTTCATCTCAGCCAAAAACCTTAGACAAAAAGAATATTTATTTGGAACAGTAAATAACATTCATTGTTAGTCCTTGGACTTAAGGACTGAGTTGGTAATTGCCCTCAGGAAGTTTAAATAAATATGCCAAAAGCTTGGTAAACATATATGTTTTTTTTATTGACTTCATCCCTAATTCTACATCTATAATTGTGTAAATATGTAATTTATAATTAATTATGTAATGATTTTTAGCATACATTTATGCTACGTAAATATATGTTGTAACTTATGTATATCAACTCATTATTAGTTTAATGGGGTATGAGTCTACCAGGCATTTAACATAATGTAATATATAATCATTATGTTTTACATAACTGGATGTAAAAACCATATAAAGTTGTGATTTTGAATTAATAAACCAAAATTTGTTTTCCAAATCTTATGAAAACATAGTTTTGGTTGATTAAGCCTATATTGAAGATTGACTAAATAATTAAATTTTACTTCTTTTTGGCCTAATAAAAAAGAACCTATACCATAAGACATATATTTACATAATAAGAAAACGAAGATTACAGTTAAAAGACTTAAATAGTAATAAGATAGTTACAAGATCGTTCAACATAGAAAATACTGAACAAAGAGAAAACAAACAACAAAACTCTTTTGTCCCAATTTTTATATCTAATTAGTTTTGACATTTCCTTATTGGGGTCTGTGGATAAACTTATAGTTTGGTTGCTTCTCATTATTTTACGATGTCGCCTACATTTACAAAATTTGAAATTTTTTTCAATATTGAATTTTTTTTTTTTTTTTTGGTATTGGCTTTATAGCCATAAACCATGTGTAGCCATGCCGCAGTCTCGTAAAGTTGGAAATGGCAAAAAGAGGGAAAATTTGTAAGTCTTATGATTCTTCCTTCTTGAAGGTGGGATAATAGGTCATCTCAATTGAAGGAAGAATCATAAGATTAACTGTTGAGGTCAAAATATAAAAATTTGTAAGGTTGAGATGGAGAGTTGGTGTCCGAGAAGATCAAAGTCACGATAGCTCAATGGTAGAGCAGTGGTGTATTTAGCCGAAGGTCATGGGTTCAAATCCCGCTCGTGGCACTGACTTTTTTAACTCAACCAAGACCTTACATAAAGAGAATAATCATTGAAAAAACTTGGACACAGCTGAATAAATAACCATTGCAGTAGACCTGTCTTATTTTTGTTCGTGATAAACTACCAAAATATACTAATTTTTCAAAGAGAGATCAAACAAAGAACTCATTTTGCCCAAACTTTTGAAAAACTTGTATGCAACAAATGAGTTTTTGCAGTCCAGACCTGTGCCTGATTCATTACATTAAACCCTTAACTACCAAAAAAATATTGTTATTACAATTAAACCAAAATTTTCTTCTATATTTATTTTAGTTCTTCAAATCATTTCTGGATCCATAACATTTCTGAAAAAAGGCTTGTAAAGTTTTTAAAATGCATTAAATTGAATAAATAAGCCAGTTGTTTTTGTTAAACCCTACACACAAAATTTTATTTTTCATAACACCGAAAAAATAAACTTTTTCTATGGCTTTCCAATAAGGCAGTACACAGAATGTTGCACATCATAAAAATATTTGGAAAAAAAAGTGGCTGAACTACTAGCAAGACAAAATTCTTTAACCACATGGCCACTGTGGTCCACTAGAAAGTCCAAATTTGAAAAACATTTTTAAAATATAATTCAAAACAATTAAAATCCACAAATAAACGTACCATTCACATGTGTGCTTTTTTATACTGATTGGTCATTTCTGATCATTTCCTCAATATACTTACCGGTTTGGTTTCTCAGTTGCATTTCAGCATTTCACCATGTTTAGTCATCAGTTTATACTGACAGAACAAAAATGGTGTCAGTAGACTCCTTTTACAGCCCACTGACGATGAGTGTGAAAATAATGCTTTATCACCCCAACAGACACCAACAAGAAATATCACAATGTACGGATAATAAATGTAAAAGAAGTGGCCGTAGGCTTTGGCAACAGAAAAACCAATACAAATTTTCTAATCTAGACTTTTTTTTATTTAGAAAGGTCAAGTTGTCAAACAATGGAAAAAAATAAGTTGGAACAAAAAGTAATAAAACATGAACAAAAAATAAACCTTTTACAGTTTAAACTAGACCTGTGCTTGTTTTTTATATAAGTATTTAAATGGCTGAAGTTGTTAAAAAAATTACAATAATTGTATTTAAAATAATAAATGAATCAGCAAAAATCTCACTTTTACAGTAAACTTGTAAAAAGGTTTTTCAATCAAGTAAATTTAACATAAGTCCACTGAACTTGGAAAAGAAAACTCAGATTGAGTTTCAACAGCTGTGGTATATAATTTCTTTTTCATTATAAAATTGGTGAAAAGGGGGATAACTAAAATTATACCACAATAATTACTACAAAAATACATTTTTAATTAAAATAAGGGTTTAAATGTACAATCCCCAGACACCGAGTCACAATTTGTAAATGATGTAACTGGGATTTCACATCAACAATCTCATTTTAAGGAATCTATCTATAAAAAAATAAAATAAAAATATATATACGACTTACACTAACAATGCATTCATGTCAGTGTAACAATCGACTAAAGTAGAAGTGAAACAATGCTAAAAGTAAACTTACAATTATTTCTTTACATCCATCCTTCTCATCATGTACTGATTGCTTTGAAATAAACGGTGGTAACTTTCATAAATTTTTGCCTGCATGAAAAACATGCACAGTATGCAAACAAATGGCTTTTTCAATTTATACGTTATTATTTACATAGCTTTTAAAAAAAGAGAAGTTCCTTAATTACAAAAATTGTACATTATATACATCTATTTCACGAATAATTATCTTCAAAACTTGCAAAAGTATACAAAAAGAACTTAACAAACTATACCTTAACATTGCGAATTAAACAAAATAATTAATATTTTAAGAGACTTAAATGTAACCAATTTAATTACAATTTATGAAAAGAACTTATTTTAAGAACTTCCAAATGTTTAAATTATATCACTGATCAAATAAAATGAGAGAAAAAACAAACAGTAAAGTCAAAACAATAAATTTCACATTAGCAATGTGGTTGTTCGTCATTATTTCCTGTAAAAATTGGCGGCTTGGCATCGATCTGATAATCCATTTCCGTTTGATCAGAGGAATAAGTTTCATTGATGGTATAATTAGGTACAGCGATGGCATTTTTCCCATCGAACGGCTGTCCGATTATACCTTTAATAAAATTGTCAGATTGTTGATACTCTCCTTGTTCGACACAGTTGTAGGTTTTTGACTGGTCAGGGAGCGTGATGTAATAATGGCCACTTTTATTCTCGTTATAAACGTTGCTGGCTTGTCCTTCATCAACTAACACTACGTTTGAAGTATAGTTGACCTCCTGGGGTTCGTCTCCTATCACCTCTTGTACTATTCTCATGTATTCTTTATTTTCCTTTCTCTCTTGAACTCCTTCTAGTATATTGGTGAACCTGTCTGTACTGTAATTCTGCATCGAATTTAAAACAATTATGTCAGGGTCTTTTTGTTTGTGTTGTTGGTACAGGATACTTTCCGTCCTTGGAACCTCTGGAGTTTCATCTGTGGCTTCCTTGACGGTGATATCAAAGTTCGCTTCTTCGACGGCGTCCTCATTGCTTTGTACAGAATTTTCCACAGTGTTTATCAATCGCCTACACTGGTCTTTTGAAATAGAACTGACCCAGTTTTGCACGGTCGAAATCCCTGGAAGAGGATAGTTCAATTTGTGACGTAAGAAGTGATAACATTTCCTACTCTGAAACCTTATTGCAAACGCCATTAGCAACTCCTTGGTAGTCCAAGAAACATGTTCATCACCGAAGAGAAGCTTTATCTGGTTCGGTGTTAGCATTTTTTGCAATCCTGCTTCAACACGTCTTAATTCAATCTCCAGATCGTCCCTAGAAGCTCGAATATACTCGTATTCTTTTTCTTTCTTCTCCATAGTCCTCTTCATCGACTCAATTATTTGTGAATTGAACATCTCTGAGTTGCGCTTTTCAATCATGAGTTTTTCATGTTTCTTCAAAAGAGCATCATATTTTTCTTTTGGAACAAATAAATCGTTAGGCTGAGGTGTAGAGTGAAGCGTGACAGTTTGCGAGTGACATGATTGTTTTTGAGGTTGAAGTTGGGTTGAAAGAGATATAATTGGTTCAGAAGATATTTGAGGTTTGTCAGAGTGAGACACAGATTGTCCTGACGACTGTTGTGCCACATTAGGCTGTTGCTGAGACTGAGTAGCAGGTTTTGGTGTAGATTTGACTAGCCCATTTGATTTCAAACTGTTGTCTTCTCTCATTGCTTTTGCAAGAATGTTGTTTTCAGGGTTCATTTTAGTCCCATTACACACTTTCTTTCTCTCGAATGGATCTCGAGTTGCAGGCGATTTTATTACAGGTTTAATGGTATCGGTGAGCCTCTGCTTTTTTATTAATGGCTCATCAAGGGAAAGACTCCTTTTTATTGGTATAATGGATTCATCATTTTTTCTAACAACCCTAAGAGAGACAACGTTTACTTTTCCTTGTGGCTTTATTTGTACTGTTCCTGGTGAATGGACATTTTCTCCTTTGTTTTCTAAGTTCATTGAAATCATTGTTGTATGATCATTGCCAGTTTTGATTTTTAATTCTTCATTATTTGATTCTTGTTTTTCAGCGTTCCACTCTTGCTTGATCTCTGCCACTTGTTTTATTGCTTTATTTTCTTCTTGAGACAATGTTTCATCATTAATTTCATTTCCATTTACTTCTTTAACATTTTTGTCTTCTTTTGTGAGATCATCAGAGATTTCTTTACTCTCATTTGAAATCTCTTGCAGTTCAATGTGGATGCCATTGTTTGTAGTTATAATTTTTAAATCTTCCTCAATCTTAAGCCTAATATCATTCAAATCTGTTATTTTTAATCTATCACAATATTTCTGGAATAGAAAATCCACAATTTCTTCTATTTTCTTTTTTGTCATCACCTCCTTGTTTTCACAGCGCATGAGTTTTTCATATATGCTGTCGGCTATGGAATGTCTTTCCAAAGGTTCTGACTTCACTGTTTCGACTTCTTTGGTCAAGTCGATGTCATTCACTTCTGGTTTGACATCTTCACTTTGATCATCAGAAAATATATCCAAAGGAGCGATACCGTTTTTTCCTTCATCATCTGAATAAGTGTCTGTGTCATCTTTAAGTTGATCAGAACTGATTTCACCTTGAGATGTGTTGCCATTTTCAGATTTCCAATTCGCCTTTTTAACTTTTCTGGTTGGAGATGAAGGCTGGATATTTAGATTAATTGAAGGAATGGCTGAAATTAGAGTGCCGTATTAAAATTTCCTTTAAATATACAAAAATATTATATACATACAAATAATAACTACCATTTTCCTTCAATATCTTCTTTCCTGGTATTATGATCCTGTCAAAATCTTTTTCCTTAAAATGATTAGAACATATTCTAGCCGATTTGACCAATTGGTTGTCTTTCAGCCCACTCCGTTCTTTCCACTTCTTCATGAGCTTCCCATCTGTCGGAAACCGGTAAAATTTGATTTTTGCCAATGCAGCTTTATTTGCTTTTGAATTGGGACAGTTTTTGATAACGCACTGTCTCGGTTGCTTCATTTTTGCCCTTTCAACCTGAAACAGACCAATCTATCCACATAAAAAATCTACAAACTCTTAACAATAAACTCACAATGTATGATTCATTGATGAAAAGACAAGGAACTGCACCCTCTTTCAATTTGGTGCACCAGCTTGATGTCCTGTCAATTTCGTTCTCCTGAAAATGAAGAGAACATACGACACTTCTGGAGTTGATTTCCTGGTCGTTTCCAATCACATCCACCCACGCTTGGTGTCTTTCTGGATCCTTTGGAAATCTGTTTTTAAAGGAGGAAAAATTATGTGATTTATTGTTGAGAGAAGTGATGAACCTACTTTTTGGTCGTTTATGATCATCATTGGTCTGCCTATCCTCACTGCTTTAATCTGTTATGTGTTATCATTTTCTTTATGATAGGTGTGATATTAAGTGGAGGTGACCTTTTACTTGAGAAATTGATCAATCACCAAATCTTTGAGAAATACCTTTTCCCGCCAATTGAATTATTATAAATAATAAACTTATAGTCTATCTTCACTTGTACTGTTATCATTTGACCTTGGTATTTTGAGTAAACTTGCGTGTAATTAAATTTTCAAGATGACGTTCTAAATTATTTCCAATCAGAAATTCCATCCAATCGCACGCGCGCACACCCACACACGCGCGCATACACACATTGCCTTGTTGTTTGCCTCAAGTCTTTTCTCTCAGACTAGTTACAACAAGTAATTTTATTCACAATGAATCATTTAAGTCACGATGATTCAGTCAGAATCATCGCTCTCTCTGAAGAAGGCAAATCATTGCGTTATATTGCTAATCGCCTTGGGATTCATTATTATTCTGTTTCAAGGACCATATAAAGGTACAGGGAGACTGGGAGTCATTCGAGGCGACCAACGTCAGGGCGTCCCAGAATTATTAATCCCATAGATGACTGCTTCGTTAAAATGCAAGAACTTCGGAAGCATAATTCTACAGCTTCTTCCATTAAAAACTCAATCGCTGGTGTTCGAGGGATATCAATCTCGGAGTCAACGGTTATTAGAAGACTGAGAGAGTCAAACCTCAGCTCAAGAAGGCCAGTGAAAGGCCCCTTCTCACACAGAACACCGCATGAAGAGATTGAGATTTGCAAGGGAACACCGATCTTGGATTGTGGAGGAATGGAAAAAAGTTTTATTCACTGATGAGATGAGAGGGGCCCTGTACAGTCCAGATAGCCGTGAAAGAGTTTGGAGAAGGCCTGGAGAACGGTATAGTCTCTGCTGCATGTTAGAAACAGCCATTTGGAGGGGGTTCTATCATGTTCTGGGCGGTATATCTTGGGAGGCACATACCGAGTTAGTGTCAATCCAAGGAGGGGCCTTGAATGCTTTAAGGTATGTAGAAATGATTCTTCAAGATCATGTTCAAGATTATGTTCTAAATTATTTCCAATCAGAAATTCTATCCAATCGCAAGCACGCACACCCACACACGCACGCATACACACATTGCCTTGTTGTTTGCCTCAAGTCTTTTCTCTCAGACTAGTTACAATAAGTAATTTTATTTACAATGAATCGTTTAAGTCACGAGCGATCAGAATCATCGCTCTCTCTGAAGAAGGCAAATCATTGCGTTACATCGCCTTGGGATTCATTATTATTCCGTTTCAAGGACCTTTTATGCCATTCATAGGCTCTGAATCGTTGCTCACGCATGATAATGCCTGTCCTCACAAGGCAAGATGTGTTTCTGAGTACCTGAACACAACAGATATCCAAACCATTGATTGGCCGGCAAGAAGTCCTGACCTTACTCAATCGGGCAAGTTGGGGATTATCTCAAAAGAAAGGTTCGGTCATGAGATCCACCTCCTACTACCCTTGAAATGCTAAAGGCAGCTGTATTGGAGGAGTGGGACAATATACCTCAAGATTTTCTTCGAAACCTTTTTACAAGTATGCCAAGACAAGTGGAAGCAGTCATTTAAGCCAGAGGGGGCAATACGTCTTATTAAACGTAAATTAAAAATTTAAATTGTAATTTAAAAGTTAAAATTGTAAAAACAAAGAAAATTTTAAACAGTAAGTTTTCTAACTTTTTTGTTTATTGGTAGAAATATCGTAATTTATTTTAATAAAACTTGTTTATGTTAAGTTTAAAAATGTTTATTATAAACTCAGAACCTTTTTTTATTATGAAAAACAGATGTTTTCATAAAATTCAAATATTTCAAAGTATTGCGATACTTTTGATGGGGAGTGTATTAGTAACAACAAATTAAAATTTTGTTAAATTATAATTGAATATCTGTCTAATTTATTATTTTTATCACACCTTAATGACCTTTTAATGTAACAGCTAACTACTTAATTACAACTTGTAACTATACATGTGTTGTACAGTACATAAAAATCAGAAATATTTGTGTTTCTAAAATTTCTTTTTTGAATCACTGAACTTACAATTTGAAAATGGAAGTTTTTCATCATCAATAAAAATTAAAATTAAATTTAGAAATTTGGTCATCCTTGATTGTTATACGTTCAGACATTAACCTAGGCAGGATGTTAATTCATCCAGTCTATGCAAGTGTGAGTGTACTAAGGGGATTGGTGTTAAATGTCAAAATTGGTGTACAAAGGATAACATAAGTTGAAAGGAATAATCTAATAAAAACTAATTTACAGTTTAAGTGCATCAATCATAATGCTTTAACTTATAAAAGAAATTACAGACTGAAGATGGTGAAAATTTGGAATCATGGAAATAATGGAACTGACATGATCAGAAATGACAAAAATACAGTATTTGGATTTTAATTGTGATGAATTTGTACAATAATTTAAGGCAATTATTTCAATGGTTTTTCCATAAAGAAGAACCAAGGAAATTTACTATGCCCTATGTTAATTTGTAGAAAGGTATAATATTTTATTATTATTATTTTTTTTTTAGTGTCCAAGGTATTTATGAACTACTAGCTTTTGCCTACAAGCCAAACCATAGCACGAGGGACAAAAACATTCTGGGCCGGTGTCACTAAAGAACTTACAACATACCAAATTCAATTGTAAACACAAGTGGGAGATTTTATCTGTTTCATTTCCCACTAATCCTTTAAAACGGGCCAAATATTTTTATAATGTATTCAATAGAGGATTGTCTAAGAGATAATTAAAAATATTAAGGGCGGACACTTTTTTTGCCTCTCGGTGTACGAGAGAGTGGGAAAGAGCAGTCATCTTAGCTGACTTAAACGATTTTTAAGATATTGGCTAGGGCAGTCATGGCCAACTGTATTTGCCCCCGGGCTGGATTGAGGAAAAAAAAAATCACGGGCTGGACGAAATATTAATGTCGAGGATTATCCTGGTCTATAAGCTAATAGGTTAATCCTCTAACAAATAGTTTCCTTGCTGATCACCAACCTTCTGTTGTGTATCAAAAATTCTGACTGGTTCTCTGTAGAGCAAAAAAGCTTCTGAGGCATGATCTGGGTGAAGGGATGCTTCGAAACAATAAAAGTTTTGACAATGAAAATTGAAAAATGTTAAGCGAAACACTTATTTCTTTAAGGAAACAAAATTTTAGTATAGAATTTGTTTATGAATAATTGTAAGTAAATCAATATAATAAATTAATGTAATAACTAATGAGATGTGTTGAGGTGGTTTGCATCGCTTATTATTTTTTTAAATATCTGGTTCTATACTTGTAGTAGGCTATTCTTAACGCAGCCTCCAAATGTAAATCATTCAATCTTGATTTTGTTATACTTTTATTTAAATTCATTAAAGAAAAGGTTTGTTCACAAATATAAGCTGAGCTAAAGATTACTATATGTCTTGGCAAGATTTTTTTAAATTTCCATATTTTTCATTATTCAATTGCTTATAAAAATTGCACACAAATTTTCTTGCTCTTCTTGATATTTCTCATGTAATAATTCACCAATGTATGCATGTAATAATGTACATTAATTATTTATAATTATATATAAACAGGAACGTCATCAACTTGTACAGCAAGTGGATTCCGGATAATAGATAAAATTTTACAATTTTTTTGAATAAATGAAATCTGCTTGAAATCTGTCATTAGTGCAAGGATATTTTTATTAAATGTTTGAATCTTTTCTTTTAAAATACAAAAAGATGCAGGGTCTGTAATGCTGGAAAATGATAAAATTTGCATTCAGCCAGATTTATAGAAAAAAGGCTAAGCTTAATTTTACAAGCTCTTAATTTCTGTTTGAAATCATCAGTAAATCAATTTTTCCCTTGTAAACATGTTTTAAATTCATTCAAATGAGTGAGAATATCTAAAGAAAAAGCTAAATCACAAATCAAATTTGGATCTAATAATTCAGGAAGATCCTCAATTTCTTTAAGCATTACAAATATTAATTATTATTTTTATGTAAGATGTTGGCTGAGATGAAAAAGTTAGGTCTCGAGCGGATTTCGAACCCACGACCTTCGGCTCAATACGCCGCTGCTCTAACCACTTGAGCTATGACTTCGACCTACTCGGACACCAACTCCCCAGCTCAACCTACAACCTGTCGTATTTTAACACTTTATGCCATTTTTCAAATGTCATGTAATCCGGATTCAATTCACAGCGACTTATGAAAATGGCCACGGCGAGCTGTTAGTGATGTGATTACTTCTTTACTTATTATATTAATCCATTAATGAATGAAATAGCTGATGGTATTGAGCCGAAGGTCGTAGGTTCGAATACCGCACATCCTTACATAAAAAGAATAATTAATATGGTCAATTAGATCACTAAAAAGAAATGGATTAACATTAAAACTATTTTTATTTTCTTTTTAAAGTACCACACACGTCTTAAAACGTTTCCCCAAACTTAACCAAAGAATTTTATTGGTTTTTTTATTATCTAAAATACTGCTATTTAGTTCTTCACAAATATCAATAACTGCAATGTCATTTAATCCTTTTGATCATAGGAAATTCACTAATCTCACAACTACATTTGTAACATGATCGATTTTTAAAATACTCTTGCACAGTGCTTGTTGATGAATAATTGTATGGGTATAAATTTATGATTTGGATCAATTTAGAAAACTTTATTTTCAGTGCGTTTGATGATCCACTGTTGCAACATTCACCAATTTTTTTTCCAGTCAACATTGTACTTAAAAAAAACAAAAAAACACTTCAATCTCTTGGAAAAGATCTCCCTTTGTTCTGCCTTTCATAGAAACAATTGATACAAGAATTCTTTATAACGCAATATTAAAAAAAAATAAATATAGAAGTATCGAGAATTCATTCGATTAATTACTAGAAGTTAAAATGCTAATATTGAAAAATCGTTCGCGGGTCACATAAATTCATTATGCCTACGTTGGCTATGTTGTTTTTCCACTTTTTTTTTTTTAATTTTTTTTTTGGTACAGTCCAAAAACAGACCAGAATAGGTTTATAAACTCAATGACAGGATTTCCTGGAAGACATTTTTCTGTCATCTTCCACATTTTAATAAAACAAGTTTGGCTGACGTATTGTATAATTTTTAAGTTTTTTTTTTATTGTCTGCAACTGGTATAATTGAATAATAATCGCGTCAAATAGGAAGGGGCACATGAATTGGCCGTAAATTAAAAAGAAAACAAGTCAAATCAATGAGGGCGATTGCACACGCTCTGGGACCTTGAGACCCTTCGAGTGGGAATCAAAACGTACGAAAACTAATTACGTCCAGCTTGTACGAGACCATTTAAGAAAAAACGAAATATTAAAAAACAGTTTTGTCGGGAGAATCGTTCGGCGAAATTGTTTTGTCGGCGAATTGACACAATTTTGCAGGTTATTGCGTAACATGATAATTTTGATAAGGGTCCTTCTTTTAGGCGGGAATTCTCTATCAAAATTTATCACTTTTTTATTGTTTATACAATCGGCTGGGGAAACCGACAGTGGACAAAAGACGACCTCGGGGAAAAAAAGCATGTCGGCTTTTCTGATCCGTCAAAAAAATTTTGTCAAAACAGGAAAAACCTAGACTAGTCGGCAAGACATTTCATGGGAAGCGTTTCCACTGGGTTTTAAACAAAAACATAATTCAACGGGTCGACCTTGACCCCGAAAGCATAACAAAACGAATTCGAACATTTAAATAAGACGAAATACCTGTGAAATGTGATTTTCGTAGTTTGTTCGAGTGCGAGCTGGCTTTCGCTCTTTAGATAAGGCTTATTCGGGCAACTTGGGATGGAGCACTTGACGGTCATAACGTCCGCGGTCCCCTCGGGCTCCGCTCACGGGCGAACTCTTATCCGCTTTGTCGGCTCGTCGGAACGAATTTACCTGAGAGTCTCCTGCAAAACAAACTGGACGTCGTGTTTTGAAGATCTGCAAAGCCGACATAACCAATGCAGGCCGGACAGGGTTGTCTTTTGTTTTCAGCCGACGAAATTCCCCGCCAGTCGGCACATGGGACGCCCCTTCCTGTCTCCTTAATTCATCGTTTGACAAAATCAGATCCAAACTCCTTATTTACTTTCAAAATTAAAATTTAATGTTCCCCAGCTCTCATCCCAGAAATATAAAATATTCCTATATGACTATTTATATAAAAGAGACCCCCATCAGTAGGTTAATGCACACAACTAATTCTTATTCACACCACTCATACCAAGATAATATTAGCTTTTTAAAAATCAATTAATTTCTGCACTCAAGATATGAATATTGATCAGTTTATGTACTATTTTCATATTCATTTTATGTATGTCTCATTATCGTTCTTTAAACACATCGCTCTGTTTAATATTCACAATTATATATTACTATGTTAGGTTAGTTAGCTTGGACTTTACTAATAATTCCATTATGTTTAGTGGTCTAATTGACCAAATTACTTCTTTATATGTAATGTTTTGGTTGAAATGAAAAAGTTAGTGTCACAAGCGAGATTCGAACCCAGTTGAAGGTCATGGGTTTGAATCCTGCTTGTGTCACTAACTTTTTCATTTCAACCAAAACATTATATAAAAAGAATAATTAATTACTAATAATTATTTTTCAGTTGTTTCTTTTGTATTGTATCATTTAAGTTAATTGCATTATATTTACAGATGTTTTATTTAATAATTCATACTTCCAATTATTTCTTATTAAATTGTAATTTTAATTCAGTTGTTTCTTTAATTAACTAAGATCAAAATGTCCCAGTATCCACATGAATGAAAAAAAAATATATATATATATATATATTTTGCATTGTATAAATTCACTTTTCCACATCCAAAATGTAACTGTTATATGTAAACAATGTTTGTAAATCCTAGGCCCTGAAGATGATCTCAGTAAAGATTGAAACGTTGGCACGATAAAGAAAATGTTTTTCTGAAACCTACATCACACCAGACCGCGTCTCACGATTTCTAAATAAATATCGATTAATGGTCACTAATAACCACACATATCCACATGAATATTGAATTACTGGTAAATTGGTTAGTAAAGCCAACAACACAGTCAAAGAATCCATGCATATTATTTTAAAATAATGATAGGGTATACAATATTTAGACTTTTATTAATTGCAATGAGCTCTGTTGGTAAAAGTGTTTTTATTTGTCATTTGTTAATAATATTTTAATATCTGAATAAGTTGTTGAAGTCTGAACATTATTTACAAACAGTTGTTTACTTTTTGTACCTGTTTTAAGTTCTAGATTAATTATTTTAATAGTTTAACTTTATTAATGTACAATTTAGCATTGAACATCATCACCTATTGCAAATAATTAAAATCAATTGCATACACTATTTTTGGAATCGATGGATTGAATCCACAATAAATGAAATAAATTTATTACACTCAAAACATATTTTACAAGGGTACAAAACATAATTTATGATTCTTATTTAAAATTTTACATGAAACAAATGAAACACTGATATATACAAAAATTATTGAAAATATTCTATTTACATATATAAATCTTACAATTGCGATAATACAGTTTCAAATTTTCTATTTACACATTTCTTATCAACCTGAAGGCTTATGGCCTTTTAGCAGGTCTTCTGTTTTTGTGCCTTTCTTTAGTCCTTATGTACTTGTCGATTGTTGCAATTGCATAACTGTGGTCAGCTGAGTTGTTGGTCGTGAGAGGACTGACTTCGTTTATTCTGTAAAGGTAGTGGAGGATCCGATCGTTGTTTTCCCCTTGTTCAAAGTTTTCTGGTGTCATGCTGAAAGTCGGAGTTTCTGCATTTGTCGGATCATCCTGCTTACAATTTTCTATAACACCTTCTTCGGTTAGAACATGGATATTGTCACCTTCTTCAAACCGTGCTAATACATTTTCGTCTGTTATGTAATAGTGACCACCTTCTTCTGCGTTTTCAACCTGCCACTGGATGGTTTCAGGATCTACACCATCTATGGCCTCCACGAGAATGACATTATGGGGGAACTCTTCTGCATTTTCATTTGTGTCAACTGTTTGCATGGCTGATAATGGGTCTTGTTGTTCCCCACTCTCACCTGCTTGTTGATCCTCCAATTTTCCAATGAGAAGAGCTTTGAGCAAAGGTCCATCAGTTCTGTCATCATCTGTTCTTTCTTCTTGATAAGTTACACATTCTGGATCTTCTGAATATTCGCCTATGACATTTTCGTTGACTAGGTTTGCTTCTTCCCAATTTTCTTCTCGTTTAATGTATATAACATGTTCCTTTAATTCTCCATCGTGTTCAATTTGTTCTTGTTCATCAGTAAAATTAGTTGTAGTTTCCATGTTTCCGCTTTCAGTTTCCTGTTGATTGTCGCCTTTTTCTTCTAACAGTTCAGTGTGTTCGATCAACTCCTGGCCATCATTTTGGTTTGGTTCATCAGAACCTTCTATGACCACATCATCGGTTGCATTTGGAAAAAACATTACTTCTTCCTCTTCTTCATCACAATCACCAGATATCATGTAAACAGCTTCCTCTACTTCTTTGAGATTGCCACCATGCTGTTTTGTCATAACGGCAGCCCATCGCTGAACTGATGAAATCCCTGGTAAGGGATAATTGAGCTTCTGGCGCAGGTAATAGTAACAGCGTTTACTCAGGTAGCGTATTGTGAAAGCTGACAGCATTTCTTGAGGTGTCCAAGAAACCTTTTTAACATCATTGAGCAAAAGTTTTATCTGATTGGGTGTCAGCATTTTGGACAAACACGTTTCTATTTTTGTCAGTTTAGCCACAACGTTGTCATGCATCACAGTAGAGACTTGAAGTTCCTGACACTTTGTTTTAAGCTCTTCATTACACGCTTTTAACTTTTGTTTCAACTCACTGTTTTCTTTTTGTAATTCAATTTTCTGTGTTAAAAGAATATCATACTTCTTTTTTAAACTTTCAAAGGTGTCAGGTTTAGATCCATTCTCTAATAGTAAATCAGCATTAGGAGATTTTAAGTTGTCCCTGTTAAGACTATCAACAGATTTTTCTGGAGAAACCTTTGTACTATAATTATCTTCTATTTCTAATGCAGAAAGGGGAATTGAGAATGTTATAGCCTCTTCTTTGTCGTTCTTTTCAAAACCACTATCAGTAGAAATTGAAAGAGCACTTTTATTAAAAGGTGTGGTAACTTTTTTCTTTGACTTGGAAGAAAATGGTGTTACATTTTTATCTTCAACAATCCTACTATGCTCTAATATTCTTTCTTCGAGCATTTTGATAATAGCTTCTTTGTCATCTGGGACCAATTTTCCTTCTTTCAACATTGAGCCCAAAGAAGGAGGCATGACAATGGCCGGGGTGTCGTCTACTCTCTCATTCAATTCCTCCAATTCCAACGGATCGAAATCTTCCTCAGCTCTATCATCATACACCTTTCGTTTCCTACCTGAACCTATTTCACTCATTTTTTCCTTTTTGGCACTTATTTTCGAAGGTCTTGATGGCATCCACTTTCCATCGTTATCAACTCCCAAATAGAACTCACCGCTGGAATCGGAAACATCAATCGCCTTGATATCAGAAGCTGAGCTGATTTTACGCTTCCTTGACCTTTTTCGCGGCTGGCTCTCATCTGAGCTCGACTCGCCATCCATCGGAGCAATCCGAACTTTAATCACCTCTTCGTAATCTGAACCTTGTGAAATTTCATCCTCACTGTTTGAAGAGTTGCCTTTGATCCTTTTTTTTCTGTTGACACTATTATTCAACTTTGTTTTAGATAATTTGTTCCCACCGAGATTCAAAGAGGGGACAGCTGAAAAACATGACGTGTAATACATATATACATAGTTATTTGCTTTTTAATTAAACGAAATACCTTCAGGTTTTAATTGCCGCTTTCCTTGAAAAGAGGACAAGTGGAAATCATCATCTTTAAAATGTTCTGAGCATATCCTTGCAGATTTTAAAACATTGCTACTGTTGAGTTTACATCTGTCTTTCCATTTCAATAATAGCTTTTCTTCTACTGGAAATCTGTAGTAAGAAATGTTGAGGCCTTTCTTCCGCGTTTTCAAAAGATTATTTTTACAACTATCAACTATACATGTTGTTCCCAACATAACTTTGCTCTAAAATAAAATTTTTTAAATGAGAGTTAAAAAAACTTCTATGTTGAAGAGTTTTTGTTTAAAAAGAAAAATTTTGAAGTTTCACCTGTCCATTTGAAAAATCTTCATCTTCATTTTCTTCATCTTCCATTTCATCCTCATCATCATATTCTATTCCATCATCATCATCTTCGGACTCATAAACATCTTCTTTTTCTGGGACGATCCTTTTAAATTTGCCGTCGACTTTGGTGTAGCCAAGGTTTAGAGTCGGGACCCAATCTGGATTGTTTTCATCATGGAAACTAGCTGGAGCACCTGAGAGAAAGAATCTTGAAACAACATATGCAAAAATATATATTTTTTTTTTTTTTTTAATAAAAATAAATACCTGAAATAAAGTGATTGGAACAGACCCGTTCATGCTGAATCTTGTTCATAGTAAGATCAGCTCTCCTGAGCGCTTTTATCCACATCGCAAGCCTCTTGGCGCATTTTGGATGGTTGTAGCTTGTACCACGGTTCCGCAATGACGGAAACCTAAAGTAGCTAATGCCACGAGTTTTCTGCGAATTGTTCGAACAGCCAATAACAGCGCAGAATACCATCTTGTTATCTTGTGACAATAGAAATAAACAAAGATTTATTGACAGTACATATTGTCAGAAATGTTTATACAAGCCAATTAAAAGTTTCAATATTTGATATTTTACAGTATATTTGGTCAAAGAGATACAATAACACAGATAAATGAGATATATTTATTGAAAGCAAACAGTAAAAATATCGTTTATAAAGTTAAAAAAACATTCAAATTAACTTTGCCTAATAACAAAAATTCAAAAAGTAATAAATATGTTATATATAATATACTTATATATTATTATATAAACACATAATATATTATTATTATATACTTTAGTATATATAACAAAAATATATAATATATATTTATATAATATATATATTACATAAGTATATTATGTATTTATATTATATAATATAACTAACCCTAACCATCCCTAAAAAGGTAAGCCTTATAATGAAATGTAAAATAATAATAATCCTTTGTTAAACTTATGTCCTTTAAAAATATAGATGCTGATGATGGATTAAATTCCCGAAATAAATGCTTAAAAAAGTAATGAATTTACTTTATTAAAAAAAACCACATGGAATTTTTTTACGCAAAAACCGAAAAATTAAAGAATAAAATTTACTTTTAAAAAATTACATATTAAAAAAATCTAAATATATTACATAAGTACCTATATACAGGGTGGCCCCAATCGATTCAGCCAAACTTCCAGATCTTATAGGAAATTGAACGCTGAGTAGAAAAGGTCCTATGAACCTGTGTCCGCAAACCCTTCAGTTCCGAGCTACAGGCAAAAAACCATGAAAAATCACGTTTTTTGACCTTATTCGTGAAATTGTTAGTAAACCGTTAGCCTGACTATAAAACAGCAAGAAACAACATCTGTAGAGGATTAATTTCTGTGTCGAATGATATTAAAACGAGCCTGATTGGCCGAAAATTTCATTTTTATCAATCAGGAATATCAGGAATTTTTTGATAGGGTGTTCAAGATGTGAATTTTCGATAAAAATGTCAGAAATGGTGGATTTTGTGTACCCCTTCACCTCCTAACTTCGAAAAATCATCAAAAATGAAATTTTCGGCCATCAGGCTGGTTTTAATATCATTCGACACAGAAATTAATCCTCTACAGATGTTGTTTCTTGCTGTTTTACAGTCAGGCTAACGGTTTACTAACAATTTCACGAATAAGGTCAAAAAACGTAGTTTTTCATGGTTTTTTGCCTGTAGCTTGGAACTGAAGGGTTTGCGGACACAGGTTCATAGGACCTTTTCTACTCAGCGTTCAATTTCCTATAAGATCTGGAAGTTTGGCTGAAACGATTGGGGCCTCTGTATACATTTGTATTATCAAAAGAGGAAAGGACACTACTTTAAGTTCCAGAAAATAGGAAGAGGTTCTTGAATATTTATCACCAACGGTGCAAAGCCCATGTGAACTTATAATATCAAGTTCTGTAGCTGTGACAGAAACAATATCATCATGTCAAACAACTTCAGAAAAGCATAATAATAAGCATAACACTAGATTGGGTGTCTAAACACAATGCAAGAAACATAATGGCTGTCAACATACTCAATACCTATCAGCTAATCTAGCAACTCAAACTGCATAACTTTTTAGTGCAGTGAATACAATTATTTAGGAAAATTATTTTAATTTCTAAAAGCAAATGCACTTTGTGCTTGAATATTCTCAAAACACTAAAAGAAATAAAATAAAGGTTGTATTTTCCGATAAAATGGTATTTCACTATCTTCACTGGTGGGTTTGTGCCAGAACAAAAATAATGTCAACACACACCATTCAAAATTTATAAACTATTAAAAGAAAAGATTCACAAAATAGTACAACAATCAATGATGATGGCAAAATATGTTTAACAGAAAACCAAAACAAAACTGATTGAAGACGATGAAAATGGCTAGGGATCATCCCACAAAATCTGACCATCCATTGTTAATTTTTTGTTTTTAGTATTACAGGTAACTAACGGTCATGTCTAGTACTCTAACATCAATTAACTTTTAAGTAATTAATTAAAAGTAATTTATGTACAAAATTCTAATACTGTAAGAATATTGAGTTTACAATTAATTAGGAAAACAATTTTCTATTTTAAATACTAGAAACAAACCAAGTCATTCACACTTTGGTCCAACCTCTGGATCTGATCACCATGATCCAGCTCTCTGATGCTAAAAATCCATTAAAAAACATGATTAATTAATTATCGGCAACATCAGTGGGCCGGATAGGCAGAGTAGCACTCGTGTTTCAAGACTCTGGCCCTCACAGGAACTGAATTCTAGATGAGGGGTCATCTCACCCGATTATGAATATGCCATATGAGGTTGACAGACACTTTTGAGTCGAAGCCCACAATCTGTGCAACATGAAGAGAAAGGTGGTTCAATGTGTCCCACTTAATTGAAGGGTGTCATTCCTTATAGATAGCATGTAGGAATGCCACTCAATATGAGGGATAGAGCACGTCAACAACTTTCTGGGTTCCTTGTTTTGATTTTTAAAGAAACGTGGCTGTTCTACTGTACATAATTCTTTATAGTACCATTTGACCCCCAATTAGATTAATTATATAATATATGTGGAGAAATATTAAGTACTACATCACTTTTTCTTTGCCAGTGCCCTTAATATATGAGAATTTTTCTGCAGCACCCCAAGTCAAAAAAGGGTCTATCTAGCATGAACTATGATAATAGTAGTAATTCATTTCTAATCCAGAAAAGTACTGATATATCTAAACCTCTTATTTTGTCTACAACATTATTTATTAAACAATAAAAAACCTTGCTCTTTCTTGTGATATTTAAAAACTTGCATTTTGAAAAGCAATAACGCACTTAATGGCTAAAATATACAAGCGGGTACTTTTTTTTGGGCAATAATATAAATACTCAACTGCAGCTTTCTTGTAAACATTCACATTGAAACTGGATGGCCACCAGGGTCTTAGTTTTTAGGGTTTTTTTTATAAATACGAAAACAATAATAAAATTTTTTTTACAGAAAATTTTCACAGCGCCCAAGGAGCTGCAGCGCACAGTTTGGAAATCACTGGGATAGAATATATTTAATAGTGAATCAGTTTGGATTGAGATTGATTGCGTTACAGGCTGAAATGACCTAGCTGTAACTCAGGTGGCTGGACAGATATCTGACCTCAGACTGCCAACATCCGTGGCGGGTGATTCTCAAGCAGGATATTGAAAATTACACG